>NW_017731622.1:13996-25932 GCF_001890085.2 Hipposideros armiger | reverse complement strand
CTAACCCCTATATTGTTCAAGGTTCAATTATAATCAAAATATTCCAGAAAACAGAAAGCAACAATTAAGCAAACTGCCTTAGGCATAGGGTCTGATCTCAGGTGAGACCTACCTGGCAAAGTCATCAAAACCATCAGATTGCTTATCCATCTTTTTAAATGGCCAATGACAACCAACAAGGAACAGGCAAAAAGATTCTTTGAGGCTGAACTATTAAGATAACCTAAATAAATGCATCTACTTTCCTTGAGTCTTTGCTATTATTCTGTGTAGGTTTTGTTTATAATGATCAAGCCTACTTAGCTTTCACACTTCCTATGGGTTGACATGGCAAGATGGTAGGAATATAAAACATAGAAAACGTTTTAAAAATTGGCTGAAAGAGACAGACTGCCTCCAAATCCTATAATCCTAGAGCAAATTGTGATGAACGGTTTGGTGATCAGGCAGCCCCATCTTGAGCCCTCCCGAAAGAACTGTGCTGGGGCACGCAGTTTCTCTGGCCAACGTCTCCCCATCCCAGACGTCTTTGTCTACATTGCCACGTCTTTGAAGCATCCATTTAAACTTTCCCCTTATTTGTTTCACTTTGGCTTATTTAAATAGTTGAAGCAAAATACTTGGTATTTATGGCTTTTGTGAAAATGTATCTGATGATATCTCAGGCTAAAACTGTTTAAAAAATAAAGAACACCCGCAGTTTTTCTTGCTGTCTTTTTCTTCATTTTTGCATGGCCCACATTGAGCTGTTTCTTGGAGATATACAGAAAAATCAATTGCTCGACATAAAATACAACTCATATTAAGGAAACTGCAAACGATAACTAGTTATGATAAGTTGCTATGTAAATCACTCTGTGCCAGTCCCCACAATCAATTGCAAACACAAATAGACCAAGCCCTCGGTTGGAGAAGAGGATGAGCACCTAACCACTATGTCAATAAAAATAATGGCAAGATTGCCAGAGATGGCTAGAAGTAGGGTGGTTATCATCTCCACTGAAGTTTTCATACCAGGTTTCCTCCTGGTTTCCTTTTATACATTTAAAGTCCAGTGCTTGATATGATAAGCTGACTATGGCACATTTTCAAGATAGCTGTATAAACATCAGGAAAAAATAATAATTCAGAGATGTTTGCTGGGCTTATAATTACTTTACAAAATGTGTGTATGAACAAACTGGAATGGGCCCCTCAACGTGATAGCTGTTGGTGAGGTGAGATTACGGTAGATGTGTCAGATCAGCTGTTTCAACCGGCATCACTGCCACGCTCTTCAAAGGTTTTCTCAGCAACTCAGGGGAAGAACTGCAAACAAATTTCCCAGAATTCCCTTGACATACAGTTCTAGATTAGAGTGGGTAAAAGAGAGACACTGGAGTATGATTTGGAAATTCGGACAGAAGGAGGAGCAGGGCAATGCGTGGATCGTCCTAATGTTGAAAGCTGTATCCAAGTGAACTTCTTGAGAATCACCCCCCATTGGTGCTGAAGATTAGAAAGTCAGTAGGCGTTTCCCGGGGGTTCCTGAGATGCCCAGAAACTTTAGCAAGCTCTTGAGAATTATTGGACTCAGTGCTGAGGCTGAGGCTCTAGGTGGTAGCTTTCCTGACTCTCAGTCCTTCCTTAATTATGTAAGTCTCTCACTCCTTACATTAAAACACTTCATAATTTTAATATATAGTGTGTCTTCTTTTTTCCCTGTCTGGATTCACACTGATACCATACATAGCACTTTTCCTTTTAGTTTTTCAAATTTTCCCTGTTCCAGGATTTATAGATCTGTAATTTTAAAAAAGGGTCGGGATAATTCTTTTGATAGAAATAGGCAAGGGTGATGTACTTCTCTGCAGCCTTAGCACAGGCTTTGGAAATTCCCACCGACAGTGGACGCATCCAGGTTGTGCCTCTCCCTGTACTTTCTTTCCTTTCCCTCCAGCGGAATACCACTGTCAGCTCTGCATTTACTGCATATGCCCTGTGTGAAGGACAAATGTCAGGGGTGGCCTGGAAATCAAGGACACAGAGCTTTAATTGGTTTTCCCTTGCCTCTGTTGCTGAGTGACTCAGCCTTCCCTGGAAATTCTCGGTGTCTTCCTGTTAGATGGGAATAATAGTATTTACCCCCTCTACTTTATAGGGTTGTCTTGAAGATGATATGGTCTATGCTTGAAATAGAAATTTCTTCTCCCAAAGACACAATGGTCTATATAAATGCAAATTCTACTTCTAACAGCTACCAGATAAAGAGTGGCAATATGTGTCATGCAGGGGTATGTCCTATATGTTAGGACATCAGTTACGTAACATATTTAGAGACATTTCTTCAACAAACATTTCAATATTCTTTCAACAATGGGAATACCCACTGAAGACATAGGTAGACTAGATAGCAGCTGAGAACACTGATTCAAACCCATGTTCTCCATACTCTGAAGACATGCTTAGACCTACAGCAGAATCCTCAGAGAGATCTCAGGTAGACCGTTCTAAAACCATATCTATATCACAACCTACATCATACTGAGGATACAGTCCCTTCTTGGAGAGCTTCTATTCTAGTAAAACAGTTCCATTCATTGCCTCAATTAATCCTATTCCCTTTCTACCATCAAAACACCAGAGTTTGAAAACTATGACATTAAAATAAGTATCGACTTGGAAGTTATGCAATGTGGCTAAATCTCCCTGGCAATGAATCAATAGATACGGCTTCCATCCATGATAATTTCAGTTTCTGAAAGCCACAGAGTTGAGATCTGAGGTCCACAAGGCTGGCCTTTCACTTCAGTATGTGCTCACCCTAAAAAAAAGATGGGTCTCTTTTCTCAGATGCAATCAAATTACCTCGCAGAGGTATCTAAGTTACTGACTTTCCCTTGGGTGTTTATCGTTCATCATTTACTGAACTAATATTGATTGAGCTCCAATTAAGTATGAGGCCCTGTGCCAGGCACTGCCGTTACAGTGGTGAGCACATAGATATAATCTCCTCCACTCCCCTCAAGAGCTTATAGCCCACCTCGGGAGACAGTCCCTGAAAAGGTAAAACTGACCTAATATGAATGTGTATGGATGTGGGATCAGAGAACCCTCCTTGGAGTTATGATACTTAAGCTGATACCTGAAGAATGAGTAGGAGTCAGTGATGTGAGAGAGCAGAAAGGTTCAAATCTGTACTGCCCCTCAGGGTGCTTTCATTTAGGAGAAGTTCGAGATACACATTTACCTGACCTCTATGATACAAAGGAGAATATGAACAATTGTGCTAAGGAAATAGAAACAACTATTATAAGAACCTCAAGAAGGGGAAAAATCAAAACAGATGAGATTGGAAAAAAAGTAATGTAGGAAGCAGAAAATACTGTGCATTACTCTCCCTATGATGTACAGATTATCTGTAAGTTACAGATGGAGTCCTCTATCTCCTGATCATTATTCTGAGCCCAGACTTTCTTTGCATTTGAATCTAGAGTCCTTAGGACATGAATCTTGGGCCTATCATACTCGACATTGGAAGTTACATAAAAGGACAAGTAAAGGGAAAATGGCATGTATAGAAAAATAGCAATTTTCACATGAACTACTGCCTGTCAGTTTGTGTAGTTGTTGGTGCGGAATGAAAAGAGATTGGGAACTGGATGAATCAAAAATTATTTGCAAATAGAACTTCCGCTTACGATTTTATAGACCAAGTTTCAGACATCATGGAAGATTTCACTTGGGAGAGAATTGATATATTTGAGAATTTGCCTTCACAATATGAAAGTACCTCTCTGGATAAATGTTTGTAAGCTGTTTCCAGGAGGGTAGTAACAAATGATGCTCAAATAGTTTGCTAATTTATATGATCAGAAATTTAAAATAATTAAATATAAAAAAACAAGATGACACTAAGTGGTTTCATTCTCGGTGCCAAAAAAAACATGGCTTCCCCATTGGTCATTGTATGATTCATGCCAAGCTGAAATGCATCAGTCTCATCTTTTCAGTCCAATAATTTCTCAGCCTTAATGAGCTACTTTGCCTCTCTCTTTACTGGTCTCCTTATTACTGCAGGCACAAAAGGCCTGGCCATCATTTCATGATGCTGACTTGCTTTTTCACCATCCAAGTCCTTAGCACTGATCAGGCAACAAGTGCATAAAATGTATGGGAAAATTCCTCAGTAAAACAGAGACATTAGGTGTTGGCTCCCTTTAAATAACATTTTCCCCACTGATGTTGGGCTTTGATGTCATCCAAGAGCACCTACTCTATTTCCCCATGTATAAAATGCACCCCGTTTTGAAAAATTTGGGGTCTAAAAACTGGGTGTGTCTCATACAGTGGTTCTATGAGCACAAAAGCAAGCGTGAAAAAAGCAGGAAATGCAAGTAAAAAAAAAATCTACAACCACTGTATAAGATGCGCCCAGTTTTTAGACCCCCAAATTTTTCAAAAAAGTGTGCATCTTATACATGGGGAAATATGGTATTTCCACTCTAATTACCTTACGCATTTTTCCATATTCCCAATATTATTCGAAATGTCTTTAAAACTTATTGTCTTACATTTCATCTCTTCAAGGTTCAGATTTATTATTTTACTATTACAACGACAAGTGATCTTTGTCTTATTGATGATTAATATTTATTTGATCATGTCCTCCTGTTGTGAAATCTCAATTTCATGATCTCATCAACTTTTACATGTGGGCTTGAGGGCTCTGAGGCTTTAGTTTCTATGCAGTGTATTCAACAGGCTATAGAGTAAAATTACGCTCATTCGAACACAAGAAACTAATAAATAAATAAATCTAGGAGAACATGATGCTAGGGTTAATTTTTTTTTCTTTCTAGATAAGCTATTATTGTTTGCCTAGGTGAATTCCAAAATCAATCAATCAATCAATAAAGTCTCTAAAGAGATATACTCAAAATCTTTTAGAGGACATTTAGTGAAGAAGACCTAATCATGCCTCTCAAAATATAACATGTTGGCACTATTTCTTCTACCTGTCTTTGAGAAAATTGATTTTCACAAAAATTGACACATAATGAACAGAATCACCGTTGAACCCTAATTGGAACAATGTATATTTAAATGTTGAAAAGTTCTACTGACATCAAAGATGCAACACAAGCCCAAGTCACAGACATCTGGAACCTTCATTACTCTCTCGATCATTTCCTGCAGAAATGCGCCCTTTGCCCAGAGTCTACACGTCTTCTGAGAGGACCAGCTCCATCACTTTTCTCCATCTCTACAGGCCTTCCTCCTACCTACCAACCCTGCAATGTAGCTGGATGACCAAGCTGGAACAGTCCTTATTCAGTGTCCCCTGTGTGTTCTAGGGGAATTTCCTGCTTGTGGAAACAATGTTTAAAGTATGGAATGCCCTTAAGCTAAGCCTGTTCTCACTTACCCTTAGAAGGTAGGTTCACAATTAGAAAATGTGGCTGCAGTTATATTCAGGATAAAATGGGATAAACAAGTTATATTGCATGGAATTTTCCTGTCCTAATGAGTTCCAACAAAGGTGGTTCATGGAGTCCTGGGCCTAAGCAGCCAGCTTAGGGATAAGGCATTTTTAAATTATATTCCATACAGACTCTAGAGATGGCAATAGGAATTCAAGGCTTTGGAAAAACTAGGTAAGCCAAATTAATATTTCAAGGATCAGAGAATTCAGGGAAAATGACACATTGAGTCTCTTCCATGTTTCCAGGAAAATTGGAATTCCTTTCAGCTGTAATGCAGAGTTCATTCATTTTTACATTACAGATTTCAGCTATCATACTCCCAAACAATGATACTTTCACAAATATTAGTGAGTTTCTCAGTTTCCCTTCATCCCTTTTGCTGGACATAATAAATCTACTTAGTAATTTTTAAGTACTATAATCTCTTTATTTAAAGAAAAAAAATCACAAAATTATATTATGCCGTGAATTTATTTGCCTTCCCAGTAGACTGCCACTAAATTCTGTTTAATATGAGTTAAAATCGCTAGGTTTGACAGGCATGGTTTTCTCATCAAGGACTTAAAAAGCACTGTGTTCCTTCTAAAGTGCCGAGGCAGCAGTCACAAGCCCAGAGCCCCACACAGCCAAGTATCCCTCCCTGCAGCCACTGAGATCAATAAAAAGCTGAGCTCCTACCTCGGTGACTGGTGAGTTCCCTGGAAGCAGAAGGCAGGGGTGTGTAGTGGCACTCGGGAGAGGCAACCGCGCGGTCACTGGAAACCTGCGTGATAAAAGCAAATGTCAACGTGAAATAACACCAAATACTAAACACCTTTGTTTACCAAACATGTCTCCTCGGGATCTGTGTTTGGAGAAAATATTATTGACTGAGACTCATCTTAGGAAGCAAGCGGTGTCTGAGTTAATATATGGATGAGTGTAGGGTAGAATACAAAGCTCTGAGGGGCCTGGGTACAGGTGGAAGGGCTCTGACACAAAGGGGCTGTTTGTTTATTGTGCTGAACTGTGAGCAAGAGGAGGAAAAGAGAGAGGTTGGAGGCAAGAAATGGTGCACTTAGATTTCTGTCACTGGCATTCTTCCAGTAATTCCCAAGGATTAAAAGCTCACTGTGAGTAGACTTCTATGGAAACCAGTGAAGAGGCTGAGCTTTGCCCCCAGGGTGGATAGGAAAACCAGGGATGGTTTACATGGGCCCAGTGGCATGGAGACAGAGAGAACATGAAGACTTAGGACTCCACAGCATGAAGTCACCATACAGAAGGATATACTCGGAAGCCCTTGCAGACCATGCAGTTGGGGTTCTGGCTAAGTTTAAAAAAAGCATTGAGAAACCCCCCTGAAATTTGAAATATAATAGTTATCAACAAAACTTTGCTATTCCAAGGCCTATAACAAAATGATAAGAAATATACCTATGAAGTTGGGTGTTTTTGTACACAAACAGCTCTTTAATCATAAAACTCTATATGTGATGTGACCAGGCTGCTAGTTCTCTCTTTTCCCAAACTACATCCCTCAGGGCTAAGGCAGGAAGAGAGGACCACGGCTGTGAGGTCAGTTGTCACTCAGAACCAATGACCAGTATGTCACATTCCGAGTGTGGCTTCTTATAACAAAAACACTACCGCTGTAACTCTTATTGAGACTTCTGAATCAAATGTTACTTTTTTTTAATATCCAAAGAAGAACATCTGCTAGGATCAAAATCCTAAGCTTACAACCTTTCCAAGTTTCATGAAAAAGTAAATTTCATTAATGCTAGATTTTGCTTTCTGGAATAGGAAATACATTCTGTGGGGTATATTTGCCCTGCTAGGAGCAAGCCTTTCCTCCAAAGAGATTATCTATATTATAGGAATCAAAACTAAATAGGAGATTAGACCTACTTGCCAGAAAAACCCTTTAAACCCCATTTCTGACATTTGAGATATTTGATTAAGCAGCTTTCAGTGGAGACTTATATAAAGAGCTCTGAATGGTACAGAACCAGAAACTCTGTCCCTAAGGTAGAGACAGATTTCAGGGAGCATTACTTCACTCCGGCTCCAAAGGAAATATATGATGTTTAAACTTGATGCAAAGGTAGTGAGTCCAGAAAAATAGAAGTTCAGTCACTAAGAAGTTTTTTAAAAAGTAGGTAAGACTTGCTAGATACTACATCATTATCATACTTAGGATGCTACAATAATATAAAAGAGTCACAAATTAGATTAAAATTCAAATACTTAGAGTCACCACGTATTTCTCCACTTGGCATTCAAAGTCTCCTGTAATGCTTATGTGATAAATGAGACACAATGACAGCGTTCTAAATACGTCATCTATTCATTGCTTGAGGTTGGACATATGGGGTGGGGGTCTGGGGACCATCCTTCCACAGAGCTACCGTACTTCCCCCATAAGAGGCCATGCTTCTCTCTGTGTCAATGTTTTTGTTCCACTTCATCACCAAAAAGCCTAAAATTCCAACATGAATCTTAGGTTGCTACATTGTGATATTTCTTAATACTTCTAATCACAATTTGGGCTGTCGACAATTTAATGACAGCTTTTCCTAAAATTACTGGAAGAAACTACCTTTCAGCAAATACCTCTGACTGGGCAAAACATTCGAGTTTGGTAACCAAGAGTAAAATAGCTATTTAATTTTATTTCCAATTGTAGTCAAAGCAAAAAGTGTACAGCTCGAGTTCTGTCTGGCAGTCATCATTCTATGCGGAGCATTTAATTACTTTTCTGCTCAGTGTCCATTTACAAACTCAAGTCATGGAAAAAAACCCAGGAAAAGTACAATATTGCCAACCACGCCTTTCGATGGGACTTTCCATGGCTGGATGTTTAGGAAAACTACCACAAATCAAAATCCTAACTGCTGTGTCTTTGACTTGGTTTTTACTCAAATGAGGTCCATGTAATGTTTTCAATAGTGATATGCACACTTGGTCTCTGAAATATTATGCTTAGAAGCACAATTCATAAAAGCACAATTATCATATAAAAGAAGCAGATAAGACAATACCTTCAATTTGCATACTACCTGACCAAGAATAAAGAACTCCCCTTGAAACTGAAGCAATATACCCATAGTATAGCACGTATCAGGCAACAGAAACATAGGTGGAGTAATTTAAATAATGTGTTTTTGCTTTTAACCTGGATTAAGAAGATATGCCTAAAATGAGAGTAGGGAAATTTGGATAAATCTAACTCTTCAGAACTATAAAGACTCTTAAATCTTTGAGTCCTTGCCAAATTTCTTAACTACCTAAGGCAAGAATTATACTTTTACATTTTACTTTTTAAATTACTCCCAGTAGAAGATATTTGTAACATCTTCAATAAAATGTCAATTTCCAGAATACATAGGTCTCTCGGTAAATAAAAATACAATAGAAAAATGAAGAAAGGCACTGTCAGACAATTCAGAGAAGAGAAAACCGGAATGGTGAAAAAATAAAAGAGAAGATGGTCAAATTTACTGGTACTAAGGGCAGTGCAAATTAAAACAGTGAGATACAATTTTTCCACCCATGATATTGGCCAACTTTGAAGTCTGCTTTGCAGAATGAAGGGAAACAAAACCCCTACTTTCTCATCCCTTGCCAATAGAAATGTACATTGGTTCAAATACTTTGGAGAGTAATTTAGCAATACCTAATACAATTGAAAATTGGTACAGCCATTTCATTTAAAATATATACACTGAGTGAAATGGGAAATTTCACTCAGGTCTGTAAGGTGGAACATAAAACAATGTTTACTGCAGCTTTATTTATAAAAGAACACATTGGAACGAATTCAAATGTCTGTCAATGAGGAAAATAAACAAGTAAAATGTTGTATCATTATATGATGGAATAATATTTAGTATTTAAGGGCAATAAACCTGACTTATATATCTCAATTTGAGGAGGTCTAAATATTTAATACAGAGTAAAAGTGCAAGTTGCAAAATGATAAATATAGTACACTATTTATGTAAATATGTAGTTCTTTGATCTCATGTGTATGTATAGACAACTAAAAATTATAAAATTTATACACAAAATTTATGAAACTGGTTGCCTCTACCACTGGGCAGAATAAGAGTACTGGAGCTAATGGGATGAGGGCACCTCTAGTTCATATATAAGGTTTATTTCTTTTATTTAGAAACAAGACTTGAAACAAGTATGTCAAAATATTAGAAAACTGCAAAATTTTAAAATCTTTTCTATATTTTTGAAATTTCTTAAAATTAAACATGAAAATTGAAAAATAAAACAGACTCCTGTTTCATCTTGGGTCCATACAGTCCTATACTGATATGAACTCATAATTACAGGAAATTTCCTCCAACAATTTTCAAGTACTTGCACAACATGGATTAGGGCTATCTCTGGGTGGCTTTTTTTGTGGTGAAATATCCCATTTCTAGTTCTTCTAAAACTATTGAACATGACAATAGACTGGGAAAAAGCTGTGAAATAATAGTAAATATGTATTTCCTTCACGCCAAGGCTTGAAATTCTCATTCCAGCTTGATGAGTTCTTCCACTTAAGATTTGTCAAAGCATCCTGAAGGTTTCTGCATTTTTCTCCTACTCACAATTTGAGAGTTGTTAATAATTTTTTAAACTCACATCAATAACGATAATAGTCACTAATATACTGCACTCTGCAATTTTCATAAAGTAGGAAGGAAGGTAGAACTTTGGCAACCTCACTGGAAAAGATTCAATGAAAGTACAGTACACACTATAAGAGACTTGCAAAGTGAGAATTTAACTCTGCGGTTACAGAAAACAAACATCTTCGGATGAATGTGTAAAATTCAAGCCCCTTCACACTGGGTTCATTTCATGGAAACCTGGATTCCAGTGGATATGTCTGAACATCATGGATGCCCTGAAAGAACATAATACAGACCACAGGAGGAGAGATTTGGCAGGCTTCAAAACAAGAAGGGGTGGCTACAAAGTTGTCTAATAGCCATAAATCTCCTACTATTTGTCACAAAACATCATCTAAGACCACAGCTCCACAACTCATTCCCCATCACTCAGTTCATGTGGAGTGCTTTGGCGTGCTCACTCACCCTTAAATCATACACCATATAAAGTGATCCCCGGTCTGGGAAATGTGTCAGCCTCTTTCAAGTAAGAGCAATCTTCACTTTTCATCATAATTCATTCCCTGAAACTGTGGTATAAAGCTGACTCTTCTAAAAACATTTATTTTTTTCTCAAAAGAAAAAGCATCACTCATTTAGTTATCAAGTATTTAATAATTACCTACTCTATGCCAAGCCCTGTGCCAGGAATACCAAGAAAAGTAAAACAAGGACCTTGGTGGTATTTCCAACTCATCAAGAAAAAAATTACAACCATGATTAACACTGGTTCGGAAGAGTCACCAACTCATAACAGGACCCCCATACTCTGCATTATCACAGAGCTTTGTTCCTGACCTCTATTATGGCGCCTGAACACTTGGAACAATAATTATGTCCTTGCTTGTTATTTATTCAAACTAACAAAGAGCTTTCAAGATTAACTGTATTAACTTCCAAGAGTAACTATACTATTAACCCTTGTACCCAACATCCTGCCAAAAAAACAGAAAGAAGTTAATGCATGATGCTTGAATGAATAAAATATTTGAATGTCAAAGACAAAACCTTGCTGGTAATTTCACTCACATTTTTGTGTGAATGGTAATTCACACAAAAATGTGAGCCAAGTTGCCAGAATCAGAGGCAAAGACTTGCCAGCATCTGAAGAATGAAGTTAGAAGTCAAAGAACCAGACTTAAGGTAGAGCCATCCAACCTGCCCACAGATCAGGGGAGCATGCGTTTCAGTGAGAAACAAGACAGAAACCTCCACCATGTACACATGCATTGCATTGGGAAAGACAGACAGGGGTGGGAGCAGAAACAGCCATATCTTGTCCAGAGCCAGAAGCCAAGAAATTGGGAGGTAAAAAACGGGCGCGGGGGGAAAAGGTAGAGATGAAGGTGAGTGAGTAACCAAGGAACCAAGAGGGAGCCCAAAGGTACCAAAAGCTGAGTTTGGGCAAGAGCTGAGCATTCAGCTGAGTTAGGGTGCTAAAGGGAAATTCAAACAGGAAGTCAGTCAGAGAAGGGATAGGATGCGGTGGGAGGTTGGCGGGGAAGGAGGAAAGGGGAGGGTTGTGTCAAAGGCCTCTGTGGAGTAAGGAAGCCCTTTGTTGACAACAGCCTGAAGCTTCCCATTGTTTTTTGTTTGTTTGTTTGTTTGTTTTTAATTAATTTCAGGTGTACGAAACAATGTAATAGACATTTACACCCCTCACAAAGTGATAACTCCCCCCAGTCTACTACCCCTCTGACATCATATATAGCTGTTACAATTCCATCAACTCTACTCACTACGCTGTGCTCCACATCCTGTGGCTATATATATATATATATATATATATATATATATATATATATATATATATATA
>NW_017731622.1:0-13981 GCF_001890085.2 Hipposideros armiger | reverse complement strand
AATAATTATAGTTGACATTCATTATTATTCAGCTTCAGCTTCAGGTGTACAGCACAGTGGTCAGGCATCTACACTGCCCATGAAGTGGTCTCCCTAATAAGACAAGTGTCCATCTGATACCCTACAAAATCTTTACATTATTGATTATAGTCCCCAAACTGTCTTTTGTATCCCCGTGGCAATCTTGTGGTTACCGATTGTGCTTTCTAATTCCCTTCACCTTCTCCCTCATCCCTACCCCCTCCCATCTAGCATCCCTCAGTTTTTCCTCTATATCTCTGAGACTGTTTCTGATTAGTTTGTTCATTTATCCATTGTTTTTAATCTGATCTAAAGGGGGTCCAGTTCTGTCAGTGCTTAAAATGGCATTAGGCCCAGAGCTGTAGTTCAGAAATACTTATGGGAGGAAGGGAGGAAGGAAAAGAACCAAAAATGGAGAAAAAGGAAGAACTATGGCTTGGGCATTTTGTGGACCTTTACATAAATAATCAAATCATAAAATGTAATATTTTTCAAAGACCTTACAAATAATCAAGAGAAGTGGCTTTCAAAATATTTTTTTAGCAGACACTTATATAATAAGAAAAAATAAGAACAACCTAAATATTAGGCATTATGAAAACAATCATAATTTCTTATGGCAACCAAATAAAATTATAAGAGGAAAATATGTAACTGTTTTTATCACACAATATTAAGTGAATATTAAAATAGTATATATGCTGTGATTTTTAAGCATATAAAATTTGCCATAGGTAGAAGTTAATAAATAAAGATTGAAAGATTTTTGTTAACAGTGTGATTTATATCTTTGGTCCATTGGGCTTGACATAACCAGTGGTGCCTGGAGTCAACCTGTACCAGCTGTGTCAGTTATTAAACACAGCCATTATTTAAAATGAAATTATAGACACTTACAATTGGGTAAACTACATCAAAAGTCAAGTTACTATAACTCATCACTTCCTAATTATTTTACAGATTTTTACTATTATTTATGCTCTTGAAATTGTGTCTATTGTAGCTACATAGTGAGATGTTATATAACGATGTGTCATTTCACATCTCCTCCAAACTCCTCAGTGATGTCACTTTGGTAGCCTGACATCAGCCATGACGGGACTATTTACAGCAGAAATTGGCAAATGCTACAAATTAGGGATTGATTTTAATCAATATATTTTATTGATTTCCTAAACTTAAGAAACTGATGAAAAAATATTAATGATGAAGGTTAAATGTAAAGATGTATTATGTCTGTAGCCATTACAGTATGAATCATACAAAAAAAAAACAAGGACATATCTTTCCAATATTAAAAAAATATATATCTGATACAGTAAAGAAGTTGCTCATGTCATTGACAAAAGAGTGAAGTTCTGATAGACTCAGTAAGAAAGGAAAATAGCTGATTTTCCTGTTGTCAGAACTACACTTGTTCACCAATTGCAACCTGAGGTTGGCTATGGATACATGAGTTTGGCCAAAATAATCAAAAGTATTCTGCGAGAATCGATTGGCTGAATGGAATTTATAATAAAAAGTATTATACATTTAAATTTTATTTGTAAATTGTGTATGACTCATTCTTTATATACATAAACGTTTCAGTAAGCTTATGTACACACACACATGCATAATTGTTTTCCAGAGAGCTGGTTCTTGACCATTTGCCAGCACTTCACTCTGTATACACCTTTAAGTAACATCTGCAAGCATGTGTGGCGCTATGGAGAAAAGAACCTTTTAAGGTCTAGAAATGGAACAAGTAGTAAGAAAAAAAGCTAATTAAGCTTCAAGGATTCTGTCCATGACTTATTTACCACTTGGATACCCTCTGCTTCTTTCTTCCCTATGCTCGGATGCCTTACTGACCAAGATTTAGAGCCAGGCTCCATCTAGCTGTATTGACCTTGGGCAACTTACTTAAACTCTTACTTAAGCCATACTTTCCTCTACTGTAAAATGGTAGGGATAACTATAGTCATGATGATGATGACGATAGTTAAAAATAGCTAGTGTTTATCTGTGCTTACTTGGTGTCTGGGACTATGTTAAACATTTTCTGTGTATTAATTCATTCAATCTTCACAATAACTCCACGAGGCAGTTATAATCCTTACCCCTGTTTTACAGATGAGGAAAACTGAGGCCCAGAGAAATTAAGTAATTTGACCAAGGTCTCATGTAGGTTCTTGGGTTACTAGTACATGGCAGAGCTGGGACACAAATCCAGGCAGCTTGCCACTAGTGGTCGCTGTCTTAACTATTATGATGCTATACTGCCTCTCTTCCCAATAAAGGTGAAGATTAAATAAGGTAAGAGACAAAGATCTTGGCATTGCTTGTTAAATATTAACGATGATTTATTTTTACTTCACTCTAATTTTGTGTCACATCTTATCTCTTCAGCTAGATTTAAGTTTCTTGAGAAGTAGGGCTGTTGCAATGTTTTTTGGCTTCTCCTACCCTTTCATAGTAGCTATGACAGGGACAAGCACATCATTTGTAATCAAATATTTATTACATGAATAAACTCGACTCCTCCCTTGTCAAGCAGAAAAGCACTACTGAGATCCCTTCTGAGGGCAAAAGCAGTGAGATCTTTAGCCAAGTGATAATCTGAATTCATCCGTAGCTTCACAGCACTATTGTGATGGTCTAACTAGCTTTAGTAAATAGCACATATGGCATCTCTCATCTGAGTTTGTAAGGTTGACTTAGAAATAATATTATGTCATGGTAGTCCTACAGGCTTGATTTATTTTGGCTTAAAAAAAGGAACTTGCCTCATGTGTCTCTCTTCCTTTCACAGAGGTTTTTTTTTTTTTTTTATTCTCAAGGGCCACAGGTCAAGTTCTGTCCTTGGAACCGAAGTGGTTTTCCAACATGAGGTGGAGCCAGCTCTGTCAAGCTAGGCCAGATCTGCTGTCAGAGCCTTTCCCAAATACATCAGACCCTCTGCTTGTAAAAATAAATTGATACCAATGCAAGAAATTTATTAGGAGATGACAGGCTGGTTCATAATGGAAATATGGAGAAAACATCATCCTTCAAAACTGACAGTTTATCCATCATGCCTCAGATTCCTGAGATAGAAGCAGGCACTGTCACACACAATCCGCTGAGGACACGTCTTCTTGGATTTCCTTATGACAGGAAACTATGAAATAATCCAGAAGAAGGGAAGGGCTTGTGCTGCCCTTTATGTGCTCAGCCATAAATTTTTAGCATTAGCAGGAGAAACATGTGGCCAAGGAAATGAATGATGGGGGAAATCAAGAGGTCTGGAATTCTCAAACGGCCCCTTCTTTCCTCTCGGGGGTGATGAACTGAGACAGGGGTCAGAGAGGGTTACTGCACCGCTGTGAGGGACATCAATCCCCTGTTATGTGTAAGCAAAGCCAACAGGTGGCAGGGCACCACTGCGGACACACCATAGTTGGCTCTGCTTGAGGTTTGGGGGCCAGGTCACCTTGCCCGCTTGCTTTACAACTGTGGTTATTTTGCTTAGCTTGGTATTTGTATTGATAAACTTGAGGCAATTTAGGAGGGCCATTTTAATTAGGAATAAATGCAAGGATATTTGTGGGGATCACAAGAAGCCTGATCTCTGAAGACTTAATGAGGTGACCTACCCAGCCTCGTATGAAATAATTGTGTATTGTATGAAACGCTGCTTTGGAAAATATAATCATGGTAGTAACTTGGAATGAAATGGACATGGTATTAAAAGGGAAAAAAAATACTGCCAATTTTATAGGGCCTTAAAATATTTATGTTCTAAACTTGCATTCTTTGGAGTTTTGCTGAGTGGGGCTAGAACTAGGAAACTTTTGTAATGAGATACATGCATATTTTTTTAACTTACTGATCTTTTTTAGCAAAAATAGAAGGTCGTAAATGTGAAACGGAAACCTAAAAAAGGCAAGTAGAGCCTTACCGGCCTTATTTCCTAAATTCACTCTTTATATTAGAAAAAAAGAAAGGCATGGGAAATTTCATTTAAATGTGAAGAACATGTGAGGAATCTTTGATGTCTGTTTCCGCTTGATTAAGGTGTAGGGAACAACAGCATGAATATGATATCCCAAATAAACTTGGGTTTTGTTGTATTTGTTGCTTTATGTGAATATGAATAGGATATGTGCATTCTCTGGTTACTTAAATACAAATACAGAGTTTTGATCCAGTCCCTAAAATAAATCCTAAGAACAGCAGCAAAATAAATTACATGCTGATTAAGTCCTGCTTCACAGGTAACAGTGTTTGGAAAAACACAGAGAGTCTGTAATTCTTAGACACTGAATCCTCTAAATGCTCCCATCCTCTGAAAAGAGGCAAGTGAACTTCCAGTGGTTCACATTTGTTTCAGCCAATCTTCCTGATTCCCTGTCTCAGGAAAGACCTAACACTCTGTTGATGCTACATGTCCAAATTAAATATATCTGTGTTTCCTTTTGCTTTCTGTAAAAGTGCATGCCAGCATGACTACATTCATCCAGAGTTTATTTCAATATTAGTGGAAAACAAGCCATTTTTTTTTCAGTTTAATGAATAGCATCAGTGTCTGCCTTTTAACCAAAAATGTGACCTTACACTTGATGGATCTCACCAGAAGGCACATTTTCAAATTATTTTTCTATTGGAGGTTATGAATATCGCTTCCCAAATTATTGTGACAGCTGTGAAGGGAGAGCCTGCATCGCAGATACGGCAGCTTAGAAACAAAACTCAACAGAGCAAAATGGTAGTTCCATTTGTGAAACAAGAAAAAGGGGGCAAAAAAGAAAGCATGAAGCTTCTTTGAGCTTCCCACCACAGGAGAAAGGAGTCCTGTAAAGCAGCTGAAATTCCCATACTTTTTTGTTACTAACATTTTTGTTTCCAAATCATTCTAAACGGGGAAGGTGAGTGAAGGCTGAGCGTTACTGATCCCAAAACATTCTAAGAGGATATCTGATACATCTTCCTTATTAAGGGTGATCGAGTGTAATTGATGTGCCTGGTGCCTGGCCAGTTCCAACTTTTTGAGAATGCCGCTTAATGTGCGGCCATTATTTTTGGACTACCGAATGCCAGAAAATAATGAGCTGGCATTCAACTTTGGTGAATAAGACCCTGAATTTTCATCTAAAAGCAGTTTTGAGTTATTGCTGGAGATAAGGTGTAACTGTGCAAAGGGAATTTTATCCATGTTTCTCCCATGAATCATAAATGAGGAAAAAAATTACAGTCTAAATTGCACTTAAAAGGAATAAAGTCTTTTCATGTCATACATGATTTATCAAAATGATCTCATTTTAAGGGTACTGTGGTGTATCTTGATTAATCACATTAGGAAGCGTGATGAATGGCCTCTTTAATGGTAACACAGGATTTATGGGCAACATCCCGACTCGAACCAGAAGGGTAAGAAGTAAAATATACAATAGATAGCTAATGCAGATAGGGTGTCAGTAATGCTCTGACTTGCTTTAAAATTATACCGGGAGCCTTAGCTTCAGGAGATCTGGGTCCACAGGTGGGGAGAGCAAACAAGTTTTAAAAGGAACCTGGGTGTGACCATGCACAGTGTAACCCTTCCCCTAACCTGTTGCAATGCAAATAAAATCACCCTGCCGGACCAGAAAAAGAAGGTGTCATCTGTGAAATCTGGACACATCCCGGAAATGCCTAGCAGGAAGAGGGGGACACTGCCTTTTGAGATCAGCGCTCCTTCTCCTGTTGCCCGATTTCAATATCCTCTTCACATTTCGCTTTAATATCCTAAATGCCTTTTTTTAAGCCTCCTCTAGTCTGCCCCCACTAATTTCCTCTAAGGCTGACAGATCAGAGGCTTTCCTCGAACTGTTCCTTTCAGAGCTGAGGAGCCCTCCTCGTAATCCTGCTGCTTGTCTGCAATTAATCCTTCCAGTTGCCACATTATTAACACCACCACCCACAGACAGAGGAAGCCGCGACCCACTGGACACTGGCTCCCGACTGAAGCTTCAAAGGTGCCAATCACACCCTAGTCAGAAAGGTGCCTGCTGTCAGCATCAGAGGTTTCCATCCTCTCCTCCCTGCTGATCAAACATTCTTCCTCAGAAGATTAATTCAGAGTCTCCGCCCATTTCCTCCCATATCCTCTTTCCCTTTTCGGTTTACCCAACGATCCATCTTTGCCTCGAAAAGGGAAGCCACGGATAATAGGAGCCCTTTCAAAACAAAAGCTAAGCAAAGGCAAATTTAAGTCCCAGCTGTTATCAACTTTTTTTTAAACTCATTTAAACACCTTAAGGCGGTGAGGATTAGGGCCTGGCCTGAAATGCCATTCTTTGATCAAAGACCCCAAGACTTTACACAAACATAATCACAAGGCAATGGATGCCTCTCTGAAGGCTGAATTGATTTGTTTGACTACAGCGCCTGGGATGGGCAGAAAAGCTGCACACTTGTTTTCAACTCCCAACACACATATTACCAGGCCAAGTGACTTAGAAATTATGTATTTTTGTCTTATGTCTTAATTGGAACAAAGTCATTTGCAGATTCAGACATAGCTGTGGGCCGACGGTATGGAGAGTTGGCAACGTGGGGCTTGCTGTCGCCTGTTCCATTGGGTCAGAGGAGGTGAAAGCCCAAGAAAGGGAGGTGAGAAAGAAGCAACTCCATTGTCTCTGAGGTAGAGCAAAAGTGACTTCACAGAGAAAGGCCTGTGCTTACATTAGCCAGTTCTACTGGAATCTTCTCCAGTCGATTAGTAACGTAGTTACCAGTCCCTGTCTATTAAAGTGGTCTCAGTAAGAGAACCAACAGGACCTTTCCTGAGGGCCAGGTAACAGACACCAGGTGACTCATTTGCCAGGTCTCTCACCCTCCATCCCAGTGTTTTAGGACCAGACACCAGGACTGACTCACAGCAAAATAGTCAATAAAGGCTTTGAGATGGCCAAGTAAAAAATTCTCATATTAAATAACGGCTCCATAGTGTTTCCACTGGTATACATATCTAGAAGTAAATAAATAATTTTGAAGTTGCATGATAAAATATTTAATGTGAAGGTTTAAGAGACAATTAAAAATCAATATTCAAGCATATGAAGATGTCTTTATAAAGAGAAGGTTAATCAGGTTTTTGTCTTTGGATTTTGGGGTGTTTTTTTTTTTGAGGGTGGGATTATTTTGTTCTCATACTACAGAGATACTGTCAGAATATGAAATTAAAGCCATACGTAATTAAGAATTCTTGACTGATATGATTATATTGGGGCAACTGACCACACATTTTCAAGGTAGGTTGTAGAGTCTCCCTGTTGAAAAGCTCAAAAAGGAAAAATTATCTTTTTGGTTGTAAGTGATGAAAATCCAATTCAAAGTACTTTGGAAAATAAACAGTGAGGAGAGGCTTTAACGATTCCAACGGTACAGCGTTTCATGTATGGTTGGATCCAAGTGCTCAAACTTATCATCAGGACTTTCTTAGCTTTGTACTCATCCGTGCTGGCTTCAGTTACCCCACTGGTGACTTCCCAGGAGCACCAGCTCTATATCTTTCCATCTTCAAAGACAACAAAAAGAGTTTCCATTTCCTTAAAGTTTCAAGCAAAACCTGGGAACCCAGCCTGTTGGGGTTACATGCCCATCCTTGAATGAATCTCTGTGGTCAGGAGAAGGAACACTGCCTGGTGGAGCCTGACCCCATGCCAATCCCTAGTGCTGAGAGAGCAACTGGCCCCACGAGAGCTCTACAGATTAAGGGGAGCAAGGTGGTGATTCACCCCCCAGAGGTGAATCTGTTCTGGAATACAGTGTGATGGGCACCAAAAGGGCCCAAAGAGCAAATTCTTCTTCAAAGGCACACAACTTCCTAAGTTAGCCTTTTGGAGCCCCTCACTGCATGCCAGAGGCATTCAAAACATCTCATCACCATCTTTGGGCAAAACTGAGCCTGCTGTACAATAGCCCAATCCTGAGTCATCACCAACATGAACAAAAAAATTCCACATCCACAAAATCTTCCCCAGAAGGCCTTCCAGATGTCACATATTTTAAACCTTTCAGGCTCTCAGTTGGCACCAAACAGCTTTAACATACAATTATTTATTAACAAGCTTGGATATCCCACAGAAGATTAAATAAGAACAGCTATAGCAAACCAAAGGAAACAGCATGAGGGAAGGGCCAAGAACAGCTGCTGGGGTCGCAATGCAACATGGAAAAAGGAGACCAAAGACACAGATGGAGCACTGGATCACCAGACATCACGGGAGACCTTTGGGATGATGACACCTC
This sequence comes from Hipposideros armiger, assembly GCF_001890085.2. Taxonomy (NCBI): domain Eukaryota; kingdom Metazoa; phylum Chordata; class Mammalia; order Chiroptera; family Hipposideridae; genus Hipposideros; species Hipposideros armiger. The sequence goes on along the minus strand of NW_017731622.1, from coordinate 5,704 downwards.
ATCCTCCCAGCCTTCTCCCTCACACATATGCATGTCAGTAGGATAAAGTTAAAATCAGTTTAATATTTCCTGCATAAGTCAGGAATTATATGATATATTTAATTACTAGTTAGCATGTATCAAGCAGCTACTGGCACCGGCCATTGGGATGAGACATCATCCTCATTCTATCTACACATGGAACAGATAACACCACAAGAGAACAAGTGACCAGTATGAAAGCGTAGCACAGGTAAGTGCTACGAGAGAACACCATGCTAAACTGTGTTTATCCTAATCTATGCAAACATCAAATGTTCAGGAAAATAAATTCTACTGCACGTCTCTCATTTGCCAAAGGCATCTGTCACTCAGCTCTTTTTACCTCTTTCTAAAAGTGACATCAAGAATGCTTGCCCTAGGGCCGGCCGAGTGGCTCAGTTGGTTAGGAGCTCGCTCAAGAGTGTGAGCTCTGTGCAACAGCAGTTCAATGCCCGGCCCAAGCTGAGCTGCCGCTGAGCTGCCAACAGGTAGCACGATGGCTCAGTTAAAAAAAAAAAGAAGGCTTGCCCTGATGCATCCAAGAATCCAGGAGGCTCATTGCTATATTAGTAGATGAAGACACTGTGTTCTGGGCAGCTCAGGTGATTCCCTGAAAATCAATGTCATATGCGTATTTAAAACTGGAACCCTAGCACACTTAGGACTGACTACAACATTTGAGCTTTATATCCCCCTAGAGGCCCAAAGAAAGCAGGCAGGGTTCTCTGCTTAGCAACTCAATGTGGTGACTAAAGCAGGATACATTCCAGTGCCAGGCCACTAAAACTCTTCTGGGCTGGAGCCCATGTGCTCTGAGTGTCTACATCAGATTAGCTAAAATCTGAAGAAAAACCAAGGAGGTTGGATGATGACTTCTTAAAAGGTTTGCAAAATGGGTGTGTGCGCAGTATGTATGCATGCACGTTGATTGTAGAGGAGAAGATAAGGATATAAAAGTCTTCAAGTTCCAAACAGGGTCTTTCTTTGTAAAGTTAATATTAATCCCTGTTTTATGACCCTTTCTGGATAAGGGCTTTATTTTGTCCTGTCTTCTCCTAAGTAGCAGAAAACAGATGCCTGTCTATTCTGGACATCCAATAGTCTCATTACTCTCTAGATTCAAATATGCTATCTACATCATTAAACATTAATTTTCACAGTATTAATGCTTTTATATTACAAAATACAGTTGATGTAGTAGAATGGAGGCAAGAATAAATGATTTCATAGTCATTTGAGAAATAGCCCCAAACACCTTTATTCCTTTATTTTTTTCAAAATTATTCGATAATCATTTACAGAGCTATTCATGAAAAAGGCCTTTTTTCCTTATTTTATACTATCAATAATGGTTGACATGAAAAGTTTTATTCATCTAAATATATATGTGTAAAGCCATTTTCTTGACAGATTCCAGATCCAAATATGTGAGAGAATACTACATGAAAAATGACCAAGTATTATAATCAGTAAGTCTTAGGTCCTGTGCAATATTTCTAATCATCCTAGCAGCCTTATTCTCCCTGTGGTCAAAGGAAAATGCAAAATCGACTCACAGCTTTATTTTGTAAAGAAATCCTACCATGAACCTTTAAACTCTTAGTCTTCAACTCTTCGAACACATTGTAGTCAAGAAGAATTCAGTCATTGACAATGTATACATGAACTTATCCCAGTGGTAAATCCCATTCTGGGTATATGTAATACTTAGGACAGTCCAAATGCCAAAAATTAAGAATGAACAGAAGGGTGTGGGGTGGAGAATATATGAAAGAAAGAAAAAAGATTAAAAAAATTAAAGGAAAAAACGATATTTTGGGGTTGTTTCTCAAATGAGAAATTCATTAAACTATTTTCCACCATTTTTCTTGACTCCATTCTACTATACCAACTATATGTTGTACCAATGATAAGACAGGAAAGCCCTGTACATTCTTCAAACCCTCCACTCCCTGTTCCCCAGTTCAGGATTCCTAGGTTCTAAAAGACAAACATGGCCACAGAAACCCAAGTCTGCCTTCCTCTGCTCCTGGGTTTATCCTGCAGCTAACTACACATTCACCGCCAGCTTACAGAAATGTTAATGGCACTGTGGTAAGAAACACAAAGAAGATTCAACCTGGATGGCTACAAAGGGCCAAGATTGAAAGAGCTCTAACTAAAGATTCACTGGGGAACGTGGGTCGATGGATTGGCCAGGACGAAGCAAACTCCACTACATTTTCTAAAATCAGCCCCTCTTCCTGCCATCCTCACCTTCACCAGAGAATTACTGTAGACTTCAATCAACAGACTGAACCTGTTTTAGAGGAGACTCAATTCCTGCCAAAGTTACATAAGGCCCTACCCAAAGTGACCACCCTTAACCCATCTTTTTAAAACAGAATTCGATCATGCCTCTCCTCTGCTTAAAAACGATGTTATTTGTGTTGCTCTTGGGAAAAGTAGGCAGCACCTTCTGTGGCCTAGAAGTTCCTGTTCTCTGGCCCTCGCCTGCCTCTCCAGCCCATCTCTGGTCTTCATCCCCTCGCCCCGGGAGCCAGGGCCTGGCCCCTTCCCTGCTCCTTCAGCACCAAGCCCCATCCCACCCCAGACCTTCACATAGCCTCGTCTTCCTCCCCCTCTCCCCTCACCACATGTTTGCCTAATGAGCCTCTTCCCTTTCAAGTATCAATTCCTGCATTACTACTTCAGAAAGATTTCCCTGACATCACTTTTACACACCCTTCCAAGAACCCCGTATTTATTTTTTGTGACATATCACAGTTTGTAATTGTGCCTTATTAGCGTATTTTAGTGAGGTTCCTAGACAGTTCGCTCCTTGAGGGCAGGTTTCCACACCTTCTAAAAGTCTGGCTCATAGTAGCTTCCCAATAAATATGTGTTCAATGGTGAAACAAGTGAATTTAAAACACTGAACAAACAGCGTTCCTCAGCCTCCAAGAATGAGGGTAACACTAAGCACACATCTTCCCGGACTAAGTCCCCCTCTATACTGCCTTCTGGGGTGACATTCTCCCCACAGAGCTCCTAGATGCAGAAAAGGTGGCACCTTAGGGCCCCCCAAGGCCGCAATTCCCCATGCACATGCTCATTTCAAGCACAGCCTGATTGTGAAAGGACTTCGTATTACAAGAGATACTCAGGCCAGACGGAGTCATCCAGAGGCAGGTTAGAACAAACAAAGGAAAACCTCCTTCCTGTACTTCAGGCTGATCTACAAATGGAAAACACAAAACACTACTCCATTGTTTTCAAGATGCGTTCAAGTGACTTCAGTCCAGGATTTGGGGTCTGGCAAAACAGAGCCTGGCCCTGAGCGATCTGAGGGAGCAGCGGCTTTGCTCAGCTTCCCTTTTGTTATACTGCCTTTCGCTGTCCCCTGATGAATGAGTAATAAAGAGTTTAATCCGAATAAAGCCACGGGCTTGACCCCAGGAGTGAAGGCGAGCCTCCCTTATCCCTGTCCTTCCACTCCTCGGGAGCCCAAAGGTGAGGGCTGGGAAGGGGACAGGAGCTGCCCAAGGGCCTTTAAGGGCTGTCATCAGTGATAAAACTGAGTTGTAGAACAGCCCTCTTGTCACAGGCCTCAGTTGGCAGAAGGGGGTGCTGCAGTGTAACCTATTTAGGATGCAGATGGAGTGCTTCTGCAAGCTGCAGATGAAAGCAGCTGTCTGGCAGGTCTTCAGCAGCACTAAATGTTGGATTCCTGCTTGTCACTGCTCACTGCAGGGCATTAATAGAACTCAGAATGGTGTTACTAAACACGAACATTAAAAAAAAACTCATGACTTAAAAAAAGTAGTGGCAATCCCACTTAGGGAGTTCAGCTCACCCAGCACCCAGCTCTATGGAGGCTTATGTATTCAAGATTTCTGGAGTTCAACAATTTCATTTGTTTTAGATTATCAACCATCTACCACAGACTTATTATCCAGTAAATGATAGAAAGATAGATAGATAGAAAGATAGATAGATAGATAGATAGATAGATAGATAGATAGATAGATAGATAGATAGATACATACATACATACATACATATGTACATACATAGATACATAGATACATAGATAGATAAATTGAGAGACAGAGAAGGGAGGCAGAAAGGCAGGAAGGGGAAGAAGAGAGAAAGGAAAAAGGGAAGGGAGGGAGGGAAAGAGTGAGGAAGGAAGGAAGGAAGGAAGGAAGGAAGGAAGGAAGGAAGGAAGGAAGGAAGGAAGGGAGGAAGGAAGGAAGGGGACAGTTAAGGCCTTCTGTGTGTCTTTGCATGGCAAATAAAAAAGAAATCAGAGACTTCATTTCACTACAAATGAAAAGGTTTTATGGACAGGGCCAGGGGAAGTGAGTGCTGGAGGAGCCTCCCTTCCTCTGGGTTGAATTTCCATAGAAGTGGGAGAAAAGCATCAGCACAAAACCCCAGCTTCGCAGCACAAAGCCAGCTGGTGCTTAGGCTTTATTTTCTGACCAAGTCAGGTGCTCCTTCTGCCAAGCGAGTTTTCCTTTTCCCCTTTACTTCAGCCAATTCCTGTTTTCTTCAACTGGAACTCCCCAAGACTCATCAAAACCACGATTTAATTACATCTCCAAAAGAAAAAAAAAAAGGGAGGAGTGTAAACATGACTCCTTTTTATCTCCTGATACATCTGGACAAGTAGACAATGTGCTAAAACAAAATAAATCTGCCCTGACAGTCACATCAAAGAGTTCAGCGAGGGGCTTGCAGCTACTTAAAGCATAGGAATGCTGTTGCTAGGCATCGGCCTCCAACTTATCAGTCCCTGGAAGAGATGCTTTTTTCTTTCTTTCAGGGGGAGATGAAGAAAGTTAGAGAGTGGGAACCAAACTGCAAAAAGAGATTGGGGATTTTCAGGGATTTTGAAGCTTAAAATGAATTGTGTGAAGAAAAGGGTTTTGTTGTGCTGTGTTTTCCTTTTGACACACTGTCTATATTTTTAAAAAGGTAGTAGTACGTGGAAACCTTCTAGAAAGGGTTAGTTAGGACTCGTAGAAATAGGCGATCGCAGAAAACACTTCTGTACCAATTTGCACCCTATCTCATTGCTGTGAATTTCTCTGTTATGAGGCAAGCCTAACGCTAGCTCAGGGGTCTGTGGAAATATCTCACATTCACCAAAGTCAAGAGTGAAAAAATCCTTAAGTCGCCATCATAGTAAATCATCCAACATCACAAACCACAAACATTTTTTCTAAAAGGCAGGAAATGGAGCATCTACTCCAGCAAACACAAGGCGCAAAGAAAACAGAAACTCGCCCAAAAAAACCAAGTGTGAACTGCCATGTGCAAGGAAATAAATCCAGCCAGATGACCCAAAATACACACACGGTCTCACAACTAGAGTTTTCATAGTAAAACACAAAATGGAACTGATCCTGAAATTGGGCCAACACCTTCAGCCTTTTCTCCCCACCCGCCCCAGGAACATACAGAAACACATGCTGTGAAATGCAATCTTATCTTCATCCCATATGCTGGTTCTCCGGAGGGAGCAACAGGGAAAGTTTCCTCTTCCCATGAACACATCCTCAGGTGGGAAACTGCCCCATTTCTCCCCTCCAGCAAGGCTACTAAATTTAGTTATGCTGGAAATATGAATTGAACATGAAATGGCATTACTGAGAAGTACGCTCCATGAGGACCTGAGGGCTCTCTGGAAAAAAAA
>NW_017734026.1:0-8520 GCF_001890085.2 Hipposideros armiger | reverse complement strand
GTCTCCCTTTAATCTCAGGGTCACTGTTGTCTTTACAATTAATTTGATAATAAAACATGTATTGTAACATCTTTTGTATTGTTTTAAATTGCTATTTAAATATCCTATATTTATTAGAATCATCCCAATGGCTACCAATGGGGACCTTAGAGTTAAAGATGTTAATTGATTTTGCCTAAGGCTATATATCTGATCAGTGGCAAAATCAGGATTTTAAGCTATACCTGTCTGGCTCCAAAACCAATCTCAAAATGCAATCCACTTGTGCCTTGTCTTCCTCAGAGATGTGTGAGCCCAGAGGCTCCATCCACCTCACAGTCCCTAATAGATGGTCTTGACTAGAGTAGAGCCTCGATTAGAGCAGGCCCTTGACAAATATTGGCAATTCTTCCCCCATTGCCTCTCTCCTTAGTCATCTGTTCTCCGTAACTCTGAGGCCATCATGCTCTTCTCTCTGTTTTCTTCCTCTCTCCTAGGTTTTCTCCTTTCTTCCCTTCCCTCTCTGCCTTCTTCCTTCCTACACAGTAAAATTTCTAAGTGTGTACTTTTTATTTTATTTTATTTTATTTTATTGGGGACTTGGTGAAGGGGACAGTGTTGGGGAATTGGGGAAGGGGAACATTGTGTTTTTCCAGGACCCATCAGTTCCAAGTCAAGTTGTTGTCCTTCAATCTTAGTTGTGGAGGGTGCAAACTCAGCTCCAAGTCCAGTTGCTACTGTCAATCTAGTTGTTCAGAGTAGGGGATGGAGTGGGGGGCGGCGGGCTCTGCAGTCCACCATCCCATGCAGGATTCGAACTGGCAACCTTATTGTTAGGAGCACGAGGCTCTCACCAGCTCAGTGCCAGCTCTGCTAGCTCACTGGCGCATGTGGGAATTGAACCAGCAACCCCTTTTTGCTCACAGCGTGCACTCTAACCAACTGAGCAAACGGCCCACCCATGTCACCTTGCAGCTGCTGACTGAATGCTCCTGCGCACTGACTTTGAAGTCATAAGGAAGTGTCTTAGAATGCTAGGACCCGAGGGAATGATCTTGGTAAAACTTCTTTATCCGGTGGTTTGGAATGCTGAGTCCATCCGGGACATCATACGTATATGTGTAAGCACAACTTGTGTTTGATCACAATGAGTTTCGGTGAAGCAGCTGCCAGACAAATCGAATCGACTAACTGGGTATAGATAGTCAAATTGACTTCTTTGTGACAGTTGTAAATAAAAGTTATTCGCCCACCAGTATCAGGGCTCGCTCTCTCTGTCTGCAGAGATGAGACCTCTGGCATGAAGAAACTCTACTTTTGACTCTTGAATTTCTTACCCCTTCGCCACCCCTCCTCGAGCTCCCCAGCCCATGTCACGTGGGACGTGATATCTGGCACCCTAACATAGGGCCTTGAAGAGGAAGAGTGAGAGTCAGAGTCTAAAAAAGAAGGTTTAATGGTGATAGGGCCCTGGGAGGAGCCGCGGCAGCTACCAGATAAGGAGGTAGAGAAAATCCCAGGGAATTTAACCAGGGTAAAGGAGAATTTACTAAAATACTTTTGTGTGAAAGAGTGTGAGTGTGTGAGTGACTACAGTTCCACAGCGTCAGCTACGGAGCTCGAGTGGGCACTGATCGGCGATTTTGTGGTCACGTCGGAAGGCATAATGGCGATTTTACTGAAAAGTCAACCAGGCCTGGGGTTTATACAGGCACGCCTTAGTCAAGACGGACTTTAAATTCCCGCAAGGAAAGCAGCCAGAGGGGCATCTGAATCAACTTTGAGTGAAACGCCTACTTTCTTTCTTGTTACATGGGAAATGCTGAGAGCCAAAACAGACCTTATATTGGTCTGTTCAAACAGCTTCTTAAAGCTGGGGGAGCTCAAATTTCAGACCAGAGATTGGAAGAGCTTTTAAGGGTAATTGAAACTTATTGTTCCTGGTCTCTTAATTTAGGAATAGTAGACTTGAAAGCATGGGAAGAAATTGGTGATGAACTCTGTGAACTACATTATTCAGGCATTCCTCTTCCAGCAACAATTTGGATTACTTGGCAGATAGTCCAGTCAGTTTTAGAGCCTTTACAAACAGACACGGAAGATGAAGGAGACAAGAATGAGGAAGAGGGTTATAATTCGCCTTCAATCCGTTTGCTTTCGCCTATGCCTCCACTGCCATCAGCTATGGCATTGGAGAGGGGACATCCCACGCTGCAGGAAGACAGTGCTAACCCTTTCCTCCCTGCCTCTTGCCCCCCTCCCCCTCCTAGGAGAGGTTCACAGACACAGCTTTCCACAGTAGAAAGAGCCATCTGGCAGGCATGTCTGGAGGGTGACTTGAAAGCTTTAGCTTTTCCTGTTATACTTCATGAGCGTGTTGCTCCTGATACAGATCCTCACAACCCAAACGGAGTTTATGAACCTCAGTATGAGGCTTTTCCTTTTAAGATATTGAAAGAATTAAAACTTGTTGTAACTCAGAATGGTCCTACTTCGCCATTCACCCTAGGTATAATCCGTAATTTGGCTGATGGAAATCATTTAATTCCTATAGATTGGTGTACAATGGCTCAGACATGCCTTTCGTCTGCTCAATTTTTACAATTCAAAACTTGGTGGATAGATGGAGTGTAAACCCAGAGTGCATACAACCAGTCCCAGAACATTGCTATTTCTCAGGATCAGCTCTTAGGGATGAGTGAATGGGAAAGCACCCAGAATCAGCTACTTATGGATGATCGGGCTATAACTCAATTAAAAAGGATTTGCTTAATTGCATGGGAAAAAATAGAAACAGATGGTCAGGCTCCAAAGGCTTTTCAAAAAATCCTGCAAGGTCCAATGGAACCATATACAGAATTTGTAGCCCGCTTGCAAGATGCAAGAAGGAAGCAGGTAACTAATTTGCAAGCAGCTGAAATCATTCAACAAATCCTTGCCTTTGATAATGTAAATGATGATTGTAAAAATGCTATTGGGCCAATGAAAGGAAAGAATGATCTGTCAGGTTATATTCGCTTATGTCAAGGAGTGGGAACAGAGTAATTTAAGGCTGTAATCTTAGCTCAGGCAATGGCAGGAATAAAAATCGGACAGAATAAATGCCCAGGAAGTTGTTATAATTGTGGGAAATCTGGTCATACAAGAAGAGAGTGTAGAAAGAAAAGTAGAAACAGTTCCCGTCCACCTAATACTGCAGCTCCTAGGGAACCCAGACAGCCCGGACTGTGTCCGAAGTGCCAAAAAGGAAATCATTGGTCTTCCAAATGCCGATCAGCTTATAATAGAAATGGCACTCCGCGTCAGAGAAACGGGAGAAGGGACAGCCAGGCCCAGACAAGAACCGGGGCATATATGGCACAGGAGATGCTTTAAAATTATCAGGCAGTGCCCCCTCTAGACTTAATGTCCAACAATTAAGTCCAGCCACGGAAGGGAGTGCTGCAGTCGATGTCCGTACAGCACAGGATATTTCATTGCTCCGTGGAGAATCCCCCCTCCGTGTATCCACAGGAATTTTTGTCCGATCCCTCCTAATACTGTTGGACTTCTCCTTGGTCGTTCTTGTTTAACTTCCAAGGGAGTCACTGTTCATACTGGGATCATAGATTCTGCTTCTGAGGGAGAAATTCAAGTAATAATGTCTTCTTCAGTTCCCCAGTCTGCGAAGAAGGGAGAACCAGTCATGCCACTACTTCTCCTCCCATATACTCTCCCAGGAAAAAAGGGAGGCAGAAGGGGAACCGGAGGATTTGGAAGTACTTGTCAGGCAGGTGTTTTTCTAGCAGAAAAGATATCAGGAATTCATCCTGTTTGTCAAATTGAAATCCAAGGCAAAAAAATTAAAGGTCTTTGAGATACAGGGGCTGATGTACCTAAAAGACCTTAAATTTTTTGAATTCCTCTGGTTTAAGTACTGAACCACACCTTGGATGGACTGCAGCTGAGAGGCATTTCAACAGCATGCTTAGTCCAAAACCCTTGGAAAACATTCCTATCTGGTGGAAAGATATCCAAACTAATCAATGGCATTTAAGAACCTTATTAACATGAGGATGAGGCTTTGCTTGTATTTCTCCAGGTCAGGCAGAACGGCCCTTGTGGGTGCCTGGCAGGTGTGTGAAACCTTACCATGAGCGATGGCTTGAGGAAGAGAAAATTAGCACGGATAGCAGACATAGAACCTCCAGTGTTCCAAATGTCCGGTCTATCCCTGACAACCACGCTGAAAACCACCTGATCGTCCCACCCCCCAGAGGACGCACTCCCAAGACAGAGGAAGCTCAACTTCCCACATGGGGGCAATTGAAAAAGCTGTCTCAGATGGCAGAAAAGAATCTGGATGACAAAGGCATACCTAAAAATGACACCAACATGTTACTTTCAATGCTTGCAGTAATTTCAGTTGTAAATTGTCTTTTGCAAAGCGTTGTAGCAGTTAATTTAAATTATTGGGCTTATTTGCCTAATCCTTCTTTATTTACTCTTTCAAATCACATGGCCTTGGGCTATTTGAAAAACACCTATTTGCATGGGTTTAAAGACCCCCCCATGTCTCCCACTTTGTCACCAAACCTGGGAAGTTCCCAGAGAGAAAGGAAATAACTACTTTAAAATGTAACTGGAATATTTCTACTTATTGTGTTTAATCTTAACTTTACTGTAAATATCCAACAACTACAGCAGGAGATGGAATTGATGACGTATGCTCACTTATCACTCCTGATTGACGATGAACCGCTTTCCGCAGCTGCAGAAGAGTTTTCTACTTTAAACCCCCTCCCTTGGGTAAATACCCTTGGGGAAGGACTTATGGGTTCATTTCTAATCTTATTGATTTTATTGTTTCTGTTTTACCTAGTCATTTGCCACGGACAACAAAAGCTCAAACAGGAAATAATCAGGAAACCACCTAGTCTGTGTTCCTTATTTTGCTAAAATCAAAAAGGGGGGATATCACCTTGCAGCTGCCCACTTGAATGTTCCTGTGCACGAATCCTTTGAAGTCATAAGGAAGCATCTTGGAATGCTAATACCTGAGGGAATGATCTCAATAAAACTTCCTTATCCAGTGGTCTCGGAATGCTGAGTCCATCCTGGGGATCATACCTATGCGTGAAAGTAAAACTTGTGTTTGATCACAATGAGTTTCGGTGAAGCAGCTGCCAGACAAATCGAATCAACTAACTGGGTATAGATATTCAAATTGACTTCTTTGTGGCAGTTGTAACTAAAAGCTATGAGCCCGCCGGTATTGGGGCTCTGTAGGCAGAGAGGAGACACCTGGCCTGCAGAAACTCTACTTTTGACTCTTGAATTTCTTAACCCTTTGCCATCCCTCCTTGAGCCCCCCAGCCCATGTCACATGGGACGAGATACACCCAAAATGTGTACTTTTTTTTTATGGTGCCAATTTTAAATAGTTTTATATAAGACATCGCATTTTCCACTTTACAATACAGTGCTTATAAAGTGCATCGTTATTTCCTTTCCCTGTGCACATACTTCCATAGTCAAGTATCAAGAATGCCCAGTTTTGTGTTTTTCTTTTTTTTTTTTTAATATATAGCAGCTCAACTTTAAAACTGCTGTGAATTTGCTACAAATTTGGGTCCTTCCATATTTTGTGTGGAACAGTGCTAAATCTATGCTCATGATTGGCTTAATCAACCTTTTCAATGGTGGGTCCAGAAGAAGCACCACCAGAAGGAGGGGCTCCACCACCAGGGAAGCCTCCAGGCATCTCTCCTGGCATGCCTCCTGCACTCTGGTACAGCTTGGTAATGATAGGATTGCAGACTTTTTCCAGCTCTTTCTGCTGATGTTCAAATTCTTCCTTCTCTGTAGTCTGATTCTTATCAAGCCAGTTGATAATTTCATTGCACGTGTCAAGAATCTTCTGTTCGTCCTCATCATTGATCTTGCCTTGGAGTTTTTCATCTTCAACAGTTGCTTTCATGTTGAATGCATAGGATTCAAGTGAATTCTTGGAAGACACTCTTCCAAGTCCCTCTGCTTCCCATCTTCACCTTTGTAATTCTCAGCTTCCTGGACCACACGCTCAATGTCTTCCTTGCTCAGGCGACCCTTGTCATTAGTGTTGGTAATCTTGTTCTCTTTTCCTGTACTTTTATCCACAGCAGAGAGACATTGAGTATGCCATTGGCATCAATATCAAAAGTGACTTCAATCTGAGCAATCTGAGGAACACCACGAGGTGCAGGAGGTATGTCTGTGAGTTCAAACTTGCCAAGCAAATTGCTATCCTTGGTCATGGCCCGCCCCGCTCACCTTCATAAACCTCAATAAGCACACCAGGCTGGTTGTCAGAGTAGGTAGTAAAGGTCTGTGTCTGCTTGGTAGGAATGGTAGTATTGCGCTTGATGAGGACAGTCATGACTCCACCAGCAGTTTCAATGCCAAGGAAAAGAGGAGTGACATCCAACAGCAGCAAATCTTGAACATTTTCAGATTTGTCTCCAGATAGGATGGCTGCCTGGACAGCTGCACCATAAGCAACAGCCTCATCAGGGTTGATGCTCTTATTCAACTCTTTTCCATTGAAGAAATCCTGTAGGAGTTTCTGAATCTGGGGGATACAGGTAGAAACACCCACCAGGAGAATATCATGGATCTACGACTTGTCAAGCTTGGCATCCCGAAGGGCTTTCTCTACAGGGTCCAGGGTGCCATGGAAAAGGTCAGCATTCAATTCTTCGAATCGGGGACGAGTGATAGAGGTATAGAAGTCGGTTCCCTCATAGAGCGAATCAATATCAATACTGGCCTGGGTGCTGGAAGAGAGAGTACGCTTAGCATGTTCACAGGCAGTACAGAGGCGATGGACAGCCCTCTTGTTCTCACCGATGTCTTTTCTTATACTTGTGATTGAATTCTGCAACAAAATGGTTGACCATTCTGTTGTCAAAGTTTTCTCCACCTAAGTGGGTGTCCCGAGCTGTAGATTTGACCGCAAAGACTCCATCTTCAATTGTGAGAATTGACACATCAAAAATGCCACCTCCCAAGTCAAAGATCAGCACATTTCTTTCAACTCCAACCTTTTTGTCTAAGCCATAAACAATAGCAGCAGCAGTTGGTTCATTGATGATTCTAAGCACATTGAGACCAGCAATAGTTCCAAGATCTTTGGTAGGCTGACGCTGAGAGTCATTGAAGTAAGCAGGTAAAAAAAAAATGTACTGTGACAACAGCATTAGTAATAGTCTTCCCAAGATAGGCTTCTGCAATTTCCTTCATCTTTGTTAAAACCATAGATGACACTTCTGGACAGAAACTTTTTTCTCTCCCTTATATTCAATTTGGACCTTGGGCCTGCCAGCATCATTCACCACAATGAAGGGCCAATGCTTCATATCAGATTGAACAACAGCATCATCAAATCTACATCCAATCAGGCGTTTGACATCAAAAACCATGTTGGTGGGATTCATTACAACTTGATTCTTTGCAGCATCACCGATCAATCGTTTGGTATCAGTAAAGGCGACAAAACTTGGGGTGGTTTGGTTGCCCTGATCATTGGCAATTTTTTCCACTCTTCCGTGTTGGAAGACACCCGCACAAGAGTAGGTGGTGCCGGGATCAATGCGAACTGCAGGTCCTTTAGACATGGTTGCTTCAGCATTTTCTATTGCTTCAGCATAAGCGCTGTCTCGTGAAGAAGACAGATTCTGACAGCTTCCCCCTCGTTCAATGAGCCAAAGTGTGTACTCTTGATTGCTCTAGGAGAAGGTGATGGTCTTTAGCCTGGGAAAGTAGAAAGGACTAGGAAGTGCAGAGAGCAAAAAAATTGCATGATGGCCCTCAAACATGTTTAGTTTGGACAGCTTAGTCTTTTAAAGGAAGGTGAATTAAAATGCTTTCAGGCAAGGTGGATACTGTCCTGTTGTTACATTTTCTACCACTCCCTATTATCTTTATACCCCTTCACCTCATCCATTTATTTTACGTGCCTGGCCCTGAAGGCGTTGGACTTTGAGACGTTTGCTTTAGAAGTCTCTTTATCTCATTTGATAGAGCAGGTGTGACATTTTATGTAACATAAAACATGAAAATATTATTATTAATATTTTTCTGTGTTTTTATTTGTGACTTTTTAAATCTTAGTATTGTCTTTTCCTCCCTATAGGACTATCTCTTTCTCTGTAAGCAGCTGGCCCACAGGCAGATAAGCTAGCAGGTAGTCAAGGTCTCCCAGCCACATGGGGATGCTGCTTATCAGACAGCCTGTTCTGTATGTTGTCAGCCGTCAAGGTCTCCCGGCTCCTTGGGACGCTGGGTGCCTGAGAGGAGGCCTGCAGGGCCTGCCAGGTCATTTCTCCCACGGAACGCTCTTTGTTTTGTGGTATCTATATAAGCTGGCTTCTTCTCCACCTTGGGGAGGATCACTACCTGCCCTGCCGGCCACCACTGGAGGCTCTCCCTGGTCAGTAATGCTCAATAAACCTACATCCTGCACTCAGCCAGCTGGTGTGTTCTCTGGGCTTCAGGCTTCTCAGGCACAAGTCTTGGAACAAC
>NW_017734025.1:8752-9956 GCF_001890085.2 Hipposideros armiger | reverse complement strand
TTCCAAGAGCACCAGACATTTCATGGGAAGCTTGTAGTTTTTAACTGTTAACTGAATGAAAATCGTGTGTATGCCGATGGGTGTCATTTGCAGAATCTGACCAGAGCCTTTTTTTTTTTTTTGTAATTTTGTTGGGGAACAGCACTGGTCATTGGTTACACATGGCTTTCATGCTACAGTGGCATAGTTGACTCTTTTAGGGAGGGCGCAGCTCACAGTGGCCTATGTGGGGATCGAACCGGCAACTTTAGTGTTATCAGCACCACGCTCTAACCAACGGAGCTAACCGGTCACCCCCCTGACCAGAGCCTTTTTGAAGCAAGCAATAACCTGGGTCTGCAGCACTTTGGGGCAGAACGGTTTATAGTTTGGGTTGAAACTGAAATTTCATTTGAAATTGCCATTTTTGTAGGTCACCAAATAGTTGAATATCTGCAATTTTACACGGTTAAACCTAAATATTATTACACTCCCTAGACTGAAGTGTTCTGCCTGAAGCATCGTGGGACTGCAAAAAAAAACAAACACAGGCATTCGAGGCAGACTGGTTTCTCAAATTAGAATACACATGCCAGTTACCTGGGAATCTTCATAAAATGCAGAGTCTGATCATAAGTCTGGGGTGGGGCCTGAGCACCTGCATTTCCGAGCAACTCTCAGGAGCTGCCTGCTGGTCCATGAGCCGCATGGTGTAGCAAGGCATTAGACCACGTCCATCATTGGTCATTTTACAAATTCCATTGCGACGCCCTCTTTAGCTCTCCTTTTTTTTTTTTTAATCCAAGTGTTGTTACCCAAGTAGGTGAAGACTCAGTCATTCATTATTTCATTTGTCATGGGCCCTGTTATCACCTCCCTGCTGCCACTTGGCCGGAAGTGAACTGATACCAGCCCTGCCTTCCTGCATGGCACCCCCAGCTGGAATGGTGCTCTAAACGTGGCATAAACTTCTCGAGTTCTCTACAGCCTCCACGGCTCCCTCGCGCCTCCCACCTGGGCTACTTGGAGATTGAGACTCTGATTTATAGAGCACCTACTGTGTACCAAGCACTTTGCTGTGAACTGAGGGTGCAACAGCAAACCAAGGAACAGTGAACTTCGTCATCAAGGAGCGTACAGCCTCATAGTTCATTGGGATGACCCGTTTTGGGAACAAAGTAGTTTCTCAAAAGCTGAATACATGAAAGAGTTGTAGCAGGGAATC
>NW_017734025.1:0-3332 GCF_001890085.2 Hipposideros armiger | reverse complement strand
TTCATAATTGAGATCTTGCTTTCTTTAACATTGTTCATTTAAAAGGTAATACACATGTGATAAAAATAATTTAAATGATGTTCCAATAGGAAAAAATGGTTGTCAGTGCTTCCTCCTACTTCTGACTTCCAGTGTTCCTCGTAAGATGCAACCAATGATACTCATTCTTCCAGAATGTTCTGTGCATCGACATGTGCAGCATTGACACGTTTGCACCTTTCTTTGTTCACCTAAACGTACATCATTTCCTACCTGTAAATAGGGATCTGCCTTATTTTTTAAATGAAACATCCATTGCACAGATGGGTTAGGTTGCAAATGACTCCGTTGGCGGCAGGATGTAGGACACTGGACTATTAGCACAGGTATCACCCTCCCTGTTACCTGTCTCTTCACAGGGTTCTAGGTGGATTTTCTCTCCCCCGTTCTACTCCTATTAGGCTTATTCCGAGCAGTTCACCTCAAACCTCAAAAAATGGTGAGATGTTTGCTAAGCCCCTGTGTCATATTTTCAGTTTCTTTAGAAAGAAGTATCTTCTGCCTGGCTAAGTTATCAGGAGCTTCTTGAAGGGACCTAAGGGACAATGGGATACAGGGAGGAGCTCAGGTCCAATAGTCAGACTCCAGACCTGCACTGCCCAATGACAATACAATGTAAGCCACATGTGGGACTTTTAACTGTATGGTAGTTGCATTCAAAAGCGTAAAAAGCAACAGGTAAAATTACTTTTCGTAATAATGGTGCTTAACCCAATATATCTAAAACGTTCTCAGTTCAACACGTATCTATATTGGAAGATGATTGAGATATTTTACATTCTGTTTTTCCTGCTAGTCTTTGAAACCCAATATGCGTTTTACTCGTACAGCACATCTCAGGGCAACCAGCCACAGCTTAGGAATTCAATGGCCACAGGTGGCCAGTGGCTACCCTATTCGACAGCACAACTGTAGACCCCCCACAACGGTCTCTGATTCCTAACATCCTCTGACCTTCAGTGCTAAACGTGGAAAGCCAAGGTCAAACCAGAAAAAGCAGGCCTCACTACTGCAGCTTAATTTCCACATCTGTAAAACGGGGACAACCAAACGTGACCTTGGTCAGGGTGAGGATGAAGACTATGGCAGCAGACGAGGATGTGCTCTGGGGAGCGAAAGGAGGGAGGCATGGGTTTGTGGGATGATTATTACGATTGACCCTGGTGAGTACTCAGGATCCACTCAGACCCGAGGCTGCCTCCTCCGCTGACTTCTCTGAACTTCAGTCACCTTGTCCGTCTGTTAAGTGGGGATAAAAACAGCTCTTACTTCATGTGACACCCCTGCAGAGGGCTGAGCACCAGGCTGAGCACACAGTAGACTCTCAGTCACTCAAAACTGCTGCTGTTACCAATCCTCGGGTTGTAGAAATGCAGCCCAGGATGGGGAGTGGCTTGTCCAAGGTCACACTGCGAGAGGTACTAGCAGCAGACGCTGGCCTATTTCGGCTCCCTCCTTCTCGCTGGCAGTCGTCCCCGAAAGTCAGCCGCTAATTTCCTCGCAGCAAGGTAACTGAAATAAATNGGAAATGTTGACTCTTGCGATGTGCTAGACCACAGTGAAATGAACTGCTACTCGGGCAGGATAATGCTATCAAATGAGTTTCGTTTATTCTAATCTTTTTTCTCACCCCATGTTTACCCACCCTCACATTCTGTCTCTTTGTGGGAGCCAGAAACTGGGAAGTCACTGTGGACACCACCTCCTCTCTTACCCGCTTCCTCCAAATCTTGTGGACGCCACCTCTTAAATATCGCTTCAGTTGCTTCCTCCCTTTCACAACCCTAACCCTCGCCAGCTTCACCCCTCATCTCTGGCCTGCAGCAGCCTCCTGCCTGGACTCCTCCTAGCTAGAAAAGCTTTGCTTCCCCCCCCCCATTCTCCATCCAGCAGCTAGGGTGATCTTTACAAAATACAAATCTGACCACCGAACGTTCTCTTCTCAAAACCCTCCAATGCTTTCCGTCACCCTAAGAACAAAGTCCAAAATCTTTAACTTGGCTCCTAAGAGAAATGCACGACCCAGCTCCTGCAGACCTCTCCAGCTTTATAGGACACTGATCCTCTTCTGCCCCAGTGGACTTTGTCCAGTGCCTCAAACACCTGCTCCCTCCCACTTCAGTACCTTCTCTACCCCTCATCCGCACCACCCGCTCCTTCATCTGGCCCACTCTTCCTCCAGGAAGCCTTCCCTGACTACAACCACCCAGACTATGGTAGCTGTCCCATCCATTCTCCCATTAGCACCCCGTATTTCCATTTTGTTCTACTCACGATACTTGCTGCTAATACCTCTCTCTACCCCCAGGTTGCTCTGCCCCCAGGTTGTGAGCTCTGAGGGCAGGGATGCTATCTCTCTCGTCCATCCGTATATTCTCAGTGCTGAGCTTCTCGCTGACCCAGGGGGAGCTATGGAAGAGATATTACAGTAAATGAATGGATGACATGGATGAAAGAAAAGGAAGGGAGAAAGGAAGGGAAGGAGAGAAAAGGGGAAGAATAAAAGGAAAGTAAAAGAGGGTAAGATTTAATGGGGGTAGAAAATACATGCTGTCTTTTTTTGTTTTTTAATGATTCTTAAGAAACATTTCAGAGACCACTGGTAATATATTTCCTTTTTATAGATATAAGGCCACCCTCTTGATCATGATGGTGTGTGCCTATCTGGCCTGAAATGTTTCATTTTCCTTGAGGTGTAATCTAAATTGGCTCTAAAAATAATAGTGAACAGTGGCCATGTGTGTCACATGTGTTATCTCACCAAATGCGTTCCCATGTAATTATCCTGTGCGATTTATTGTTCCCATATTACAGGTGAGGGATCTGAAGCTAATAGGTGGTAGAGGTGGGTCACAAACCCTGTTTTTCTGGCTCTAAGACCCCTGCCTTTGACCCCTACCTGCACTTCCGGCGATGGGGCATGTCTGGCGAGGGTGGAGGTGGGTACGTCTCTGGGGAGTTTTGTGCCACTGAGGGGACTGTGATTGGAAGAAGTTTAAGAATCTTAGTCCCAAACCCTGGAATTTTTCTGTCTACATGGTGGATATCGTGCTTGACAGCCACCTGAACTAGCTCATAAAAATGAGCTTTGCAGAATGAAGATGAAATGAAGGCTCCGTAATTCCTCAGATCCATCGTAGAGACGGCAGCCCCGTAGCTCTGTCCTGGTGATAGTCTGGGCCCGTGACATCCCCACCCGCCCCAGTGGTGTTGACTCACCACCAAGTTTTCGGGCCTGAGTTTGTGGCTGGCTCGCTTGCTCGCTCTCTCTTTCTCTCTCTTTCTTTAAGATT
>NW_017734024.1:4660-6139 GCF_001890085.2 Hipposideros armiger | reverse complement strand
GCATTCCCAAAGACAACCAAAATAAAGACAGACATAATTCCCCTAAGAGCTGGCAACAGTTGCTAGGACATTAGTTGCAAATGGCAAAAACCCACATCTGTATCGGGGCATATTTTCAGGGCCCCCAACCAGACAGTTGAGCCACATGCACACACAGAACTGACAGCCTGCATGCCCTGGCAGGCAGAAAGCCAAGCCAAGTTCTCAGAACATACACTAAGACAAACAGAAAAATAATAGCTGCCCCTGGGAGAGAAAGAATCCATGACCAATGAGTACCCCAAACCAAATGTTAAACAGAGTCACAACCCAAAGAACAAATGCTTACAAATACTTTTCTCCCACTAATCTGAATTTGGAAAGGAAGGGACAATAACATTTTTACCTTCCTCTCTCAACTAAGCACTACAGACAGAGATCTAGGAGAGCAGACTTGGATAAGAATTCTTACCCTTTGCCACCTTCTGCCAGTTTTCCAGAACCCATCTGCAGGCTCCAGAGCAAGTAGGGTGTATCAGCAGGTCCATTCATAGTTGCCCAACTGCATGAGAGGAAAAATAACTTTTATTCTACCCTTCCAGGTTTCTACTGAGACTCCTCTGCAATTAAAAAGACAAGCAGAAGGGGGTTGGGGTGGCGGGAATTTAACTATGTATATACAGAAGCACCACAAATAAATGAGACTCGAAATGCAGCCAGGGAATTGAGGCATCCTGAACTAGTGGGATACATGTCTGGAGCTTCAAAAGAGGGGGAAGACAATTCACAGGAAGATGACACAAAGAAATACAAGGTCTGACAATTAAGTTCGTGAACTTATTGCAACAATATTGCTAACCGTTTTTTGATATCAGAGGGATTATTCATTATGAATTTGTACCAACTGGACAAACAGTTAAGTAAGTTTACTATTTGAAAGTGCGGAAAAGGCTGCATGAAAAGGTTAGACGACCTGAACTTTTTGCCAATAATTCATGGCTCTTGCATCACGACAATGCACCAGCTCACACGGCCCTGTCTGTGAGGAAGTTTTTAGCCAGTAAACAAAGAACTGTATTGGAACAGCCTCCCTACTCACCTGATCTGGCCCCCCATGACTTCTTTCTTTACCCATTGGTAAAGTAAATATTGAAAGGAAGACATTTTGATGACATTGAGGACATCTAGGGTAATACAACTACAGCTCTGAAGGCCATTCCAGAAAAAGAGTTTCAAAATTGCTGTGAAAGGTGGACTATGTGCTGCCTTCGGTGCATAGCTTCCCAAGGGGAGTACTTCAAAAGTGACTGTAGTGATATTCAGCAATGAGGTATGTAGCATTTTTCTAGGATGAGTTCATGAACTTATTGGTATATGGTAGACAAAGTTTGCCCTGCCATGCAGATAAATCTCTACTTTATTTTCAGAAGTTCTCCTGTATTGGCAGTTTCTCAAAATAATTAGTCAAGATAATGTTTATGCAAAAGAGGCATATTTTGA
>NW_017734024.1:2796-3590 GCF_001890085.2 Hipposideros armiger | reverse complement strand
GGAGGGCTTCACATCTTGCACCCCAAAATTAGCTATTTAAAATGTGTGTAATCTGATATGGAAAGGAGCTTCTCTCTCCCCCTCTTCCTTTCTGTCCCTCACCCCCTTCTCCCCTTTCCCACCTCTTTCCACTTCCTCTTTCCCTTTCTTCATGCAGTACCTAGGCTTTGTGGGTGATATCTTCTTTATTACGCAGAGTAATTCAGTCCTAAAGGAGTTTCTACTTCTGAATTTCATACATGGTGCTCGGCCAAACAAAAGCTACCAGTTCCACCTCCCCACCCACTTAACATGACCAGTTTTCTTTCAGAGCATTTTACAGATATGTTAAGTAACATAAGCATATTCTTATACACCCATCAGCTATCCTAAGTCTTCCCCCAAAAGGTAGATTGATGAGTTAATTTTTCTGCTTCTCACTGTAATTGTGATAAGTGCTCTAACAGAAAATAGAATGCAGTGAGAGAACATATAAGGGACATCTGACTTCCATTGCATGGAGGGAAGAAGCAATAGTCCTCACTAAGACTTACATGAGTAGCCATGTAAGTCTTATGTAGGCAAAGTGTCGGGGGTATGAGTTATTGGTTATGAGAAACAAAGAAGAAAGTGGTTCACAGAAGAGGAACAAAGCCTCAGAGGCAAAACACAGGCAAAAACAGAACAATGAGTGAGTACAGAGATGCACGTCTTCCACAATTCCCTCTCTTGTGTCGTCTCTCCTAGGACTTGCACCATGTCCTCAAATGTGACGTTTCGAAAAATGCTGCTGATGTTGATGTCTTTTTTAGTAG
>NW_017734024.1:0-1111 GCF_001890085.2 Hipposideros armiger | reverse complement strand
TATATATATATAAAATGCTGTATATAGCATAGTTATAATCATTGTTTTAAATGTCCTTCTCTGATCATTCTACCACCTAGGTGATCCCAGATTGTCTTCCATTACTTGTCAATTTTTGAGTAGTCTTACATTTCCTGTTTCCCCAATGCTGAACAATTTTAAATTTTTCCTGGACACTATCGCTTTACATTATGGAGACTATGGATTCACTTTACTCCTCAGAATTGTCTTGATATTTTTGTTGTGGCAGGCAATTAACTTGGTTCAACTCCATCTGCAAATTCTGTCTCATCTATGATTGGAAGTCACTCAAATGTCTGTTGAGTTCTTTGGCTTTAACTGGAAGTTGCTTTGTGGCTACCCCATAGGTGTGCTTGAGGGGTCAGTAGAGATGTCAGTCAGCAGGGTTCATACTCAGAATTTGGGCATGCCCTTCTCTGGCTCTGTTCTGGGATTTCACCCTCTTTCCAGTGACTGTAGTTGCTGCAGATTTGCTCACACATTATTCAAACCATTTTTTAAAGTGGTGGGTTCCCATTGCATTTCAGCTACTCCATGCTTCTCTGTGGACTTCCCTCACTCTAAAACTTCAAAAACAAGAAACATACTCCTTGATTGCTCCTTCTTCCAAGTTGCACCTTGCTTCCAAAATGTGCCTGCTTTTGTTTACGCTGAACAGCCTTCAAGTACCACTTGGTTTTGGTATTATGTTCAGAGTCGATCATTGTTTTCTGAAGAAGAGTCAATCTGTCACACGGTATTATACATGGCCACATATGCAACAGGACATTTTTGTTTTACTTTATAATTTTTTTGTCATTCAAACCCCACCCATATTCTCAATCCCTGTTTCCCATAGCCACCCATTCCATACTATTTTTCCTCATAGTATTCCAGTTCTTATTCAATACATATATTTAGAGATGTATGTGACCTTTAAAGGTATATAGTATTGTTGTTAGTGTGTTTAATTCACACAAATGGTTTCTTACTTTTTTCAAAATTATTTTTTGATATCTAATGTTGCTATATGTAAATCTAGTTCATGATCACTGAGAGCTGCATGTGTTCCATTGTATGAATATATGAAGTTTAACTTATCCACTCTTTA
>NW_017734023.1:5553-6911 GCF_001890085.2 Hipposideros armiger | reverse complement strand
ATCTATTCCGTTTTGGGAGGGTACAGCCATCAGACTGCAAAATGGTTTTGAGATGTGGTTTTCCTGCTTTCAGTGTCCCTTTGACTAAATTTCAGGTCAGTTGCTCCCTTGCCTTTCTCTCTGCACTTGAGGCTGAAAACTCTTTTCTTGGCTTTTTGGCAGCTGACCGTTTGTCTCCCTAACATCACAAAAATGGTCCATTGGAAGCCAAGGAGTTGAGAGAAAGCTTTGGGAGCTCTGACTGGCAGACTTAGGTCAAGAAAAAATAAAATTCATGAGTTGTTTTTTTGGGGGAGGGGGCAGGGAAAACCACTGTTTTCTTCCCCAGTTCTTCTAGGTCCAGATCTCTGACATTTGAATGCGTTCCTCTTTTACTTTCCCTCCCTTTGCCACAGATAACATCTTCATCAGTCATTTGCAATGATTGAGTAATATTTTTGCATACCATTTCATGCCATAGGTGCTGTTTTAAGAAGACAAGCTTTTTGATGATGAAATATAAAAATGACCTATAAGGGTTTCACAACTAAGCAGGAAAGACAGTCAGCAGTCTCAAGACTTGGGCTCAGATCCTGTTGCCATCATTTAATAGTCACTTCACTTCTCTGAGTGTCGGTGTCCTCATCTGAAAAACGGATAACACCTGCCTTCCCTGCTTTTTAAAATCATAAGGACCAAGGTTGGTGGAAGCTCAGATGTTGTGCCTGGCTGTGTCTGGACAGTGTGGGGGGGGAGGGCTTAGTGGGGGATCCATGGCTTCTGCCAGCAATTCTGCCTGCGGGGAAGCCACCCCTCTGGTTCCTCCCTATGTGTCCCTGGCACCTTTCAAGCTGCTGCCCTAGCGCTGGAACTCAGAGTGAGTCTATCAGCAAAATGCTCTTCCCCACTTCTGCCTGGCCCACACTGGCTCATCTATCAAGTCTCAGATAAAACATCATTTCCTTAAGAAAGCCTTCCTTGAGCAGCCCCCACCAAGCCCCGCTCTCCCAGACTAGGGTCAGGAAATAGATGCCAGATATTAGGATAAAAACAGCTTTAAAAATTAAGAATCGAATCAAGGCTGAAGAAGGTAGCTACACTCTCAGTGGAGATTACAGATTTCTTTGAGCAGATGGAAGAAGTCAGAAATGGTACCCCTTCAACTCAGAAAAGCTCAACCATATAAAGAACACAGACATGGTATAGTAATTGTAAAAAAAGGCTCATTCTTAAAATCTCCTAAAATTGAATACACTAGAATGTTTCAACTTAAATCCATTGTACAATTATGATTTTAGATGGGAATTATAAGGCTGACTAGTTAGTCCAATTAGGCAAATTTTCTTAAACATTGCAAGTACATAAATACCAAATATGCA
>NW_017734023.1:2106-3648 GCF_001890085.2 Hipposideros armiger | reverse complement strand
CATACATAAAAAGCTTATAATAAGCACCTTAAAGCTCTTAATCAAATCTGGTGTGATGCACATCACATAGTTCTAAACTGAGTATACTTATTATCTATACAGATGCAAAGGTGTGTATCCTGATGTGTATCAAAATTTGAGATCCAGTTATACAGAATATACATTAAAGTGCAGTACTGGGTATATTAGTCAAAGTTCTACTGAGGGGAAAAAGACAATAGAAGATTATCTATCTACCTACCTACCTACCTACCTACCTACCTACCTACCTATAATCAGTAGGGTAGGCTGGCAGTCTGGAAATTTAGGTAAGACTTGACATTGCAGTCTTGAGTCTGAATTCCACAGGGAGCAGGCTGGAAATACAGGCAGGGTTTTTATGCTTCAGTCTTGAAGAGAATTCCTTCCATTTTGGGGAACTTCAGTCTTTGCTCTTAAGGCCTTCAACTGATTAGATGAAGCTCACCACATTATGGAGGATAGTAAGCTTTACTCATAGGTACTGAGTAAATTAATCATGTCTAAAATATATCTTCACAGAAACATCTAGACTGGCGTTTGACCACACAGCTTGGCATTCTGTCCTAGACAAGTGAACACACACAATTAAGCGTCACACTGGGAAAATATTTTAATGATCAATTTTAAGAAGAATATTGAAATAATCTAATATTTCTTCAATTTTAGGCTAAGTTTCATGGAGACCTATAATACAATCCTTATTCCTTCCTGCAGGAGTTTGTTATTGATTTTTCTTTTCAGTGTTTTCCCCATTAGTCTTAACAGGTTCAATACTTTGGAGGTGGGGAGAGGGTATTTAGTTAGGAGTTTATGAAGCATTACTCACTCAGACTGGCAAGTCTAGAAGCCTCTCTCCTTAAAATAAAGACATTTGTGTGTCATATCCCCTACCTCTGATATTATTATTTCATTCAAAAAGCCACAAAAACAAAACAAACAAAAACAAACCGATTCCAGACCTCTAGTCGCTATGCTGGATGCTAGTTACAGTGACAAAATGTGGCTTCGGTTTTCTAACTGTTTTTTGCTGGTTGTCACAAGGCCCCTTAAATCTCATGACTTGTTTGACTACATAAAAGAGGCACTTTATGAAACTGCAAAGGAAATGGAAAGGAAGTAGCAGGAAAGACCCCTTAGCTTCTGAGATACTCATTAGAAGTTGGGAGAGATTTGTTATAAAGGGATATAAAGCATTGTTCCAGCAGGAAAGAATTCATCAGGATAGTTCCAGGTATGCAGTGGGCCCCCTGATGCTCATTAAGTCTCATCTGATTTTCCCAGCCTGTGCCTGTTTGTGTCCAGTAGATGGCGCCAAAGGAAAGCACTCTATTGGCGCCAAAGTAAAGAACTCATATTGGCTGAGACCCTTTCTTTTGCTGCATTTTAGTGTGACTTTGTGGATCAAAATAAGCAGACAAGGAAATAGTTGTCTCTCCTGTTACGTGGTGTATTGTTGAATAATGGAAAGGTAAGTCAAACACAGAGATTGCCCAGTAAAACGGCACCTAGACACAGAGTTAC
>NW_017734023.1:0-911 GCF_001890085.2 Hipposideros armiger | reverse complement strand
CCAAGTAACTTCTAGCATTGGGTGACCAAAAAACTCGAAGTCCCTTTCTTCCAGGAGACTTGATTTCTTACAAAAATAGGGTGCCATCCAGGTTGTTAAAAGTTCGAGCTGAATTATAAAATCTATGGAGGGGAGTGGTGTTTAATCCACATTATTCCAATTAATCATTAAAAAATGTCTTCTAAACATACTCTGATAAACCAGTGGCTCTTAAATTCGTGTGCTAAAGAATTGTTACTGAGAATGACACTGTACCTCGGTTCTTCTGGGCTAGTAAGGTATTCATGGTCCTGACAAACAGGATGTGTAGTCTGCTAAGCAGAATGTCTTCCTCCCTTCTCTTACTTTTAATAACATAGCTCTTTGATCTAGAAGTATGTGTAAGCCTGGAATTCTGCTGGGCAGCTGCAAGGGGTCCTGACCCAAGAAGGAGCTGCAGCAAGGGGCTTTCTAACCCTGGTGAAGTCTCTCTTTCTCCTGCTCGTTTCTATCTATCTACCTACCCCATCAAAATCACCTGAAGCGCTTGTTAAGATGCAGATTTCTCGGCCCAAACTTCAGACATTCTGATTAAAGAGATTGGGGATAGAGCCTAGGAATTTGCTTTTTAAACAATCATTTCAGATGACTTCAATGCAGAAGATGGAAGGACCTCTCTCAGAGAAATACTGCCCTAAGCAAAGGCAGATTGGTCAATCAGAGAGGACTTCAAACTTCTCCATTTATTCATTCATTTTTTTCAGTCATTTATTCATTCACTCACTCTCTATCTCCTGAACACATTAATTCAACAAACATTTCTGGTGCCTTAACATTGTACTTGGTGATGTGGGACATAGTAAATATAAAAAGACTCAATTTCTGCCTGAAATGAACTTGTTTCTAATGCCTGATGTAAATATATATATATA
>NW_017734022.1:0-5595 GCF_001890085.2 Hipposideros armiger | reverse complement strand
AATTGTATTCTGTGCTTCTTCTTGTTTTTGTGGATCTTCCATAATAACACTTTTCAGTTGTGAATATACACAACTTGTCTTTCTGCCATAAATCTTATGTGTTTGTCCATGGTGATTCTGGGTGGGGTCTCTACAAGGAGAGGTAATGGGCCTCCGTGTTTTACCTACTGTTGGGAAAGGGTCTTACTTTCCATCATTGGATGTTCTCCAGTGAACATGTGTTTCTCACGAGTCCTTCCTCACACTCTGCAGGGTCCTCACCTGCTAAAGGTTGTCATGGGTATGCCGTGGACTAGGACTCATCTTGTTCTTCATCTATTCGTGTTGGTATTGTGATAAATTATAACCGATTTCATCGTGTTTTACTGTACAGTACAGTGTATGTACAGAGTGAACAAGCAACTGCACAGCCACCTACACAACCTGAAGTGTCCGTCCTATAAGGACAGCCAGGCCAGACTTGGACCAGGCCTCACACCAGACACCCCACTTGAAGTGACTCCCCAGACAGGCCTCCTATCCAGGTGGATCACATGTGTGTGCACCCTGAAGTCAGTGGATTCATTTCTGCACGTTCTCTTTTGAGTGAATGCGGCATCACACTGGTTGTCCGATTCTGTGTCAGTTTTCTATTGTTCACAGTTCTGTACCTTCCCATGGACTGGTGGCTCACTCACTTGTGTTCTCTAATGCCCCCTGATGGGACTGTACCATTTTCATTTCTTGATTCCATTGGTGGTGGCCGTGTGGGTGGTTTCAAGGATTTCTTTTGTGACAAGCGCTTCTAACCACAGTATTTCATATCGTGTACATTTGGGTGTCATAGGGTCATCTCAACATTTCCCACACTGGGCCCCTATCCTCCCCCAAGCCGTGTTGCATGTGTGCCCTGCTGTTTTATGGTTGTCCCTTCGGGGCTGCACCTAACCCCCTACCCCACCTAAAATGAGTTTGGATGACAGGATGATGCCACAGGCCCCCAAAGGATGAGAAAATAGTTGTCTATCTGGAGAGATGGAGTCATGTGTGAGCTCTTGCAGGAGGCCAGAGGAAGAGCGGGAGGGACTCTGTTGTGCCTGGGGTTGGGTGTGAGGTTTAACCTTCCCGACCCCGGATCACAGGACATGTGGCATTGTGGGCTTGTTATCAGTTTGCCTGCACTGGCCCAAACAGGGTAGAGAGAGGGGATTTGAGACTGAGACTGTTCCCAATCAGAGCACAGATCACATCACAGGTGGAGCCTGTCTCTTCATTAGAACTCGCCCTGATGTTGGCCTGATGCCTGGCATAGGTATCTTCTCACTTCATTTAATATGAATTTGTCTGGGTGTGGATTTTGAAAGCCAAGCACCTCCTGGACATATCTTAGTGGAACTAACTCCTCCCAGGGCTATGGAGAGAGGCAGGAAATATGTCAGGAGCCTGGGCTCAGTTCTAATGTTTCAGAACCATATTGCCTGGTGTAATGTGCTGTGTCACTGCTGAGGTTTTGTGCAGCCCTGTCATTGTCCCCTCCAGTGGTGGGAGAGTTTGGATATAAATAAAGTGAAGGAGAACTCTGAGCTGAGGGTTACTGGTGAATAAATGCGTATGATGAGGGGACCCCACTTTTCCACTAACACCTGAAAACAGGCTCGGAGCAAGAGGGCGTGTCCTGTCTTAGCTCAGTTACACCAGATGCCCGAAAGGGTGCAGCCGTCTGTTGCTAAGACCACAACTGCTTCTGGAACCTGACAAGACGAAAGGGAAGCCTGCAAATCTGAGTGTGGTCACTCTGGGAGAGATTTCTATGTGAGACGATAACGGACTGGATAGTTAACCCATGTCGGAATGAGTTTCTAGAATTGTGTCACTATCCTGATTGTTTTGCTGTAGGACTCCATGTTGAAAGACCAGGGGTGGATTCTGACATTGTGATACAAGAAATATATGCTTCATCATTCAGATAACAAAATGTGTTTCTCATATCAATTTGGTCATGGTTCACAGTTCTGGCTCACAGCTCCCAAAACCTTTGGAATTTCCTATAGTGTTGTCTTTTGTTCTGTTAATGAGGTGACTTTTGGAAAGCCCCTGAAGATGGGGCTGGTTGTCATTGGAGCCAACATGTGATTAGAGGGTTGTAACTTTCAGTCCCACCCCCTGAGCTCCAGGGAGGGGAGAGAGGGGAGAGATTGAGTTCAGTTACTGATGACCAATGATGTAACCAATCATGTCTAAGTCGTGGAACCTCCATAAAAACCCAAAGAACAGGTTCTGGACAACTTCTGGGATTGGTGATCATGTGCATAGGTGGGGAAAGGGGGCACCGCAAAGGACACAGAAGCTCCAGGCCCCATCTCATCCCTTGTCCCCCCATCTCTTCTGTTTGCTGTTCCTGAGTTGTGACCTTTTATACCAAATGGGTGACCTAGTAAGTAATGTGTTTCTCTGAGTTCTTGAGTCTGTCCTAAATTCAAGGAGAGGGTCTCCTAAGAACTTCTGCTTTATAGGCAGTCGGTGAGAAGTACAGGTGACAACCTGGCCTTGAGACTGGCCTTTGAAGTGAGGGTGGGTGGGTGTTCCATCTCCTAGGACTGAGCCCTTAACTTGTGGTGTCTATTCCGTTGTCGGGTAGATTGTGAGAATGGAGGTGAATTCTTGACACTGAGACACTGTTCTGACTGTTCTGGCAGTTGCCTGGTGGAGGTGTGCTGTACCGCCCCCCACAGTCAAAATTGAGTGTCAGAGTACAATTTACATGTCATCTGAAAAATGTCTTCCTACAAGTGTTTTGTAAAATCTCAGTCTGCTCAGTCTCTGAAACATCTGTAATTTTATCCCTGTTTTACACTTTTCTTTCATTTGCCCAGGATCTATTGTTTTTGAATAAAATTGCCATTAGAATAAGACGGATATATTTTTAATCTACCTCAATTTATTTTTCAACACCTATAATTCAGGTATAATTTAAAGACCAGAATTTTTACCTGTTGAAAATATAAAATTCAATAGCATTCATAATATGTGCGGCATTGTGCCCCCATCCTCATGTTCTCTTGTTAAAACCTTTTCATCCCCCCCACAGAACCTTCTATGTACTGTCACCCACACCGCATCCAGTGTGCCTTTCCCTGGGTTCTAGGCATTGTGTTAATCTACTTTCTACAGATGGGTGTTTTCTATGCCTTCATGTAAATGATATTACACTATGTGTGGTTGTTGTGATGCCTGGTAATGTCCTTATGGTTCATTGATTTCATGTCAGGGATCATCACTTCATTCCTCTTATTGGCACATATGTTTTATTGCATGAGTATCCCACGTTTGGCTTCTCCAACCCCGTTGGACTTTTGAGTTGTTTCCACTTTTTGGCTGTTAGGAATCACGCTGCTGTGTGTGCGCGTGTGTGGGTGCATTAGTTTTTGTGTTGATGTTTGTTCGCTTCCCCTGGGTATGTGGGCACCTAGGAGTGGATTTGTTGTGTTATGTGGTCACCATGCTCACCATTTTGAGGGCCCTCCAGACTGTCTTCCAAAGTGGCTTCCCCAGGTTACTTCCCATCAGCCGTGTGTGAAGGTCCCGCTGTCCTCCCGTCCTCGCCAGCACCTGTGTTCCTGTCTGCACAGCCATCCTAGTGGTGTGAACACGAATCTGCTTTGGTTTGATTTGCATTTTCCTGATGACTCATGTCTAGCATCTTTCATGGGCTTATTGGCCTTGCCCCTTATTTAATCATATTATATGTCTTTATCTTGTTGTCTTTTATTTTTATTATCATATGAGCTCCCCAAATATATTTAGCATACAAATTTTGTAGCTGTTGTGTGTTTATTCATTTGCAGTTGAAACCCTAGTTGAAGTAGCATGGTTTCTGTTGTTGCTGTTTCGGTGGTATTTTTGTATAGGGTTTTTGTGTTTGTTTGGTTGTTGTTGTTTTTTTAAGATTTTTATTGGGGAATTAGGGAGGGAAACCGTGTTGGGGAATTGGGGAAGGGGAACATTGTGGTTTTCCAAACCCATCAGCTCCAAGTCAAGTTGTCCTTTAATCTTAGTTGTGGAGGGCGCAAGCTCAGCTCCAAGTCCAGTCGCCCGTTTCAATCTAGTTGCGGAATGGGGGGCAGGGTGTAGTCCACCATCCCATGCGTGAGTTGAACCGGCAATCTTGCTGCAAAGAGCACGCGCTCTCACCAGTTCAGCGGCAGCTCAACTCGGGCGCAGCTCACTGACCCATGTGGGAATCAAACCGGCGACCCTGTTGCTGAGAGCTGGCGCTCTTAACTAAGTGAGCCACTCGGCCGGTTTTTTCTATAGGTTTTAAGAACATATTTTTGTTTTTAAAAATACCATTTTCATAATTGTTTGCTCTCTATTTCTTTGGGTGGCCTGCCATCCCATATTGCTCTAAAGATACTGATTAGTTATATTTTCTCTGTGTTAACCTCATGTGGGCCTCTTTCCATCAGATGCTTCAGCGATTTTTCTTTGTGGGGCCATTTTCTCAAATTCCAGGCTCTCAGTTTCGTGTGAGAAGCCCTACCGGTTTTACAGATTTTTCATGAATCAGCTACTTCTTTTACTAAAAGGTGTGCTGTGTTTGGGCCCTGGCCTGTGTCTGTGCCCACAGTGTCCCCCTCACCTTGGAAGGGGTCGTATCTCTGCCTCTGGCAGATATGAGGGGACTAGACCAGGCTCCTCGACAGTGACAACTTTGAAGGCGAGAGTTGTCACATCAGCAGCCCTGGAAATCTCAGTGTTCAGGATATCCCAATATTTTGGTTTCAGGACTTGGAGATGATATGGAAATAGCTTCTGAGTGACCGAAGTGTGCATTTCTGTATTACCTGAATGATGATTTCATCTTTCAGTCTTTACCTGATGTCAGAATCTGCTCTATCTCAAGAGAATTCATTTTATAATGATGTGAGGAGAAGTATGTCAGTTGACAGACTTTGCAGGTTCTAAGCACTGATCATCACCGAGTGTTCCCCATGTGGTTTGCTTGCTCATTGTCATTTCTCACGAGAAAGTGAGCTCAGGAGCCCCAGAAATTGAGTCCAGGTCCCTGACTATCAGCCTCCCTCATCCTCCTGCACACATTGGAGAAGAGGCACCTTGTTGAGATAGAACATGTGGGATGTTTCAGGATGCGGTGGTCTTTGCGGATGTGGCTGTGAACTTGACCCAGGAAGAGAGGGCTTTGCTGGATGATGCTCAGAAGAAGCTCTGCAGAGAAGTAATGCAGGAGACCTGCCAGAACCTGGCCTCAGTGGGTAAGGACAGCCTCATCCCTTCCTTTAGGAATGAGAATATGTTGAACAAAGACAGACACACTCCAAGCATTCATGGAACAACCTAGAGTCAAATAACTTTTTCATGAAAACAAAGTTTCATGTATGAAACTGACTCCATCAAAATCTCCATCAAAAGTCTGAGACCCAAAATAAAAGTCTGAGACTCCCTAGTTTTATGTGTGACCATCGTCTCCAGTTGCTGTGCGACTGTGAGAGCAGGTTGTTTCCCACGCTTCAGAAACTTACACTGTGGTTAATGCACAGTGGACATGGTCATTTTCCTGTAATTAATCCCAAACGTAACCAACATCAATAGTATTAA
>NW_017734021.1:4700-5896 GCF_001890085.2 Hipposideros armiger | reverse complement strand
AAATAGGAGAATAAAATCCCGCTGATATGTGTGCTGCTGTGTCCCAGGGGCCCCCGGACACTCAGACCCAGCACTCGGAGGGGTGGCCGCTCAGGGCTGCCGGCCGGCCCACATGCCAGCTCGCCCTGAGGCTCTTCAAGGGCAGTTACATGTGGACGTGTGAGGCGGACATGCTGGGGTCTTCAGAACCTCACAGGTAAGTTTGGGTGTTGGCCATCCTGTCCCCAGGCTTCCTCTGACCCTCTGATCTGGACGCTGAGCCCCCTCAAAGAATGGTCACGTTCTCACTCCTGCTCTGTGTTCTCGTCTTCCGCGTGAGCTCAGGGCCATGTTTGCTTGCGCCTGCCCTTCCGAGTCCCAGCTCACACCAGGGGACCAGGGGCTGCCTTTTGAGCACTGATTTTGGGGTTAAAACAGGTCAAGTGAGGGAGTCGGAGGGATGGCAGAGGCTGCGGCACCGTCTCCGCAGTCAGTTTGCAGGGCAGCCAGACGCCTCGACTGTTCCTCCAGGCTTCAGTTTCAGGGCGAGATCGTTATCTCTGACAACAACGGTTCAATTTCACAACCTGACTTTCTGACAGGCGTAGGACGTGCTCGTCTCCCTCTGAGTATTTACAGGCGTCCTGTTATGTTTAAACTGGGTTCAAAACACATAAATGGTGCTTTTTCCAACAACAGATAGTGCCATGAACACACTTGGGTCCCAGGGTGTCTGGCAGAGGGGAGGCCAAGGGGGGTGAGGGCCGAGCTCCAGGGAGCCTCCCAAACCTGGTGGCTTTTGACAACCATGCCACGTCACTCGTGGGCTTGTGGGTCTGGAATTAGGAGGTTCTGGGCGGCTCTGGCTCAGAGTCTCTGTGGCCTTGGCCAGATGTTGGCTGAGCTGGAAGCCGGAGGCCGGCCAGCGTCTCGGGGCCTCCCAGGCGGCCTCCCCAGTGCCATTTGCCAGGGGGCTCAGTGCGCTCACGGCCTGAGGTCCAGTCTCTCCAGATGTGGACAAGCCTCCCTCGCGCTCCCCACAAGCCCCCGAAGCCTCGGCCTTCGTCCAGAGCTGCCTTCCACAGAGCGCGCCCCGTGAACTTGTCACAACAGCGACCACACTGCTGTAATTTTTATGTTTTGCTCAGTGTAGCTCACTGCAGACAGCACAGTGCACAGGTCGTAAGTGTTCAGCTCAGCTTTCACCTGTGTGTACA
>NW_017734021.1:0-3040 GCF_001890085.2 Hipposideros armiger | reverse complement strand
CATAATATTTCATTGTATGCATTTTGTTACGATGTTGCAGTTGGGCACTTAGGCTATTTATAAATTTTCTTCATTATAATGAATTCTGCAATGAACAGCTTTCTATGTAAACCTAGTGAGTACTGCCTATTATTTCTAAAATAAATCAGAAGAAGCAGTAATGAATTAGCATATATAAATATTCAGGACTTTTTAAACAGGCGATTTTTATAAATTACAGACTGTTTTTAATAAAGGGAGACTACTGTATCTCAGAAGGCTCTTCACAGTGAAATTCCCACGGATGTACTTCCACTCACCCTCAACCCAGCCCGACACATGAGGGGCCACGGCGGGGCCAGCTCAGGGACAGTTGTGTAAGCGTCTCCACAGGGGGCGCCCTTGGAAGCCCGAGAACCAGAGTGTCTGCAGCAGGACGGTGTGAACACTGAAGCTCAAAATCTTTTTCTCAGTCGCACATTGGAAGCCCCAAAGAACCGTCACTCTAATACCCAGATGCGGTTCCGCTAAGTGGCCAGTGGGACAACCCACGCATTTGTGGCTAGAGTTGGTCAGGGTGTCCGAAAATCCCAAGGCTTTTTAATGTAAATTTAGAATTGCTGCATTCTGAGAGGGCTGCCCTCTGCCTGCTGAGGCTCCTGCCCAGGCCTCCGTCCCCGCCCCCTGCCTGCTCTTCTCATAGTTCTCATTTTTCTAAGTCACTTACCTGCTTAGAGCAAGTCGGAGCCATCCAGTGGCTTTTTGAGACGTTTGCCAGCAGACCTGACCCAGGGCGCTGTGACATGCTCCCACAGGACGGATTGCCTTGTGAAGGAGAGCAGTACGGCGAGAAGTCTGTGAGAGAGTCCCTGGGTCAAACAACAGTGAGCGTGAGTCAAAAGGCAGGTGACGGATGACGGAGGGCAGGTGGGACAGGACACGGGAGCCACAGCTGGCTGGCAGGCCCAGGAAGGTGAGGCCCGAGCCAGGTGCTCATGATGACCCCACAGGCCCCGTATGTCCCCAGAGACACAGGGTGACCCCTTCTGCCTACGGCTGTCTTGGTCTCAGTACGAATGTCGTGGCACCTGGGGTGGCTGGGCCACCAGTTCGGAGTCAGCCCTGGCGGTGGAGTGAGGGAAGCACAGCTCCCGCTGATGGGGGGCCCTCTGCCCTGACGTCCTGGCCTCGAGGTGGCCTGCAGAGGACAGTGTGCCCGACGCGAGAGGGAGTGTGGCCGTGTCAGACACTCTGGTCCCATTTCCTGGGAGGGAAGGACGCCCTGCCTGTCCTGGGGGAGAGGCAGGTGGGCGACACAGCAGGCCCTTTCTTACGCAGGACCCCATGCTCCCCTGCTCCCCCGCCTAGGGCTCCCCCAAGACGCTGTGAAGAAAGGAGAAACATGGCTTCCCATCTCCTGGGGCACTGGTGTGCGCATGTCCTCCAGGCAACTGTGTCCACGGGAAGTGGCCCCAAGCGCCTGGGACCCCAGGATACCACACATCAGATGTGTCTAAACTGCACCACAGGTCGGTGGGTCCAAACATGGCTTCCCACCCATTGTTTTATATCATGGGCCGCGGCTGTGGGTTTGGTGTTTACAGCTCACCGGTCAGCGTGTGACATGAACCTATCAGAGGGCTCCTGCCCCCTTGAGGACTTACGAGGACTCATACACAGTGGCGCTGTGTCTTAGTGAGCACAGTAAGCGGAGAGAAAGTCAGTGCAGGTCACGGCAGGTCTCCAGCTCGCAGGCTGCCTCGCACTCAGCTCCTGTTCCCTCTGGGGGGCACAATGCCATTCTGGCCTCAGGTTTTCCTTCCAAACTGCTAACAAAACATTCGGCAAATAATAAAAGAATAAGCAGCCACCCACAGAGAGGTGGCAGTGTGTGGACGGGAGAGTCAGCAGGTGACAGACACATCTACACGATTCCAGGTACAGAGTCCTCCAAACGACATTTGTGACATTGTTCAAGGAGGAAAAAGACCAAAATGCAAGATTAAAAATCGCAGCAGAGAATTAAAAATTACAAAAATGGAAATTCCAAGACTGGAAAAAAAATTTGAAACTCAGTGACAGGGTTTAACAATGGTTTAGACATAGCTGAAAAAAAGAAACGATGAACTGGAAAACGTTTCAGAAGGAAATATGCAAAGTGAGTCACAGAAGCACAGGAGGGGGGGCGACGCGGGGGCGACGCGGGGGCTCGGGGGAAATGCAACCCAGGCCTCATTCTGGAAGGAAAGAGGAGAGGTGAGCGAGTATGGAGGAGAGTGGGCGGACAATTTCTAAATCCAGCAAACGTCACCCTGGCCGTCACCCATGTCATGCCCCACTCTGTGGGGCCACGATCCCGGCACTGGTGACAAATCCCAGCTGTCTGGTAGGAAAACGAAGAGTTAGAATCTTCTGTGATCTGTCCTCACTTTCACCGTTAATAATTGCTATGGACTGAGCGTTGTATCCCCCGCAAACTCCCATGTTGAACCCCAGTCCCAACGTGATGGTGTTGGGGGTGGGTCCCATGGGGCTGATCAGGGCAAGAGGGACGGAACCCCACGGTGTGATCAGCGCCCTTATGTTATAGAAGGGACCCCACAGAGCTCCTGCCCTGTGAGGACTCAGCGAGACGACGGCCGTCTGTGACCCAGAAAAGCCTTCACCAGAACCCAACCCTGCAGGCGCCCTGACCTTGACCTCCGGCCTCCCGAACTGTGAGTGACGAACGCCTGCTGTTTATAAGCCGCCCATGTGTGGTGGTCGGTCATAGTTGCCCAGACGACCTGGGACAATCCTTTAAAGAGTAGGCTTTTTTGGGAGCAAGACACCACAGTGCCTACGTGTGGTTGGGACCCCTGCTGCACCTCACATTCGCTGGAAGCGGGGTTTCTAGTGACACCCTGTGCCTGTAGCCGGGGCCGGCGGGGTCGTCGCATGTCACTTACAGCTTGTCCCTGCTCTTTGGTTGGCGTAGATGGTGTCTGAGTAATTGTGGTGACAGAAGACACCCATGTTTGACTCTAAGTGGGCATGGGTGCCCTTGTATGTGACATGGGGG
>NW_017734020.1:0-5579 GCF_001890085.2 Hipposideros armiger | reverse complement strand
TGGGATTTATTCCTGGGCTCTTAATTCTAGTCTATCGGTATATGTGTATATGTTTATGCCACTACCAAGCAGTTTTGATTACTATAGCTTTGAAATATAGTTTGAAATCAGAAAGTGTGATGCCTCCAGCTTTGTTACTCTTTCTCAAGATTGCTTTCTCTGCTGAGTCTCTGTTGGTTCTATACAAATTTTAGGGTTGTTGTTTTTCATTTGTTTCATTTTTTTTTCTATTTCTGTGAAAAAGTCATTGGAATTATGATAGGTATTATTTTACACATACGAGATCTGGTAATTAAGTTAGTGAACTCATCCTAGAAAAAGTGCTACATACCTCATTGCTGAACATCACTATGGTCACCTTCAAAGTACACCCCTTGGGAAGCTATGCCCTAATGTCAGCACCTAGTCCACCCTTCAAATCAATTTGGGAACTCTTTTCCTGGAATGGCCATCAGAGCTGTCATCCTATTACCTTTGATGTCCTGAATATCATCAAAATATCTTCTTTTCAATATTTCCTTTATCTTCAGGTAAAGAAAGAAGTCATTGGGAGCCACATCAGGTGAGTAGAGAGGGTGTTCCAATCCAGTTATTTGTTTACTGGCTAAAAACTTCCTCTCAGACAGTGCCGCGTGAGCTGGTCCATTGTCGTGGCGCAAGAGCCATGACTTGTTGGTGAAAAGTTTAGGTCTTTTTGTCTAACTTTTTTACTCAGGCTTTTCAACACTTCCAAAGAGTGAACTTGGTTAACTTTCCAGTTGATACAAATTCATAATGAATAATCTCTGATATAAAAAAAAAGTTAGCAACATTGTTGTAACAAGTTCACAAATTTATTTGTCATACTTCATACAGATGGCTTATTTTAATCCATGATCATGAGATATCTTTCCATTTATTTATGTATTCTATAATTTATTCGATATGCAATGTTTTGAGACAATTCTTAAAGGCAAAGGTTGTCATATACTGTATTGTTAATTCTTTGAAGATGATGTCACTGAAGAACACTGTTGGATCAGGTTTGAGTTTCACAAACAAAATGTCACATGATGACTACTGTAAATATTTCATCAAATAATTCCTTCACTGTGAGTTCATTCATGAGGTACATACCCTTATTCTTTCATGTCTCCATACTTTCCCACCCCTAGAGTATTCACTGAAGCCTTGTTATGTGCACTGACATTAGCTCAAATTACCTGATATTTCTATGGGAAATTATGACTGTGTAATTACATTTAACCCCATTAATAAATCCCCATGTTTCCTGCTGAGTCTCCGAGTGCTATACTACTCTTAATGGTTTCTTTCTTTAATTCAAGGCCTTAAATTAAATTTCAAGGTCTTCACCTACATTAAATGTTCTAACAAGATACTCTATTATGTCTCACCAATAAAATTTTTTATAGAAACCATACATCCCTCTGATGCCATCACAGAAATAAGGACTTGATTCTCTTCTTACATATGTGTGGGAGAGAGTTAAACTCTATGGGCAGTAAGATTTCCTAAGTCTAACATGGTTTATCTGTTATTCCCAAGTCTCTCTCAAATTGTATTCAACTTCAAGCACTGATAAGCCTTTGACAAATTTGTTTTGGGGAAGATAATGGATCTAGGAGCTATAAGTACTATAATGGTCATTCCCTGAATTGTGGATTGTTACTTTATTTTTGCAGGTAAAATATTAAGATCACATGATATATATCAGAACATTTCCCTCCATCCCTATGTCTCAGACAGCCTTGTCTGTATAAAAAGGAGAATAGCATACGGGAAGAGATTCAATGAAATTAATACAGTGTTAACTTGATTCCTTCAAAAATGAACAGCAAAAAAAGAATGTATGTATTTTACATTTGTGTTTCCCTGTTTCCTAAATTAGATTACCATTTTAATTAGAGTCAAGATTGACTCATCTATTTTTATCCCTAGTCTCTGATGTTCCTCTGACCACTTCTAATTTTCTCCTTTGCAATAGGCTGAATATTGGGTCACTGTGTTAAGAAGAAAAATCTAGTAACTTATTGAACTGGATTTCTCCTAGATCCCACTTATTTATTTTTTTCTTAGTTATTCAAATGATATTTTTGGGGAAGACTGTAGTACACTATGCCTGTGGAGAGAATCAAAAGCCTTTGTAATCAAATAAATATACCAGATTGCCCTGATTGAGTTTTTAACACTGGAGCAATGGAAATATTTCCAGAATTGATGTGAGAGCGATTCTGTAAGATGTTTTATTGTAAATTAAAGT
The DNA here is from genome assembly GCF_001890085.2 of Hipposideros armiger. Lineage (NCBI taxonomy): Eukaryota > Metazoa > Chordata > Mammalia > Chiroptera > Hipposideridae > Hipposideros > Hipposideros armiger. The sequence goes on along the minus strand of NW_017734020.1, from coordinate 3,319 downwards.
AGATGGACCATATGTACTCCCCACGATCAAATACATAGTTTAAATAATAACAATAACAATAGCAATAATAATAATATAACGATAACAAGAAAATAACTTACAAATGTTTCTGTTGCTTGGGGGAACTAAAAGTTAAACTTGCTTACTTAGAGTTTTTTTTTTCCTTTTTTTACAACATGTCAAGAACAGAATGTTATAAAATTGATATGTTGGGTACCAGTGTGTAGCATAACTGCTTATGTTTTTGCTCAATTATTTCACCTATGTATTTCTTGCTTATCTGCCATAGTATCACCTATGACTTCAATATTTAGTCAAAACTCAATAAATATTTATCAACTCAATTAATCAGTATATGACATTTGTAAAAGCTATTGGTCACTTAGAACAGCTTAATACATGCCATCATTTTCTCTCCCAGCCTGTGGGGTTGCCGGGACAGTTTTCCTGCAGTTAAGACAGAAAGCTGTGGCTGACAACTCCCCACAATGAAGACTGGAGATGAAAGGAATCACACAGAGGCATGGAGGTGGAGGGACTTTTTCCAATGCAAAGTCAAAGACCATGAGGGTCATCTGCATCCTCCTTTTATTGAGGGAGATTAACAAAGCTCTATTTAGGATTTGCGTTTTAAGCAGTGTGGGGATAAGCAATCAATAAGTAAGGAGTTTCCTTGTTCTGTCCGGATCCTCCCTGCTTAATCGCTACCATTGGTCCTACATGGACTGTCCCCTTCCTATCTCATGTCTTGAGTTGTGGCCAGCCGCCTTTGGCTTGACACATTTTCAAGTCATGAGACTCCTTGGGCCGTTGCCTAACCGCCTTCGGCTGGGCACATACCCAAGTTGTTATCTTGCTCTAACCTTTTAGGGTGGGAGCCCTACAACATAGTAATCCAGTGCTGTGTCCCTACACCAGCCCATTATTGATTATTCTCCTTTTCTAACTACATCTTCATAAGAACACAGAAAAGGATTTGTTAAATGCAAAGATACTATTTGGACACCAAGACTTGGTAAAAGAGTGATAGCAGAATGAGAACCAAGTGTCCTTCATTGGAGTAAATACTTCCATTTTGCTGTAACCTTCAGTGGGTTACCTGGGACTTAGCCTACCAGCAGAAGGGTGAGATACACAGAACTCCAAAACTGGTATGGACTTGTTGCAGAAATCTAAGAAAACTGCTATGCCTTTGTAGGTACTAGAAATCACATAAGCCATTTCTATGCATTCTCTGCATTGAACCATTCATTGAGTAAGAGTACAGGAATCAAAATCTTGCATGTATTACCTATTAGCAAAATGACCTTGTATAAGTCAACAAGTCTATGCTCAGTTTATTTATCATGTAGTTGCTGTAAAGATTAATGAGATGCAAAATACCTAACTTCAGTGTCTGAAACATAACACTCAATTAATATTAGTTATCTTTTTACAATAAAATTAACTTTGGTGTTTTTTTTTTTCTTCATTCTATGCCACCAGAGGATTACACTAGGGCTTGGAGTATAATACTTGCCAACAATAATAGTTTCATTTCACTAAATATATTCTCTGCATATTAATTTTTCTCACTACCTAAAAAGATGTCAAGAGAGAGAATGAGGATGAGATTTGCGTTTGTAAATACTGGGTTTGAATTAAACACCAAAAAAATCCAACAATACTCCGAGTACTAAAAACACGTTATTTAATCATCTACACAAAATAGACAAGGCCTCATTTTTCTTAATCTATATACAGGTCTGTTATAGACCTGCAAGTTGAGTTCATGGAGTAAATTTTTGTTCTAATATGATTAAAAGTCTAAATTGTGTGACATCTATATGGAAATATTAGAAGACTTTTAGCTTATTACTAGAACTTTGGGTGTACAGGTACACATATGTTATTTGTGATATATCCAGTATAATTTTATATTTTCCAAAAGATATATATATATACACACACACACATATATAAACATAGACTAATATATCTATATATATACATATAAAATTATACTGTGTGTATCACAAGATATTACACATATATGTATACATGTTATTAGTGATATACACAGTATAATTATATATATGTATCTTTTAGAAAATATAAAATTATACTGTGTATATCACAAATGACATATGCATACATATATGTAATATCTAAAATTATACTATATATACTTTACATATAAATACTTTATAAATAATATATATAAAAATACTTTAACTTTGAAATAAGAGTGAGATTCCTAGGAATACTATTAAAGTATCCTTAAGTAATAAAATAATCAGTGCCATTGCTATATCTGAAGAGCCACTGCATGAGTTAGATAAGGCAACGAGGTTAAACTGTGGAAGAAAGCAACAGAGATTTTTAGTGGACAAAGGTTTATTATGGTGAAACTACTGGGAATTTGCAATAATGTAAAAGCTTCTCTCAGCTTTCTGTTGATCTATTGGAATGGAAAGATAAGTGTCTCTATGATTTATAACATTGGGCATAGAAATTGAATAACATCTCGAGACACTGGAGTTGAATGAAACCTCCAGGTTCCTTTTGGTTCTTTTTCTCCTTTGAGAAAAGGAAAAGTTACATTTTTACTTTAAACTATGAATTGCCCGATCAAAATAATAGAAATTAAGAACTTTTGGATGGGTTTGCTATGAGGTATTTTTCAGAGGTTAAGGATGACATAGAGACAAGCCAATTCCCATATCTCTTGAGTGGAAGAAATGCCAAAATACCGATAAATATAGTGAAAGAATGATGCCAAAGCACAGAAACAAAGAATCACAAGCCAAGCAATTTGGACAGTGAGACTGGTCTTGTAATATACCCAGCAGAGAGAAAACAGCAAAGGAGGAAACCTTCTATCCAGAGGCCAGGGCACTCTGTTACTATTGTTATCATTTAAAGATGTTTTGAGTATCAACAATGCACTAAGTGCTACATAGAACAATTATATCCAGTTCATGACTACATGGCACTCCATTAGACATCAGAAAGGTCTCTTTAGAGTACTTAATGAACACTCCCTATTTGGAGCATATTCAATAGAAGTTGGCTATTAAAAAAGTTTCTGAAGCGTACTTAAACTGGCACTGTAGATGAACAAACTGGTAACTCAATATGAATTTGATATTATATATAATTGTTTATAATGTTTTTATAAAATAAATTATAAAAAATGTACAATATAGTAATTGTATTAGTTTTTATATAGTACCTGCCATATTGGGAAAATTAAAGATGAAGACATAAAGAGAGCATGAAATATTAAACATGGAGACATATAGGACTCATCAAAATGTTGCCAATTGCTGGGCCTGCC
>NW_017734019.1:3680-5625 GCF_001890085.2 Hipposideros armiger | reverse complement strand
GGGTCAGAGTTAGATTAGCCCTAGAACTATCATCAGACTGGCTGACCCAACTCCAACCCCACCTCATGGGGAAACTGAGGCTAAGCGGGGAGATGGCTTGTGGCATGGACCTAAAGCCAGCCCAGAGGGAGCGTGGAGAGAGCCAGCCTTTGATTTTGAAAATCAGATGTGGGCTGCCCGATCTTTGTTCCTTTTGCCTCTATTTAGGAATGCCACTTCCATAGCTTTCCTGGGATTCCACAAACTCATCTCATCTCCATTTCAGGGAGAGGGGGGAAGGTGGGGAGCTGTGATAGGACACCTGTGGGTGTTCTCCCCTAAACCTCATTGCCTCTCCGAGCCTCAGTTTCCCTGCACTGCTTCCTGCCCTGGGTTGTCACAAGGTTCTAAGGGGCAAAGGCCATGCAGACCCCAAAGGTCTACCTGTGTGAAGGGTTATTGTAGCTGTCAGGGTTCCCAAGCTGTCCCGTGGGCCAGCCCCACACCCCCACTGTAAGCCACGAGCTCATTTATTTCTAATCAATCCTAACTTAAGGTTTGGTGCAGTCACGGAGTAGGCCTTTTCTTTCTGCAAGATGGAAATAAAATTTTTCCACATCATCTCCTGGTTGTTTTCACTTGCTACAGCTTTGGGGTTTTATCCTTAAAGCCTACAGAGCTGAGGGATGTTTTTGTAGATGTTTGCAGTCTTGGGAACCAGAACTGGGGCTGTGTGACGATGGGGCTTCATGGAGAGGGTTACAGAGGAACAGTGCAGATGAAGTAACAATGTGGAGTAACAATGAAGAGAAAAGGACAGTCTCCCTTCCTCACAAAGATACATTGTTATAGATTTGTGATAGTTCCTTCCAGTCTTTTTTTTTAATGCCCACATCTGTTTTTTTTTAAGATTTAATTTCAGGTGTACAGCGTGGTGGTTAGACATTTATATAATTTAAGAAGTGATCCCCCTGACTAGTCTAGGGCCCACCTGGCACTATACATAGTTATTACCATATTATTGATTATATTCCCTGTACTGTACTTTACATCCCATTGACTATTTTGTAACTACCAATTTGTATTTCTTAATCCTTTCACTTTTTTCACCCTGCTCCCTGCCCCCCTCCCATCTATCACCCTGGTAAATCTAGTACCATCTGACACAATACATAGTTATTACAATATTACTGACTAGATTCCTTGTGCTATCCCTGCACCCCCATGACTACGGTGTAACAACCAATTGGTACTTCTTAATCCCTTCCCCTTTTTTCACCCACCCTCTCAACCCCCTCTCCCATTTGGCAACCATCAAAATATTCTCTGTGTCTATGAGTTTGTTTCTGTTTTGTTTTATTTTGTTTTTTTAGATTCCACATATAAGTGAAATCATATGACATTTGTCTTTTGCTGTCTGACTTACTACACTCAGCAAAATACCCTCTAGGTCCATCCATGTTGTTGCAGGTGGCAAGATTTCAAAGTTTTTATTGGCTGAGTAATATTCCATTGTATACTCGTGTATGTACCGCCTCTTTCTTCTTTAGCCATTCATCCACTCAGGGACACCCAGCTGTCTCCACGTCTTGGCCATTGTAAACAATGCTGCAATGAGTGTATGGAGGCACATATCCCCTCGAAGTAATGTTTTGGGTTTCTTCAGATAAGTACACAGAAGTGGGATTACTGGGTCCTTCTTTGTCTCTTGTTTTAAAGCCTATTTTGTCTGGCGTAAATCTTGCTACTCCTGCTTTTTTTGTTTTTTGTTTTTTTTTTGTTTCCATTTTCATGAAATATTTTTTCCATCCCTTTCCTTTCTGTCTGTGTGTGTCTTTCAATCTGAAGTGAGTCTCTTATAGGCAGCATATGTAATGGTTTTGTTTTCTTATCCATTCAGCCCTCCTGTGTCTTTTGATTGGAGCATTTAATCCAATCACATTGAAAGTAATTGTTAATAAATATG
>NW_017734019.1:0-1383 GCF_001890085.2 Hipposideros armiger | reverse complement strand
CAGTACTCTGGGCTGGGGAGCCTGATGTGGGAGGCTGGGGTCCCTTGCTCCTTCGTGGAGGAACCTCTGTAGCCAAGATATCGCTCCCATTTTTTGACTGTCACACATGGGTGACATGGGTGTGGGACCAGACTGTTTCACGTCTCCGCACCTCTACCAGTCTTGGCGTGGCTTCTTCTTTATATCCTTAGTTATAAAACTTTTGTTCAGCTAGGCTTCAGATGGTTATCTAGGTTGATTGTTCTATAATTTAGTTGTAATTTTGATGTGTCTTTTGATTGGAGCATTTAATCCATTTACATTGAAAGTAATTGTTGATAGATATGTAGTTATTGCCATATTATTCATATTTTTTATCTTTTTTTTTCATTTTAAAGAAGTCCCTCTAAGATTCCTTTTAATACTCGTTTGGTGGTGATGAACTCCTTTAGTTTTTTCTTGTCTGGGAAGCTCTTTATTTGTCCTTCGATTCTGAATGATAGCCTTGCTGGGTAGAGTACTCTTGGTTGTAGGTTTTTCGTTTTTCATCACGTTGACTATTTTGTGCCAATCCCTTCTGGCCTTCAAAGTTTCTGTTGAGAAATCAGCTGACAGTCTTATGGGAGCTCCCTTGTAGGTAACTAACTGCTTTTCTCTTGCTGCTTTTAAGATTCTCTCTTTGTCTTTAACTTTTAGCATTTCAATTATAATATGTCTTGGTGTTGGCTTCTTTGGGTTTATCTTATTTGGGACTCTCTGTGCTTCTTGGACTTGCATGCCTATTTTCTTTGCAAGTTTAGGGAAGTTTTGCATCATTATTTCTTTAATTATGTTTTCAATTCCTTGCTCTCTCTCTTCTCCTGCTGGTACCCCTGTGATACGAATGTTGGTATGCTTGATATTGTCCCGGAGGCCCCTTAAATTGTCCTCATTTGTTTTTAGATTCTATTTTCTTTTTGTTGTTCTGTGTCAGTGTGTTCTACTACCTTATCTTCTATATCACTGATTTGATCCTCTGCTTCATCGAATCTACTGTTGGTTCCCTGTAATGTATTCTTCATTTCAGTTATTGTATTCTTTATTTCTGATGGTTCTTTTTTATGTTTCCTATCTCCTTGCTGAAGTTCTCCCTGAGATCATTCAGCATTTTTATAACCAGTGTTTGGAATTCTGTGTCTGATAGATTGCTTGTGTCCATTTTGCTTATTTCTTTTTCTGGAGCTTTGTTTTGTTCTTTTATTTGGGACATGTTTCTTTGTCTCCCCATTTTTACTGACTCACTGTGTTTTTTTTCTGTATATAGGTAGGGCTGCTATGTCTCCTGGTCTTAATAGAGTGGGCTTATGTAGTAAGTATCTTGTGGAGCCCAGGGGTACAGTCTTTTTGGTCACCAGAGCTGATGCT
>NW_017734018.1:20811-24181 GCF_001890085.2 Hipposideros armiger | reverse complement strand
CCTGACACCTGACTCTTCTTGTGGGTCTGGAGGGAAGAAGGGGTTGTGGAAGTGAGTCTTGGTGAGTAGAGATGTTACAGAGATATTTTGTTTTATTTTTGAATGATCATGACAAAGATTCTTCCCCCCCCCCTCTTCCCACCCCCCATCTGTGAGGCGTTCATTGTTCTCAGTCTAGTTGTGGAGGATGCCTCTTCACTGGCCCATATTGGTATTATAATCATAGTGCTCTTCCTAGCTGAGACAGATCGGTCACTGGCCATTGGACAGCGGCTCACGGCGGCTCACGGCGGCTCACGGCGGCTCATGCCAGGTGCCGGCTGTGGCTCACGGCAGCCCACAGCAGCCCACAGCAGCACAGGGCAGCTTCATGGAAGCACATGGTAGCCCACGGCACTCATGCTGTCCGCTGACCACTCATTGCAGCCCAGCTCCACCTCAAGCCGTTGTTCACAATGTTAGTTGTAGAGGGCACAGCTTACTGGCAGAGCTCACTGGCCCATGTGGGAATTGAACCGGCAGCCCTGTTGTTCAGAGCTTGTGCTCTTACCAACTGAGCTATCTGGTGACCCCATGACAAAGATTTTTAAAATTATTATTATTAGTTTCAGGTGTACAAAACAACCACAAAGAGTTTTAAGCAAGGGGAGGATAGTTTCTCTATGTTGGGGTGGGGTGGGGTGGGAGATGTACTCCCACAGACACAGGAGATTTGAAGGAATCAGCATGTTTAAGCTGCTTACTGGTCTCCATCCCAATGTATCCATGACCAGACTTCAGCTCACAAAGTGTTTTGAATACTTGTCACAGAATGGCTGCCACAGGATCCCAGAGGCTTTCTCTGCAGGGAGGTGTGTGAGCAGAAGCTTATCTTTTGTTCATGGATACCAGGAAGTCATTACAAAGCAGGTGTTAGAAAACTGGTAAGACCTCTTGCTGGGCTGGCTGCCAGGGGGCTGGACTCAGTCCATGCTCTGTCCTAACTCTGTGGTACCTTCTGTTGGTTGCCACTGCCTCCTGGGACTTTGCCTCTCTCTCATTTCTCAAAAGACAATGTCATACAACACCGTTCTCAAAGTAGTTTTAAACCACAGAATCATTTCCTCAAAGTAAAGTTTGTACTTAAACCAGCGTGTGGCTTAGCAGCTTTTTAAATTACCATTTTTGTTTTGCTTTGAATGTTTTCCTTTGTCTTTTTTAGTCAAGGCACCAGGTCCTTCGTAAGTCTTAGATGTGGGGATTTTTTCAGCTCCAAAGCAGTAGCTGTGTGACAAGACAGCTCTTCCTTGTAAAAGTGCCCAAGGTGATTCAGCGATTTTGTTGCTTCATGCTTTGTGTGCAACACGATGTGAGAGGCCATATGGGCCTTTGAGGGCCAGGTGATCTCAGAGTATTCAGCCCATGCCAGAACAGAGTGTAGTATTTAGTGTATTTGAGGCAGGTGGGCATTTGCCCAGAGCTGGAACTTAATGCTCAGCTCCCAGGCAGTGTCCCATGAGTGTGGCAAGGTCTGGAGGGATGGCAGCTGGGAGGGTCTGGTGGGGTGAGCCCAGCAGAGGGAAAGCTGGCTCAGTAAAAATTTCATATTCTTGAGATATGTATGTGTGGCCTCCAAGCCAAGAACTTTCCAATGTTGAAAAGTCTAGGTGGTCTTGGATACCATGGATGTGGTGGTAACCATGATGGCTTAAAAAGTAGAGGCTTTCTATATGAGGGCCAGTGACACTGCCCTCTGCAGCTGAGATGCTGAGCAACAGCTCACCCTGGAGCTGGGCTGCCATCATTCGCCGGCAATGGCATACGCTGCAGCCCCTGTGGCCAGCAGCCAGCGTGAGCGGCCAGCAGCTGCAGTGAGTGGCTGTCCAGAAGCCGGTGACTGATCTGCCTCACCTGGGAAGAGTGCAATGATGGTGCCAACTTGGGCCAATGAAGCAACGTCCTCCACAACTAGACTTAAGAAAACGACAGCAACTTGTCTGTTCCCCTTCCCCCAATTCCCCAGCGCTGTTCTCATCTCCCAAGTTCCCCAACAAAAATCTTAAAAAAAAAAAAAAAGTCTTCAGACATTGCCAAATATTCCCTGGGGAACAAAATTAATTAATATAATAATATATAATATTAATCNAACAGATGGTTGCCGGACACAACAGTGGGTAACTAATAAATGTTTTAATCACTAAAGGAGGAATTGATAATTTTCAGTCTAGAGATGGAAGTTTATTAAGTGCCTGGCCGAGTGCCCTCCACCCTCTCTGCCCAATACAGTATTGGCCTGTGCCCCACAGAAGATGGATGGATGAATTCCGGGGTGCCTCAGTCTGATCTCAGCAGTTTGAGGCGTTTCATTGTTTTTTCCATCCAGGGCAAAAACTTCGAGATCCTGGTGTAGACTCCTGGAGGTTTTCCATTGTTTTTTCCATAGGAGACAATGCCTTGGGCCATGTTGTTACATATGAGGGGGCCCCCGGAATCCTCCTGTGGGCAGTGGAATGTGGGACTGAGTTGGACCTCCTCCTGGTCCTGCCCTCCTTTTGCCCCAGGAATGGGTGGTCTCTGCATGGGAGAGCAGTGCCAGGGCAGGCCTTGTTACCTAGGTCCCAGAGTTCCAGCCTGGCTCTGATAGATCCCTTACCCTTGTCCATAAAGCCTCTGTCCATAAGTGGCTGTGGGACAGTCTCCCATTACCCCCAGGGAGACAGCATCAGAGACTGGATTGGGGGAAAGTCTGAGGACATAGGCATATGGCTGGTTCCCACAGCCCTGGGTCTCCTCAAAGCTTGACTGTGCCTATAGCTGGGCATGGACCATGCTGGGATCTTACCTTAAAAGTAGTCTGAATCTTTTTTGGGTCCCCCCCACATATCTGGATGGTGTTATTGTAATGTTTGTAGCGAGAGGTGCATTCTTCTTTGCTCTGGATTTCAAGCTTTACGTAGTGCAGTTTCCCATCACCACTGGTGTTTACACCCAGGTATCCCCAGCCGGCCACGCTGCACACCATCCCTAGGTACACCTCATTTCTCCTTGTGGGCATTTTGATGGCCCAAACAGCATTATTCAGTTTGGCCATCTTCTCCAGCTGTAGGGAGAGGACAGGAATTCTAATCTACCCGTGTCCCACAATCTGCAGGGACAGTCACGTGGTTGCCATCTTCACAGCCCTGGGACAAGTCAAGGGGCCATATTGGGGCTGAGGACAGGACAGAGGTCATGCAGATGCAAAACCCTGGGGTCAGAGTGTGGAAGAACCAGTGGAGCCTTACCTGCAGTAACATGATGTCGTTTGCATATGGAGGATTATTATAGTTTGGGTGGCGTATAGCTCTTTTCATCCTAATTTCCTGCTGGGTCGTCTCCTTCTGTTTGATGT
>NW_017734018.1:13493-18796 GCF_001890085.2 Hipposideros armiger | reverse complement strand
GAATCTCATGATGATGCATTGCAAGGACTCCTCATTTTTTTGGTTTCTCTGGACCGTTTATTGAGGCCTTTTCTTGTGAGATTCAGTGGTATTGGACATGAGATTTCTTGCATCTGGTGGAGACAAAACCATCACTGATCAGATAAAGATGGTGAAGTCATGCTTAGAGGAATGGACACAATGGCGTGGCAATAATGTCAAAGAGGGCTTATGCCAGCTTCTAAAGAACCAAGTGGTTTCAAAATCAACAACAAAATTAATTTTTCTCGTGAATGTGCATTTTGGTCAGAATTAAGGTGGATAGCTTCCCTTTGCTTCCCTTGATGTCAGGTGAGGCTTGAAGCCTGGAGCTTGGGATCAGCTGAAGGATGATGGACACATGCCCAGTGGATGGTGCTGTTGCCCACTGTGCGTCAGTTCCTCTCTGTGGTCTCTGCATAGGATTGTTTGGTCTTGCAACATGATGGTGGGCTTTAGCAGAGTGAGTACCTCTGAAAAATCGACCCGGTCACAAGATGTATTCTTTTTCTTACCTAGACTTTGATGTCATATGGTATCCATTGTACCATATTCTACTGCTTTGGGCAATCAAAACCCTTACCCAGATTTAAAAAGGAAGGAGTGCTGCAGTCAAGTAAGAAGAGCCTGTGGGATGGGAACTGCACAGTGGCAGTCAGAGCAAAGCACAGACAACCACACTGCTTTAACTACATGTAGAGTTGGCCAGAGGAGTGAAAACTACTGGTCCCTGTAAGCCTAGGTCACAGCCTTTGGAGAGGTTGGGGTCTGCTCTGTCTCTCAACGACATGTCCTGAGAATGGAAGAGGGTTAGCTCTCCCCAGAGTACTCTGTTTAATGAATTACTGATACAATGTGAAGTGAGAATGCATGCCAGAAAATCAAAGCAGTGTCGTCAGATTGCTGTCCAGAGAACTACTACTTTTCTGATATCCCGGTACCATACTAATGTATACATTTAATGCAATTCCAATAAAAATAAGTGACTAGAATATACAGTTTATTCTCTGAGCATTATACAAGTTCTATGCAATTCTAAAATTCATGTGGAAAATAAGCATGCAGTAATTACTAGGAATCATGACAAAAAGAAAAAAGAATGGTAAGGGTTAGCCTTATCACATATTAAAAGCATCCTATAAAACTTCTTTTCTGGAAATAGCATGGTGCTGACATGTGAGTAAACAGAGAGACCAATGAAACAGAATAGAAAGTCCAGAAACATTTCACATAAGGACATGTAGTTTATAATAAGGTGGCATTTAAAATCATTGAGAAGTACACTTTCTCATAAATGATGTTGCAACAAGTAGATTGTACTTCTTTAAGATATTAAGCCAGAGTCATATTTGACATAAAGCACCAGAATAAACTCAAAATGGATAAGAGACTCAAATACACAAAATAAAACTGTAAGTGCATGAGAAATAAACATGAGTAAATTCCTTTATAAACCCAGAAGGGGGAAAGCCTTTCTAGCAATTACTCTAAATCGAGAAACATTAAAAGAACAGATTGATATGAATTTTGATGGGTTCAAAATCATCTTTAAAAGTTCAAATGTCAAAAAGCAGAGTGAGCAAACTCAAAATACAGAAGGCAAATTTAGAAATAAATCATTGCAACATGTATCACAATTAAAGAGGGAATCTATCTACTATAGAAAGAATTCTGAAAATCCAGAAGAAAAATACCAAAAAGTTGACAGAAGAATGGGCAAAGTCCTGCACAGATCAGAGTAAACTATATTTAAAAAATAATGAAGAGAGTGTCAACTTCACTCATATTAAGAGAAATAGAAATAAATATGGAGAAATGAAAATGAAACGTCTACTGAGACACTTGAGCTCATCTCACAGGTGGCCAAAATTCAAAAGTAAAACAGCACCCTTCATGGGCATGGTTGTTTTCTTGGATGAGTGTTGCAGAATATCTCTTTTGTATTCCTATAGTTATAACTTCATTCTACCTATGTTTTTATATTTAGAATGTGTCTCTTGTAAACAGCACAAAACTGGGACTTGCAATTTTTTAGCGAGACTGACAACCTTTGCCTTTAATTGGAGTGTTTAATCTGTTTCCATTGAATGCAATTACTTATAGGGTTGGGTTGAAGAATATCATATCGCCATTTGATTTCTATTAGTGTGACTGACTATTTGTCATTTTCCCTTCTTCTTTGGTGGTATCTCCTTTTGTTTTGTTTGTTGGGCTGTATTTATATCTCTGTACGAGGTGGACAATTAAGTAAGTATGCGAACTGGTTGCATAGATATTGCTAATCATTTTTGATATCAGAAGGATTATTCATTATGAATTTGTACCAGCTAAACAAACAGTTAACCTAGTTTACTATTTGGAAGTACTGAAAAAGTCAGATGACCTGAACTTTTCGCCAACAATTTATGGCTCTTGTGTCACGACAATGCACCAGCATATGGAACACTCTAAGGGAGTGTTTAGCCATTAACAAATAAATGTAGTGGAACACCCTCCCTACTCACCTGATCTGGCCCTTAGTGACTTCTTTCTTTACCTTAAAATAAAGAAAATATTGAAAGGAAGACATTTTGATGACATTCAGGACATAGGATGACAGCTCTGATAGCCATTTCAGAAAAAGAGTTCCAAAATTGCTTTGAAAGATGAACTAGGTGATGGCAATAGTGCATAGCTCCTCAAGGGGAGTACTTTGAAGGTGGCTGTATTGATATTGAACAATTAGGTATGTAGTCATTTTTCTAGGATGAGTCGGTGCCTTAATACAAACTTTTGAGCCGGATGAGCCAATCCTGTCCCTCTCAACAATTTAAAAATTATTTGAGAGCCATAAATATATTTTTACAAATAAGGAAAATTTAAAGTAATATTATAACAAGTAATAGTATTAATTATATCTATTAAAATAAGAAAAATTCATACAACATATAGCTCACATGTACGTACCCAAACAGCCGCATGTGGTTCATGAGCTGGAGTTTGCTGACTTCTGCTCTAGGATAAAATATGCCTCCTTCTCATATCACAGTCTACATAGAATTAATGTTATAGCACTTCCAATGAGAAACTTGTAATGATACATTTTCATTTATCCTTTCTCCCACCTGTTGTATATAGTCTCATTTTATACTTTAATTTCTCTTTGCCCTTCTGCTTACATTGGGGATCATTTCCCTTCAGCCTTTTTGTATTTCTTTCAGTGCACATGCAACAAATTCTCTCCCCTGTGCTTTTTTGAACACGTCCTGATTTTCACCTTCATTTTTGAGCAATATTTTCAGTGGATATAGAATTCCAGAAGTAGGTTGCCTATTTCTTTTTGTCTTTCAACTATTGAAAAATGTCATTTTACTGTCCTCTGACTTTCATTATTTCTGATGAGAAGCTCATGGTAATTTAATAGTTGCTTCCTCTAAAGTAATGTCACTTATTTTTCCCCTATGAATACTTTCATTTTTTTCTCTTTATCTTTGATTTTCACCATTTTGACTATTATGTGAGTAGATGTGATATCTCTGTCCTAACTGAGGTTCACTGAGCTTCGTTAATCCGTCTATGACAAATATAGTCTAACAAGAGGCCTATGAAAAAGGAACCGGTTTGTGTCCTTTTTTGATGGTAAAATACCTTTTTTGCTCAGACTCAGTGTTGTGTGGGATATGAAGACAGGAAACAAGCCCTGTGAGCCTGTAAGTCCACAGAGAGTGGAAGTATGGCAGAAGAGTGGTGGTGGGCGGGGAAGGCAGAGCCATCCCAATGCACGTTCCTGGAACAAGACAGCAAGCACCTGCATTCCTTTCCGCCTATTTCCCGCCTGCTCTAGGAGCTGGCTTTTCGGCCATGCTGACACCTGACTCTTCTTGTGAGTCTGGAGGGAAGAAGGGGTTGTGGAAGTGAGTCTTGGTGAGTAGAGATGTTACAGAGATATTTTGTTTTATTTTTGAATGATCATNAAAGATGAGGATTACAGGGGGTTTTAGGAGATGGGCTCAGGCCTCAGGAATGGGACGGTCACTCACCTGTCCTGGCCCCAGTGGGCAGAAGAAAGGACAACAAGAACAGGAGGAGTGGATGCATCTTCCCTGAAGGTCTGCCCAGGAGAGCTGCTGGTGTGTCTTCCTTCCAGACACATAGACCCTGAGGCGAACAAAGGAAGTGTGGCTCAGTGACTCACACACCTCCTCAACACGTGCTCCTTTTGTTTTTCTGTGTGTCATTATACAAGGTAGTTTGTTGAAATTCTCTATTTGGTTATGTGAGAATGGTACTGTCATCATATTTGCACTCCTAGTGTTCATCCAAAGGGCAAAAGCCAGAAGAAGGAATAAGAAAGTGAAGGTCATGGCTGCAACCAGCAGAGGGGCTGGAACCGCGGAAGTCCCTCAGTGATTAAATCAAGAATGTTGCCATTTCATGGCTCCTTTCCTTTCTGATGAAATCATGAATAATTATTTTGCAAGGTATGTTTAGTGGTATGAGTGACAGGCCCTGCCCTTCAGAAGCAGACGGTCGGCTGGAGTAGACGGAGAACCTGTGGGTAGAGGACGGGGTGCAAAGGGCTATGGTGAGGGGTGTTCTTGGTGGTGTGAGAAAAAGGCTGGACTTGCCTGAGGTCCAGGTGCTCTGGACACACCTCAATACACCAAACGGTCATTCCATTTCTTATCGTACCAGCACTGCAGCCTGATATTTTTTGGGACATTTAGATTCCCTCTTTAAATATAAATATTCTGTGACAGAGAAAGCACGAGCTTTCTTACCCCACAATTTTGAACACAAGTCCTGGAGTTGCTAGTCGTGGATGGAAACAAGTCATCATTCGATCTGTTGGAGTTCAGTGGCCTGATTGATTCACGCTCTGGTTATTTAGTACCCCTTGGGGTAAGAAGGGGTCTGTCCCACCCAAATCATAGAACCTCTGTGTGGGCAATTTCCCCTCAAGAAATGCTGGTTACTGTTGCCAGGCAATGGAGAAATGGATGCCAACTCTCCTAACAGTTATTCTCCACTAACTTTTCTCTGTCCAGTGTCCAGAGAACCCTGTCCCTGATGTCCTTGGGCTGAGCACTTATATATGTTGCAAATATGTTATCCCAACTCTGTTAGCAGTGTACAGCAGAAGAAAGAAAGGAAGCCATGATGAGTTGTAAGAGTCCAACCCAGTTCTGTTTAAGGAACAGCATCTTACGAAAACAAAGAAACAGTGCGAGTAATATATTTAGCTCAGTGATGATCTCTGGATGGTGGAATTCTCAATAGTTTTCATTTTCTTTTTCTTTTTTTTT
>NW_017734018.1:0-11003 GCF_001890085.2 Hipposideros armiger | reverse complement strand
AGAGTGTGGAAGAACCAGTGGAGCCTTACCTGCAGTAACATGATGTCGTTTGCATATGGAGGATTATTATAGTTTGGGTGGCGTATAGCTCTTTTCATCCTAATTTCCTGCTGGGTCGTCTCCTTCTGTTTGATGTTGTGGGCTCCCAGGATGACAGTAATTGAGCTGCAGAGACCAGAGAAGGTGGTGTAGTAACAGAAGATATAGCCCAGGGGCTGTGAAAGAAAGAGGACAGGTGGGGACAGGGCAGGACTGCAGTGGAGAGGAATGTTAATGTCCCTGGGGCTGAGCATGTGTGTGCCCTCTGCTTCTTGGCAGCTCAGGCTCAGTGACAGTTCCTGGAGCAGATGTCACTGTGCTGAGCGTGCCTGTCTGTAAACTAAACCATTTGCCCGATGGGCTCCAGGGCACAACCTGAGGCTCCTTCCCGTGCCACCGCTGGTCACTCCCCTCTCTCTTCAACAGGCCACTTGCATTGACCTGACCCTCTCTCCTGAAAACTTACCTCTCTTTGGAAGAGCTGCTCTGTGTTACTCGGTAGCTGATGTCTACAGCCCCTGAGACGAGGGTTCCCTGCCAGGTGTCTACAAACAGGTGGGGGTTCAGGCGCTACTCCTCACCTTCCCCAGCACCGAGCTGCTGTCAGCAGAATGTCCTCACACAGAAGGAAGCCCCCACAGTATTCACTTTTTGAAGAGTTGATCCGAAGATACGCCATGTAGCCATGAAAGTGAGGCTTGGCCTCATGGCCCCCGATGATTTCCCCTGTAAGAAAAATTCTACTCTGCTTGCTGTGCTCATGGAGCCAAGGGCTGGAGCAAGGGGGACTGGGATAAACTGGAGCAGGGCAGGGAGGAGTTGGGTGGCAGATGGTGGGGTCTGTAGTAGTCAGCAGTGAGCAAGAAGTGGTCTTACAGGTCCCTGAGGCAACATTCCTGGCCTGCCAGGTGACCCCCAAGACTCAGTTTGTTCCTCTGACAAAGAAAAGAGCAGCCCTTATTCCTTAATTGCAGCTGCAGAGAAGTGTTTGGGAAGATAGGGTTTGTGTTGGGAATAAGCAGTAAACTCCCTGTACATCTTGGCAAATCCTTTCCCTGACGTTCCCTGGGTCCTCTCTCCATTCTTGTTTCCCAGACTCACTGAGCTGCTGCTGGTTTGTAATCCTCAGAACATTGTGACGGAGAAAATGANAGGGGGCAGTTTTCTAACGCTGTGCTTCTGTGTGGGCGAGAGTGTTGCAGGTTCATCCTTGTGGAGGAGGACCATGTCTAGATTGACCATGGGCCTCGGTAAGTTCTCAGAGGCCCTATTTCTCCCTAACTCTGGTTGCTGTCCATTGTTCTCCAGGGAGAAAGATCCCAGACTGGATAGAATGTGGAGCGGTTCCCCACTGCCTGGGTCTCCAGATCTCTGTCCTTCCCCAAAGACCACCCTCTCCAGAGCCAAGCCAGCTAAGCTCAGTCTCACGTGAAAGTAAGCCTTTTTTTGTCATGTTCCCCACGTAGATTTGAATGGCATGGTCACAACAATTTTGTAAGTAGTTTTCGTACTCCCAATCCTTTTGCACTGTCATCTCCATCTCCTACAGTTTGTCTGGATATGTGCCATCATTGCCTTCCTCCTCCCCACTCCCCCCTAATAGGCCACGCTCCACTTCTGACTGGCCTCATGCAGTCCTTGCCCCTGGGTAGGTTGAGGGGCTTCACAGCTCTAGTGAGATAGATATTTCATTCCAGCTGAGGGGAAGAGGCAAAGCAACCCAGGTCAGCCAGTGACCTCTGGGTTGGACACCATGATGGTGCTGCAGTGTCTTTCTCCCCCCTGAGGCACTGGGACTGGTCAGGTGACCAGGATGGAAAAAAAGGAAGGGAGAGGTCCAAGTGAGAGGAGAGACAATCTGGACCCATGAAATCAAGAGCAGCAGGAGGTTTTCTTACCTGCTATAATATGATATCATTGGAGAAGTTCTTGGGATTATAGTCTGGGTGGCTTTTGTCACCCAAAAGACATGCTGGGTCTTCTTCTGTTTCTTGATGTTGTGCCCTGTCTTACTCATGACAATGATTGACTCTCACAGATAGCAGAAAGGGGTATAGAAGTGGCATGGTGTCACAGGAATTGCAGCCAGGATCTGTGAACAGCAGGTGACAGCTGAGGCGGGGCAGGGCTGCAGTTAGGGGAAATCGAGGCCACTGGTGTGTCAGGGGCAGAGTGGCATTGTCCTCTTTGCTTTTCAAGATCACTGAGGGTTGGGCTTCTGGGAACGCTTTCTTGCCCTCAAACAGTATCATGACATTGCTTGAGTTTGCATTTTCACCCTAATGCATCTACTACCCCTGCTTGATTTGGCCAGTGTGGTCCTTGTCTTCTCAACTCTGCCACTTGTTCTCACCACTGACCCTCTGAGCCCAGCTTACCTGTCCTATTTCTCAGCTTTTCATTGCTCAGTCATGCTCTCAGATGGCTCCTCTGATGAGGTCTTGTAGGTTTGAATTATAGGAGCCCAGGGAGCTTTCCTGGGCTGGTCCCTGTACGGGTCTCAGGAGGGGTAGGCTGGCTGCTGCTCCTCACCTTCCACTGCAGTGAGCAGCTGTCAGAACAAAGTTCTCCTGCATAAGAACACCTCCGCACCTCTTCTTTCCCTTATTGAGCAACTGCAAGTAGGCCATGTAGGGGTGGGAGTGGAGCTTGGCCTCATGTTCCCCCATGATCTCCTATGAGGGAAAAGGCTGGAAGATGGGTGACTGAGAGCAGCTGTGGTAGGAGGGAAGGCTTAAGGAGGCGATGATTGAAGTGTGCCCTGAAGATAATGGGAGGAGCGTTAGTCAGGTCCCCTTGCAGCAGAAGCACCTTTTCTGAACCTCAAGCCTCCAAATCCCCCTGAAGAAAGGAAAGGGAGCAGTACTTGTTCTCCAAGTCATATGCAGACATGTATGGAGGAGGTAAGACCTATCTTGAAGATGGTGGAGGCCCAGGTAATGTGGACAGGACACAGTGGTCTCCCTGACCGCTCCGAGCCTCTGTTAAAACCCTGATTGGTGCTCTTTTGTAATTATCTACCCATGAGCTATGGAGTTGGATTTCTAAAATCCTTCTGTCCCAGGGCCTTGGACATCTAGGTCTCAGTAGGCATTTTTCAACTGCATCAATGCATGGCCTCTAATTAGTTTCAGGCTGAGGATTGGTGGGGACAAGGCTGGTCAGTTCAAAGCCACAGCAATGGGGAGAAGGGACTGCCAAAGACAGTGAAGCAGCTGAGGGCTTGGGAAAGCTGGGAGAGCGGGGTATGAAATGGCCTGCCCAGGCCTGGGGCAGAGCCAAGGCAACCGGCGAACTTTGTGTGCAGTCATCTATCTAGCCAGTGCTGAGACTGATCACACTCTGGGCTCCTCTCCTGGGCAGGAGCATGGATTAGGGGGTACTGAGAACTGAACTGGTTCTTAAGGTGGTCCAGAGACAACTCTCACTACTGCTGGTGGTTTCTCTGAGGTGCTCTCTCCTGGGTTGGAGTGAGGGATTTTAATTACTTGTCTTTTGTATCTTCACATCCTCTGCCAAATGTCTTCCTATAAACAACCTACTTTCCAGGTGATAAGAGAGAGGCTAAGACCTTATAGTGGGAGCCTTCTTCCCAGTCATCCTTGTTGAGTATTTATCTACATGGGACTTATTGGTCTGGGGTTGGATTGGGAGCTGGGGTTCAGAAAGCTACTGGGTTCAAATGGAGGACAAACCCTGCCATGATGGATGAAAAGGTGAGGAGTACAGGGGGTTTTATGACATGGACTCAGGCCTTAGGAATGCGATGGTCACTCACCTGTCCCGGCCCCAGTGGGCAGAAGAAGAAAGGCCAACAAGAGCAGGAGTGGATGCATCTGCCTATGTCAGAGCTGCTGGTGTGTCTTCTTTCTAGACACATAGACCCTGAAGGGATCACAGGAAGTATTGCTCACTGACACACACACCTCCTCAACACGTGTTCCTTTAGTTTTCCTGGGTGTCATCATACAAGATGGTTTGTTGAAGTTCTCTATTTGGTTATGTGAGAATGTCAGTGTCACCACATGTGCACTCTTAGTGTTCATCCACAGGGCAAGACCAGAAGAAGGAATAAGAAAGTAAAGGCTGTGGCTACAACCAGCAGAGGGGCTGGAACCACGGAAGTCCCTTAGTGATTAAATCAAGAATGTTGCCATTTCATGGCTCCTTTCTTTTCTGATGAAATCATGAATAATTATTTAGCAAGCTATGTTTAGTGGTATGAGTGACAGGCCCTGCCGTTCAGAAGCCGACGGTCGGCTGGAATAGACGGAGAAACTGTGGGTAGAGGACGGGGTGCAAAGGGCTATGGTGAGGGGTGTTCTTGGTGGTGTGAGATAAAGGCTGGACTTGCCTGAGGCCCAGGTGCCCTGGACAAACCCCAATATGCCAAACGGTCACTCCATTTCCTATCTTACCGGCACTGCAGCCTCATATATTTGGGACATTTAGATCCCCTCTTTTAATATAAATATTCTGTGATAGAGAAAACTAGAGCTTTTCTTACCCCACAATTTTGAACACAAGTCCTGGAGTTGATAGTCACTGGATAGAAACAAGTCATCATTTGATCTATTGGAGTTGAGGGCCAGATTGGTTCATGCTTTGGTGACTTAGCACTCCTTGGGCTGAGGAGGGGAGTGTCCACCCGAATCACAGAGCCTCTGTGTGGGCAACTTCCCCTCAAGAAATGCTGGTTACTCTTGCCAGGCAATGGAAAATGGATGCTGCCTATTCTAATAGTTACTCTTCACTAAGCTTTCTCTGTTCAGTGTCCAGAGAATCCTGTCTCTGAGGTCCTTGGACCAAGCACTTATATATGTTGCAAACATGTTACCCCAAATCTGTTAGCAGTGTGACAGCAGAAGAAAGGGTAGTGGAAAGGAAGTCATGATGATTCTAAACAGCCCAACCCCAGAAGAAACGGCATCTTATGAAACATAGAGAAAGAGTAGAAGTAACATGCTTAAGCAACAGCGATGATCTCTGGGTGGTGGAATTCTCAGTAGTTTTCATTTTCTTGTTTATGTACTTAAGTATCTTTCTATGATGAATAAGTATTACTTTTATACCCAAAATACATTTTCCCTGAGTCAAAGCATACTAATCAATGGCCAACTTTCAGCGAACCAACTTTTTTCAGTCCAGTTTCTCTAAGGTGGATATTTTAAAATGAGGTTACTTTTCTGAATGCAATCTTATGAAAGATTTAGAAATTGTTGAAAAATAAAAGAAAAAATTTCCTCAATAGGCTTTACGCTATAAGATACTTTTGAAAAAACAGAAAAATACCCTTGAAACTAATACTTTTCATTATAGTGAGTTTCCTTTGGAGACACACACACACACACACACACACACACACACACACAGAGAGACAGACAGACAGACACACACACACACACATGAACAGTGGGACGTAGGGAGAGGCTGGCTCAGACCAAGATGGAAGAGCACGCGCAAGGTCTTTTTGGGATATAGGAGGATGGGCTGCCAGGACACAGAGGTTCCACTGAGCTCTGGGCCCAAGACAGGGCTGTGACAGGCACTTGAATTGGGCCTGGGCGTACTGAAGGGCCCTCCAGAAACTTCTCAGGCTTCCAAGCTGATGTTATGTGGGGAAGGAGTGCTTCGTAGGGTGAAATTACACATTTCCAAAAGATTCCCACCCATTCCTGTTCTGGTAGAGAAATGACCCCCTATCCCAGAGCTTCTTAGCTAATCCTTCTTTCAGTCTCTGGATTCTTTTATGCTGCCCATTGGCCCTGGGTAGTGTTAGTGGGGTAGGAGTGTAGGTGTGGAACGAAGTAGGAGAGGAATATGAATGGGATAAGAAGGTTATGTAGAGTAGGGTCACTTTCTTGGGAGGAGTTGTCTTCTTTTACCTGATGGAACTTACACTCAGCCTGGCAGTAGGAGCTGGTACTGGGTAGGAGTATTTGGAAAGAGTTTGCTATCAATGCAGTATGATTTTTATTGTAGAGATGGAACATGCATTATGCTGAAGGGGGAAGCTTATGAGAATTAGAAATGTGAATAGATGGTTGCCAGACACAGCAGTAGGAAACTAATCAGTATTTTGGTCACTAAAAAAGGAATTGATGATTTTCAGTCTAGAGATGGAAGTTTATTAAGTGTATGCCCCAGTTTCCGCCACCCTGTCTGCCCAATGCAGTATTGGCCTGTGCCCCAGAGAAAATGGACGGATCAATTCTGGGGTGCCTCAGTCTGGTCTCAGAAGTTTCAAGCATCTCATTGTGCTTTCTATCCAGGGCAAGAAGTTCGAGATCCTGGTGTAGACTCTTGGAGGGTTTGCACAGGTTGATCCGTAGGAGACAATGCCTTGGGCCTTGTTGTTACATATGAGGGGGCCCCCAGAATCCCCCTGTGGGCAGAGGGATGAGGGACTGAGCTGGACTTCTCCTGGTCCTGCCTTCCTTTTGCCCCAGGGGTGGGTGGCCTCTGTTAGGGGGGTGCGTGGGAGGCCAGTGCCAGGGCAGGCCTTCTTGCCTCCCTAGGTCCCTGGGTTCCAGCCTGGGTCTGATGGGTCCATTACCCTTCTCCATGAAGCCTCTGTCCATAAGTGGCTAGGAGAAAGTCTCTCATTCCCCCCTGGGAGACAGCACCAGAAAGTCTGAGGACATAGGCATATGACTTGTTCCCATAGCCCTGGGTCTCCTCAAAGCTTGGCTGTGCCCAGAGCTGTGAATGGACCATGCTGGGATCTTACCTTATAAGAAGTCTGAATCTTTTTTGGGTCCCCCACACACATCTGGATGGTGCTGTTGTAATGTGGGTAGCGAGAGGTGCATTTGTTGTTCGCCTGGATTTCAAGCTCTGCCTCGTGCAATTTCCCATCACCTTTGGTATATACATCCAGACGCCCCCATCCGGCCACAGTGCACACCATCCCTGGCTTCACCTGGTCTGTCATTGAGGGCAGACTAATGGTGCTCACGGCATCATTCAGTTTGGCCTTCTTCTCCAGCTGAAGGCAGAGGACAGGAATTCTAATCTACCCGTGGCCCACAGTCCGCAGGGACGGTCATGTGGTATCCATTTTAATCAACCTGGGACAAGTAAAGGGGCCAAACTGGGATGGAGACTAGGACAGAGGTCATGTGGATGCAAAACCCGGGGGTTAAGGTGTGCAAGAACAAGTGGTGCCCCACCTGCAGTAACATGATGTCATTCCAGTGTGAAGAACTAATATAGCCTGGGTGGAATATGGGGTTTTTCACCCGGATGGTCTGCTGGGTCTTCTCCTTCTGCTTGATGTTGTGGGCTCCCAGGGTGACATTAGTTGAGTTGCAGAGACTAGAGAGGGTGTATAGTCACAGGAGATATAGCCCAGGGGCTGTGACAGAAAGGGTGCAGGTGGAGACAGGGCAGGACTGGAGTAGAGAGGAATGATAGGGTCCTTAAGGCTAAGCATGTGTGTGCCTTCTGTTTCTTGGCAGCTCGGGCCCAGTGGCAATTCCTGCAGCAGATGTCACTGTGCTGAGCTTACCTGTCTGTAAGCAAAACCATTTATGTGCTGGGCTCCAGGGCACAACCTCATGCTCCTTCCTGTAACACATTTGACCAGTGTCTTCTCTCTTTAACAGGCCACTTGCATTGACCTGTCCCTGTCTCCCCACAACATACCTGTCTTTGGAAGAGCTGATCTGTGTTACTAGGTGTTTGAATTCTACAGTTCCTGAGCTGAGGGCTCCCTGCCAGGTGTTTACAGAAAGGGTGGGTTCCAGACGATACTCCTCACCTTTTACAGCAGTGAGCTGCTGTCAACACAATGTCCTCACGCACAAGGAAACCCCCACAGTTCCCAAGATGTGCCATGTAGGGATGAGAGTGAGGCTTGGCCTCATGGCCCCCGATGATTTCTCCTGAAAGAAAAATTCTACCCTGCTTGCTGTGCTCAAGGAGCCAAGGGCTGGCGGGGAGATTGGGACAAACTGGAGCAGGCGGGGAGGAGTGGGGTGGCAGATGGTGGGGTCTGTAGTAGTAAGAAGTGACCTAGCGGGGGGCCCTGGGGGTTCCTGAGGTAACATTTCAGGACTACCAAGCGACCCACAAGACTCAATTTGTCCCTCTGACAGAGAGAAGAGCAGACCTTATTCCTTAACTACAGCTGCAGGCACATGTGTGGGTAGACAGGATTTGTGTTTGGAACAAGCAGCGAAGGCCCTGTACATCCTGGCAAATCCTTTCCCTGACGTGTCCTGGGTCCTCTCTCCTTTCTTGTTTCCCAGACTCACTNGTTCTTCATTTTCCAGACCATGTGAGCCTTCCTGATTCTCCAATGATTCTGGATGGGCCGGGGCTTGCAGCAATGACAGGGATCATGTTTCTGGCCTGTCCAGTCGGTTGGGGGTCTACAGTCAGACTCACACTGCCTTCTAGCAGATGTGTGACATGGGCTTCCTACTATTTGAACCTGTACAGTGACACTCACACCTGCTACTTGTAAAGCAAGTAAAAATAAGGCTGCCCTCCCTGCCTGCTGCCGTCTCCCTACATGAAGAGGGTGCTCCAGTGAACAGTTTGGCAACTTCTTGTCTCGGAACTGAAGGGCTGAAGTCATCCCCAAATCCCGTACACCGCTGTTCTAGAGTCACACGTGAGAAAATTCATGCAAGTTGTAACCTGGAATAAAAACGAATAGCAATGCTTCACACCTGTGGGCTTCCCAG
The DNA here is from genome assembly GCF_001890085.2 of Hipposideros armiger. NCBI lineage: Eukaryota > Metazoa > Chordata > Mammalia > Chiroptera > Hipposideridae > Hipposideros > Hipposideros armiger. Next base: position 2,271 of record NW_017734018.1, on the reverse strand, counting down.
ATAGACCTTGGTCATGTGGACTCATGATCGAGTGGTGAGTGGTGAGAGGGCCTTAGATGATTTTGATCAAAGTCAACACTGTCAGTTTCACTTGGGTCTGGGTGATAGAACCTGTATTCTGTTCACTGTATATCCTCAATGCCTGGCCCTTAGTAGGTGCTCAATCAACATTTATTTGTTGATTGATAGAAAAAATTGTGCTTTGCAGTCCTACTGCAGAGATGAGCCCTTTCTAACTCAAAATGCTGAGATAGCCCGAGGTTGCCTGCAGGGGTCTTAGCCTGGAGGCCAGCAGTGACTCAGAAGCAGGCTGAAAGGGATGTAGGCTACCAAGTGATCAGGAGGCCAGTAGACTCTGAGTGCATGTGGGGCCACTGGTCGGGTGTGAAGGGCTGAGCAGGCACTGTCGAGGCTGGGATGGGGGCAAGAGTTCTGGAGAGACCTCGTGCCAGCCCTGTCCTCCAGGGCCCTGCCTGGTGCAGGCACAGGTCTGGTCCCTCTGATCACCCTCTGTCAGGGCATTAGCTCGGATGGCATATCTGTAGCCAGGCCCTGCTGGAATCACACGGAACTCTAGGTGTCCTAGGTGGGAGGGATATGAAAAAATGGCCACCTCAGATCTGTGGTCTGGAGGGGACAGGAGCTGCTAGACTCTGAGACCTCTCAGTGATAAGCAGGGATGGAGAAGAAGGGACAGCCAGAGACCGGAGGCCAAGCTGGGCCCTGAGCACAGAGGAGGACAGAGTAGGGCAAAGAAAGAGTTAGCCTCTTTGAGAATGAGGAGCTTCTCAATGCCCCCACCCCCTCAACTCTGCCATCTTTCCTGACTGTGGGAGAGAATGTCTTGCTCAGGAGAGCCTTTCCCCTCCCCAGTGTGGTGGGCGATGCCCCTGAGCTGCAGCCCCAGGCTGTGCCGCTTGTTGTCAGGCACCCAGGATGTTATCTGCTTCCTCTCTGCCACGTAACAAAGGGGAAGAAGGTCAGAAGTTCACGCTGAGCCCAGCCCCTGAGAGACTCATGCATTCTCCTGATGGGGCTCAGCTTCAGCCTTGGCAGAGGGCAGCCCTGAAGGTACAGGTGTGGGTAAGAAGGAGCTGGGTGACAGCTTTGCACAGGGTTTGGGGAGGTGATGGAGGCATGGGGAAGAGGAGGAAGCAGAAAACAGCAGAATTGTTCCCATGGCCATCTACGCATAGAGCTAGTGCCTGTGAATGAAGGTTAGTGAATAAACAAGCAACCAGCATTTCCCACTCAGCTAAGAGACATTTCTTAGGTTGCTGGCACCACCTGCCCTCTGCCAACCCCCTCAGTGTGATTCTGGATTAGCTTGAGAAGATGTGGCTCCTGCAGTTGGGCTTTTCATGGTTTTCTTTATCCAGGGCTGGAATCTTGAGACGTCGGTGTAGGCCCATGGAGGTGTCCGATCTTTTCGTCCATAGGATACAATGCCCTGGATCACACAATTACACACTAGAGGACCCCCGGAACCCCCTGCAGACATAGAAGAGGGAGGATTGAGCCAGCCCTCCTTCTTGTCCTGCCCTCCCTGCCATCCCCAGCCCCTCTCAGAGAATGCCACCTTGTGTTTCCTCCATGTGGGAGATCAGAGGGCGGCAGGCCACCGTTGGCCCGTCAGCTTGGCCATTGTCATGGCTTCACTTCACCTTAGTTGGCAGCTCCCTCTCCTCCCCCAGGTCCCGGATCCTCTTCCTCTACAAGTTCTGTGGGACTGTGGCTCCAGTCTACAGTGTGAGGACATGAAAGCAGGCGGCAGTGGCTGACACTTAGCATGGAGGACGAGCCCGTTAAGCAGGGTGAGTGCTGGCTCTGAGGAGCCACCTGGTTTTATCTACTGCTCACAAAGGGGGCAGTTTTCTAACGCTGTGCTTCTGTGTGGGCGAGAGTGTTGCAGGTTCATCCTTGTGGAGGAGGACCATGTCTAGATTGACCATGGGCCTCGGTAAGTTCTCAGAGGCCCTATTTCTCCCTAACTCTGGTTGCTGTCCATTGTTCTCCAGGGAGAAAGATCCCAGACTGGATAGAATGTGGAGCGGTTCCCCACTGCCTGGGTCTCCAGATCTCTGTCCTTCCCCAAACACCACCCTCTCCAGAGCCAAGCCAGCTAAGCTCAGTCTCACGTGAAAGTAAGCCTTTTTTTGTCATGTTCCCCACGTAGATTTGAATGGCATGGTCACAACAATTTTGTAAGTAGTTTTCGTACTCCCAATCCTTTTGCACTGTCATCTCCATCTCCTACAGTTTGTCTGGATA
>NW_017731621.1:2509703-2512664 GCF_001890085.2 Hipposideros armiger | reverse complement strand
CCCTCTCTCCTTGGCGAACCTTTCACCTTTAATTAGAGCTTTTGCTTCAGGAAACTTGCCGTTGTAAATTCTTTCTCTGCCCCTTTGAGATGTAAATCTTCTTCCAGCCTCTTTCAGTTTTATAACCCAAGAATGCCTTTCTCAAGGACCTAGAAACCATCTTTTGGAAATTATCAAAGAAGATAGCACCCCTATTTCCCAATCTCTGTGGGAGGATAGGAGCCTAACTTTCATCCAGGAAAGAAATTCCAGACCTAAACAAAGGTTTGTTTAAAGAGTTTATTTGAACCAAAGACTGAGATGAGAGGCAGCCCTGGTAGCAAGACCTCAGAGGACCGAGAAAATGCTCCCAGGAATAGCAGTTTTGCAGTTTATTTTCTGCATGACAATCAAAGGAGAAGATGTTAAAGAAAGTTACACGAAATCCATTGGTGGTAGATTGATTACGGAGACAGGAGAAAGTGAAGTGAGGCAATCTCTAGGACTGGGTAGGAAGTAGAATGGAGAGATAGGGATTTCTTTTGCATTGGTGAGTGCAGGATAGTTAACATTTAACATATAAGCTTACAGAGGTATGCAGGTAAAGGATCACAATGAGGAATCTTGGGATCGGCTCTCACCCCACCCCCTCCTGGGGTGTTTTCCTCTGGAGGTTTGGAGAAGAGATTGTTCTAACATTTTAAGTATGTTATCCTAGGTGCAAAAATCAACGGGCAAACCTTGCCCAAGGTAAAGATTAATCTATTCTATAGGCCTTAGGACGTGACTTCCCATTATAGCCTGCTCAGGTAGCAATTCTTATCATCAGAATACCCCACGTAGTTACATTCAGTTCCTGAGCTTCTCAGGTCTGCCAGGTAGGCCCCTTTTTGTTCACACTTTGATAAGTGACAATTAGCAGACACAGATAGCCTCATCTTGTTGACTATCCTCACCCCTACCAGTATTTCCTTTCGACTTTTCCCAATGCTTGAAAATCCTCCCACCTTTTGTTTCCGTGGGGTTGCATTCGTTCTCAATCCCTTATTTCAGTATTCTTGAATGAGGTCATCCTTGCCTGTTTAATTCTGTCCCATGTAGTTTTTTCTTTTCTTTTTTGACACCCACAAGAACAAGGAATACAAAATCTAAGGCAGCAAAAGTCATGTGTATAATTAACTTAATATAAAACAGGAGTCTGTGGATTTGTTATTACAGGAAAAGTCACCCAGGCATTCAAAAAAGAGAGATTTCACTTTGTAATCACAGATACAAAATGAACAATAAACATAAACATATAACCAATATAATTAACTTGAATTTTAATTCATCACAATTTATTTTTATNCAGCTTACATTGTCTTTGATTTGATAACTAGTATGCTGAGCTTTTTTTGTGTTTCGGAATTTCTGAGTACCATGTTCTGTTAAGTTTAAACTCAGACACTTACAAATCCAATTATACTTGAGGGAGAGTTTTCTAAGAGCCATGAGCCAACATATATTACACTACACAGGCTGTCTTTTACCTCCAAAGTATATATTGATTTGCTTTATAATTTTGCTTTATAAGTATCTTGATGAGGTCTGAAGTTTAAAATACAAAGTGATTAATTCAAAGATTTCTATAACCACTCATGCAGGGGTATTAAAATATCACATTTATAATTTGTGATGATAATTAAATACAATCCCATTAACATCCCCATGTCTCTTTTACTATTTCAAATAAAATGGGTGAGGGGTCACATTTAAGTGTCACAGCAGGTCTTAAATGCACATATGCCTGACATCATAAGTCCTATTTTAGCATCTCTAAAAAAGAACTATGAAGCATGAGAAATGTTATGTTGGTAAAGGCAATTCAGTACATTGACAATGGATAAAATATCAACAAAACAAAAAAGAGTATAAATCATTAGAAAATGTCTCTTTTCTGAGGCAATATGCTCTGGTTGAAAGAACCCTACATTGAAGTTAAAAGGAGTTGGTTTTTAATCTTAAATCTGCCATTTGGTAGAAGTACAAAGACTTGAGCCTCAGTTTCCTCACTTGTAAAATGGTAATAGATTGGATGGATGGATTGGTTGATATCTGAAGTACCTTTAAATTCAGGCTAATATAAATTAGGGGGGGTGGCCATGTGGGAGGAAGTGGTCATAGGTGTTATCTCTCAGGTTGTTGAGCAGCTGTGAGCTCAAAGATTAGGAAAACAAAACAGACTATGGAAAGAGAAGGCTAAACAGAAAGTGGAATGTTTCACCTTGATCTTGTCCTGTGTGCAGTCAGAACACCCCAAAGTCAAAAGGAGGGGAGCTGAAGACTGGCTGGTCCACCATTCAGACCTTGTTTCCGAAGAAGCTGGATTCACTCAAGGTAATGCTGCCAGGGGGGTGTTAAAACCAGATAAACGGGGTTTGAGGTGGTAAAAAAAGATTCCAATCAAGAACTATTGCAATAGGGGAAAAGAGATGTCAGTATACAACTGGGCTCAATTCCAAATACAACAGAAACAAGTGGGAATTTATAGAGAAGGAACAGAGTGAAGGGTTCGGCGAATGGGAAATTGCTAAGAGGAGACACTGAAGGGAGGGGCAATCCTCACTAAACTGACCTGACGGGAGTCTTGCTGAAGGCAGGCCAGGGTGATGGATCAGACATCATCTGGGCTATATTGGATTAGATGTGGAAGGTGATCAGATATCAAGGGTGGGGGATTGTCCATATTCTGTCTGTCTTAGCAGGATTCTTGCTAAAACTGAGCTAGGCAGGTCAGCAGTGAAGGGAGCCAAGATGGAGGCCTAGTTGAGGAGAGGGCTCAGGAGAGCCTGAGGAACACTAAGGAGAGAGTCTGTCAGTGACGAACAGTGTACACAAAAGAACACAAGGAAGTGCAGGAATCACTAAGGCCAGTCACCCCAACAAGGGTAATTCCAGCCTCAGAGTAGACTGAAATTGTTTCAAGAATGAAAAAATAAAACA
>NW_017731621.1:2504257-2505248 GCF_001890085.2 Hipposideros armiger | reverse complement strand
ACAACTCTGATGGCCATTCCAGACAAAAAGTTCCAAAATTGCTTTGACGTGTTGACTAGGCACTGGCATCAGTGCATAGCTTCCCAAAGGGAGTACCTTTGAAGGTGACCATAGTGATATTCAGCAATGAGGTATGTAGTACTTTTTCTAGGATGAGTTCGTGAACTTAATTGTCTTACCTCATATATCTCTGAAACCATCACTATAATAAAATAATAAACATTTCTATCTCTCTAAAAGTTCCCTGATGCCCCTTTCTAATCCTTCTCTACCACTTTTCCCCATCCTCATGCAACTGTTGACCTGCTTTCTGTAACTGTAGATAGGTTTGCATTTCCTAGAATTTTATACAAATGAAATCAAAGAGCATGTATCTTTTGGGGGGTGGTTAGCTTCTTTCACTCTGCATAATTATTTTGAGTTTCATCCATTTTGTTTCATGTACCAAGAGTAAAGTATTTTTTTACTGTGAAGTAGATGTTTATGACATTTATCAATGTGCCAGTTTGATTTACCATCGACCTGTTGGTGGATGCTTGTATTATTTGCAGTGTTGAGCTTTTTCAAATTAAGCTGTTGTGAAAGTCTTTTTATAGACATATGCTTCCATTTCTCTTGGCTAAATAACGAGGAGAAGAATAGTCCATTCATCTGGTGTTCCGATCATCTGGTTAGTGCATGTTTAGTGTTTTAAGGAAATGCTAAACTATTTTCCAAAGCAATTGTATCATTTTACATGCCCACCAGTAGTATACAAGAGGTCTAGTACATCTAAATTCAACAGGCACTTGGTAGGATCACAGTTTTAACTTTAGCCATTCTCATTGATGTGTAGTGTTATCTCACTGTGGTTTTAATTTGCATTTCCTCAATGACCAATAAGTTGAACATCTTTAGAAGCATTTATTTGCAACTCATATCCTTGGTGCAGTGTCTGTACATGACTTTTTCACATTTCTGTTGAATTCTTGGCATTATTATTGAGTTTTGA
>NW_017731621.1:2496892-2501503 GCF_001890085.2 Hipposideros armiger | reverse complement strand
ATATCATTTTTCTTCTACCATTATCCTTTCATACAGTGTACCTCTTCTGGTATTTAATTCTTTCAGCTTTTGTAGGTCTACAAACTACTTATTTTCCCTTTATGTCTGAAAGAATTTTGCATTGGGTATGGAAATCTAAGATGACAAGATTTTTTGTTTGTTTGTTTTAATCGCTTCAGTACTTTAAATTTGTCCCTCTACTGTCTGTTGACATGCATTATTTCTGATGAGAAGTGTGCTATTATTCTGAATATATATATATATATGTATATGTATATATATATATATATATATGGGTGTTCATTGAATTTTTGAATTTTGCAATGATTGTTTTTGTAAAATTTGGAAATTTAGGTTATTATTTCTTAAAATATTTTTGCGGCCCTTTTTCCTGTATAGATTCAAATTAATCTGCAGGAAGTTGTGTCACAAATAATTGTTTTCTTTTTTGTTTTAGTCTTTTTCGTCTCTATATTTTATTTTGTGTAATTTTTATTGCTATATCTTCAAGTTTACTAATTTTATTTGTTATAATGTGTAATATACTATTAATACCTCCTGTGTATTTTTCATCTCAGACATTGTAGCTTTGATCTGTAGATGTCAAATTTGGGTATTCCCTCCTCTCTCTTCCATGGCTCTCTTTAATATTCTAAATCATTTTCCTAGATTTTTTTACCATGTTAGATACAATATAACTATTTTGATGTCCTTGTCTACTTAATCTGTCATCTGTGCTATTTCTGAGTTGTTTTTATGGACTGTCATTTCTCTTAATTATGAAAAATATATTTCTGCTCCTTTGAATGTCTAATCATTTATTACTTTATTTTACTCATTATGTGCTGAATATCTTTTCATTACTGTAAATATTCTTGAGAATTTTTAGGGAGATATGGTTAAGTTACTATGAAATTAATCCTCTCAGGTCTTGCTTTTCCATGCTTGTTGCATGGGACCTGAGCAGTATTTATCTAGGATTAGCTTTGTCCACTACTGAAGCAAAGCTTTTCTGAGTTCTCTATGTGATACTGTGTGAATGATGAGGATTTTTTACTCTGGATTGTAGGAAAATAAATTATTCTCAGCTATGTTTGAGCCCTATAGATTGATTGTTCCTTTTAATCCTTTTACTGGCAGTTTTTCCAGCCACAGTGCATGTTTTCATATGCATTCACTGATCAGTATTCAGATGAGCACTTGAAGGGATCCTCTGCAGGTATTCAGAGATTTCTCTGTGTGTGTACCGCTCTCACTCTGTCCTGAGTTTTAGACACCTTTCCTAACCAGAGTTCCAGCTTTATCACTTCCCAAAGGAGACCTGTGGGCATTGCCATGATTCCCCATCTAATGCCGTGGCTTGGAAACTCTCACTTGGCCATACACTGAGGAATATTTATCTCGTTTGTTTCTTGTCTCTCATGAATCATTATTCACTGCTGCCTGATGTCCAGTTTTTTAAAAATCACTTTTCATATATTTTTACCATTTTTTGTCTTAGTTGTTTCTAAGATAAAGTGAAAGGTGTAGTCTGGCCTGTGACCTCATCTGGGTTGGAAGCATAAATGCCCCTCTTTCATTTATAAAGCTCGTTCAAGTTGTGTTTCTGTCATCCCATGCTAATTATCTTATCTTGGATTTTACTGAGTTTGAATATTGACATAAACAGAAAATACTGAAATTCTTAAAATACAACATCTAAACATACTTTACTTTCAAATTGTAATAGCCACAATCCAGTCACCTAGTCTTTTTCAAGTAAGCACATACGTGTGCATTAAAACAATTACTTAAAGCAAATTTCAAGCACTTGTTTTTGTTTATTTTTATATGTAACTTTAAAAAAAATAATTTGCCAGTAGGGTTGTAGGATGCTGTACGTTTTAACTGAAGGATAAGTCAGTTGCTTTTTCGTTGAATGGGACAATATTTTTCAAGTCCTTTCTCAAGACTAATGCTTTCTAAGGCCCTTTCCAGGATCTTTTACATTCTGTAATACTAAAATTTGCCTTTGTTGCTAATTTTTATACTCTCACGTATAATTCTTCTTTGCATTAACAACTCCAATACATTTTTTTAGATTTTGCGTAGGTCTACATAAAACAAATAATTCCAAAATTTTACCTTAAATTTTAAACTTCCTTGTCAATATCCACATTAGTATTAATATTGGATTTGTAAATATACTAAAGATAGAGGAAGATAATTCAGTAATTAGAAAGTCAATGTCCAGAAGTATCTCCCAATAATTAAAATATAAAAACCCAAAACACTCTTTCCATTTAATAGATACTAACTTATACAGAATAACAATCAGTGCTTAAGGGCATTTTGATTGCCAAGCTTCTCTGCTTACAACCAAATCAGCTTTGTTGATTTATTATTCCTCCTTCCCTTCCTTCCTTCCTTCCTTCCTTCCTNTTATCTCACTGTGGTTTTAATTTGCATTTCCTCAATGACCAATAAGTTGAACATCTTTAGAAGCATTTATTTGCAACTCATATCCTTGGTGCAGTGTCTGTACATGACTTTTTCACATTTCTGTTGAATTCTTGGCATTATTATTGAGTTTTGAGAGCTTTATATATATATATGTATATATATATATATATATACATATATATATATATATATATATATATATATATATATATATTCTTTTGCAAGATCTTTATCACATGTGTTTTGCAAGTGCTTTCTCCCAGTCTATAATTTATCTTTGTATTCCCTTAGGCACGTCATTCAAAAACCCAGCTATTCTAATTTTGAAAAAGTCCAATTCACCTTTTTTTAACTTAAATTTGCTGAAAATACTATTACTTCTCCACTGACTTGCATTTGTACCTTTGTCAAAATGACCATACATGTGTCAGTCAGTTTCTAGAATCTCTATTCTATTATATTGATCTATGTATTACTCTTTGCACCAATGCCACACTTTCCAGACTACTGTAGCTTCTTGATCAGTCTTGAAGTCAGGTAGTATTTTTCTTCCAGCTATGTTACTGGCTTTCAAATTTGTGTTGGCTATTCTAGTCTGTTTTCATTAATGAATGAATTTTCTTATTCCTTTGTCAAATATTCTACAAAAACTCACTGAGATTATGATTGAACTGATAGAACAATTTGGAGAGAATTGATATATTAACATTAACATTTCTGATCTATGAATACAGTCTTTCACTTCATTTACTGAAGTCATATTTATTCTCGCTCAGCAAGATTTTTGGATTTCAGTGCACAGGCTTTTTACATCCTCATCAAATTTATTCCAAAGAGTATCATATTTTTTAACATTATTTTAGGTAGTATTTAAAAGTTTTGATTTCCAGGTGTTTGTTGCTAATATATAGAGATACGAATCATTTTCTATAGCATGTATCTTACAACCTTGATAAAGACATTCATTAGTTCTTATAGCTATTTTTGTGATTCTGTAGAACTTTTCTGTATAGATGACCATATCACCTGCAAACAAGGAGAGTTTAAATATTTCTTTTCCAAACAAGATAGTTTTCATTTATTTTCTTGTTTGCACTGGCTGGAACTAGAAATGGTGAAGAATGCCTTGTTCCTAATATTAGGGTATATGCTTTCAGTCTTTTATCATAAAATGTATTGTTAGATGTGTTGCTCGCCACTGTTCCTGGTTTGCTGAAAGTTTTTATCAAAAATAGATATTGTATTTTGTCAATTTTCTTCCTGTCCTCTAGAGATACTCACATGGTTTTTCTTTCTTAATCTTTTAATATGGTGAGTACATTGATCGATTTTAGAGTGTTAAACCAAACTTGTATATTTGGGATACACTCCCCATTTGACATGATGTATATTATCATTTTTATATATTGCTGAATTTGATGTTATGATTTTGTTTAAAGTTTTGCATCTCTGTTCATGAGTGATATTGACTGTAATTTCTTTTCTTGTCATGTTTTTGTCTGGTTTTTGGTGCTAGAGTAATGCTGGCTTGATCAAATGAGTTGAGAAATATTATCTTCCTCAATTTTCTGGAAGTATTTGTGTAAAATTGGTATCATTCTTTCCTTAAAAGTTCAGTAGAATTCATAAGTGAAACCATGTAAGTCTGCAATTTTCTTTGTTGGAAGGAGTTTGAACTATAAATTCAGCTCCTTTAAAACACATGGGGATATTGTGAATGTCTGTTTCTTCTTGATTGAGCTTTCATAGTTAGAAGCATTCAAGGAATGTTTCCATTTCATCTGTGTTGTCAATGTTATTACCATGGAGTTGTTCATAATATTCGATAATTATCTTTTTTTGTTTCTATAGATTCCATAGGGATGTCACCACTCTCACTCCTGATACTGATAATATGTCTATTCTCTCTGTATTTTCCACATGGAAGTTGATTATCTTTATTGATCTTATTAAAGAACCAGCTTTTGATTTTATTCATTTTTCTTTGTTTTCCATTGAATTGACTTCTGCCCTGATATTTACTACTTCCTTTATCTCCTTGACTGGGATTACATGTATCTTTACTTCTGGTTTTAATTTGCCTTCTGGCAGAAGCTGAGAATATTGCTTTGACTTTTTTGTATTTTACTAAGTATATTTGGTTTTATTTTTATTGGCTTCAAAATACTT
>NW_017731621.1:2486227-2492740 GCF_001890085.2 Hipposideros armiger | reverse complement strand
CCTTCCTTCCTTCCTTCCTTCTTGCCTTCCTGCCTTCCTGCCTTCCTGCCTTTCTCCTTCTTCCCTTCCTCCCTCCCTCTCTTTCTCCCTCCTACCCGTCCTTTTCTTCCTTTCTTTTCTTTCTACCTATTATTTAGGGGGATATTGGGATAAGGATGCTGAAATATAATGATAAGTGATAATGGTAACGTGGTACCTAGTAGATTTTCATTCCAACACAAATAAAAGTGGAAAACATGGGAAAGATTTACTTTAGATATTTTCTCCCCCCCCCTTTTTTAATCGATAGTACAAGGAATGGTTTTAGATTTGTGTAGGCGTATGTCTCTCAAATAAATACACAGTGACAAAAATTAAAACACAATTATTCATGTAATTGAGGCCTTAAAATTTGGTTTTATCTGGTGTTTGAGATAAAAAAATAGCTCAAAATTGTTTTTGTTTAAATTATTGAGACCTATGTCTCATCTGCACCATGCTTTTGCATACAAATATACCTTGATCATTTCTCAGGGTCCTCTTTCACTCTGGTCAGGTTGAAGTTTTCTAATTGACTTGACTGTCAATCTCATAACTGCACTTATGTCTTTACACCCAAACAGTGATCAGGTACTAAAAGAAACTTGGATGAATGACAAACATGAAAACTTTTCTTTCTTGAATAGTGGCTAAGCTGAAACAGACGTGTGGACTTAATTAGGTCTAAACTTGAGGTGTGTGTGTGTGTGTGTGTGTGTGTGTGTGTGTGTGTGTGTGTGTATCAATATAGAGAGTCTCAGTCTTATACTTTACAAGTTTTCATCCACCAAGCAGCTTTGTGAAACAGATGCTGTTTATTTTATCTTTGCCTTCTCCAAGTTGATGTTAATTTTAGAAGTCAATGAGAGACATTCACTCTGAAAGCTAAAAGCCTTTGTCAAATTAAATGTGGCAAAGAAGACATCAGAATGTTAAAAGAGGCTATCGGAAATGTATATGCTCATCGGTTCTTATACAGTCTTCTTTCTGCAGAAATCTATATGTATGCATGTTCCTTGTTTACTTCCTTAGAAATCTATAAAATATATCTATATCCATCAGTCTGACAAATGTATTACCCTATACACCAAAGGCGAATTTTATCAGGAGAATTTTAATAGCCTGGAGCTATTGAAAACAGCTGGTAACATTGCATTTCTTCTGTTATTGCTGTGACATACACACTCACACATGCACACATGCATACACACACACACACACACACACACACACACATTGGAAACCAACACTCATCTCCATGCCCTACCAGAAGCTGGAAGCTGGCTGGGAACTACATGTTCCAGAATTCTCTAGTAGCAGCGTTCTAATTTAGAGTCCACCAGTGAGGTCACGTGACCAAGTTTTGGAAGTAGAAGAGAAGCTGAAGTCATTGTTGATACATGGTTTTTTCATATGACAGACATGAGGTTTATCCAGTGGTTTCCTGGCATTCTATCACAGTCGTGCTCTTCCGTGCTGAAGGCAGTTGATTCTTGATTTTCCCTTATTATTGTAATTTTCTGATTTCCTTAAAGCTGCTGATGGATTTTCCTGACCTTCACTTCCCCAGACTTTCAAACATTTTGAATGCCTAATTCTCTCTATTAAATCTTTCTTTGCATCAAAAATATAAGCTTCTTCCCATCTGGTAAGTGATTTCTTAGTTTTTCTCTACCCCTTTCCATTTCACACATTATGCTTTGTTTATAGAAATAATTCCTAATTTCACCAAAGATTGAGTTATTTTATGGTTCTCAAACTTTTAAAAATGATTCATTGTAGCAATGATTTGTTTATTCAAAAGTTAACTGAATACCAGCTCAGTGCCAACTAAGAGAGCATTATAAAAAGTAGAAACCCTTTTAGCACTTACCTTATTCATTAAGCCTCACATAGAATAAATAATCAAAGTAGTAGATCAAGTAACAATTTCAATTAGTACCAATGGAATTTATGGAGAAAAGAGAAGTCAGTGTACTCAATATACAGTCAGGGGACAGTGCAGGGGGCAGCTGGGACTAAACTGGACCCTTGATAAAAGTACTTTCTGTATAGATAGAGAGAAGGAAGGGCATGAAAAGTAAAAAACAAGATCTGAGCAAAGACTTGGCACTAGAAGAAATTGTAGCAAGTGAGAAGTAGTGAGAATGAGAAGTGAATGCCGGGTCAGTTAGATATGTGAGCACCAGCTACGATGGCTTTAGAAACCAAGGCAAACGTATTTCTATAGGGAAGGGAAGTTAGGGATTATCAATCAGAGTAGATGACATGGTAAGAGTGTATTTTGAAAAAAACAGGTTTAGCCTCTGAGTTACATGGCACTCATGCCAGTTGTGCCTCAGAGTTGCTGGTTTCACTTGATAGATGTTAACATTTAAGGCCAAGAGAAAGTCATAACTAGTCAGGGTGGCCAGGCAGCCAGAACCCCACAGGTGCTATTACATAAAATTAAAAAGTGCACTGGGAAGGTAGGCAAATAGAAGAACAAAAAAAGGAGACATTTGCACTAGTCTAAGTGACCAATGATGTATCCAAGAAATCTGTGAGACTCTAGGAACTGGAGGCTAAGATTTATTATAACTTTTATTTTTAATTACCATAATGGCTACCAGTTGCTTCTATGGTATCTTCACCACGGGAAACTGTACAATCCCTAATGGACTATTCCTCTGACCCTAAAGACTCCTCACGTGTCTGAGATCTGTCACCTCCAGTCAGTACCATAGTTACTAGCACAAGAGATAGAACACACAGAGGGTCTGAACTGCACTCCCTGTTAGGGATTCATGGATAGAAGTCAAAGGGGAAAAGGCCCGTATCAAAGATGTCCCAAGAAGTGTGAGTCTAGATAAGAATGAAAGAAGCAGGCAAGTTAGAGCTACAGTTGAAAGATGAGATCCTACAATTAGCTTTACACATGTTGTCTTGAAAATTTTAGCTGATAGAGGATTTCTGAAGGTAGTCATTTACGTCTCTCCTGGAAGGTGGAAAAAATAATGGAAGGACAGTATAGTGATAGGTGGATGGAAAGAGATTATTCCAGAATGGTGATTCTCAGTCCTCTCCTGCCCAGTGCTCCCTTTTGTAGAACAACTATTTCATAATGCTTATTTGCTATCATAAAATGAAATTCATAGATTATAGAACCTACCTTCACCCATTTTAAAATCAATATAACTGTAATATAAAGGAGCAATTAAAAGAATTAATAAACTAATACATGTCTCTACATGCAGATGTTTGGGCAAAAGACTATAGAGGACACAGGTAAGTATTCAGGTAGCTTGCATCTATACAAGTATGGAGAAAAACCAGAAATGCCATAGCTTCATGCAAGCAAATACAGGCATGTTATTTTTGGTTACATAAGTGCCATGACTGTAATTGTCAAAGGTACCATGATTTTCTGAAAATGGAGAACCATTCTTGATCTGGCGGGAGGGGGTGGGGGGGCAAGAAAAAAATATATACACACACACACACACACACACACACACACACACATATCTCCATCCCAGGGGTTTCAAAAAAACTGTGTACACATGACTTGTATTCATCTTTTGTTATTGGTATATATTATTACAATTTTAATACAGTTTTTCTCCTTTCTTAAAATATAATGTACACAAAAAGCATACAATAATATAGCATTTATAAGTAAATGGAGTTAGTTTCCCAATTATAAATGGGCTCTGCATCTACATAAATACCTAGAATATGAGAAGGTCTTGCATGATTTGGGAAATCATGTATTTTAGAATATCTGGCATTACTTCATGGCCTATTCAATGTAATTAGCATCCACCACAAACATCGGGATAGTAAAAAAGTCTCCACAAATTCCGAAAACCTTTCTGGGGAGTGTTACCACCTCAGTTATTAATCCCTTCTCATGACATTGTGACAGTGGGACAGAAATGAATATAATTAGAGCCAGAAAAAAAATTGTTTTTTTAATTAAAGTTTATTGGGGTGACAATGGTTAGTAAAGTTACATAGGTTTCAGGTGTACAGTTCTGTAATACATCATCTGTATATCACATTGTGTGCTCACCACCCAGAGTCAGTTTTCCTTCCATCACCATATATTTGACCCCCTTTACCCTCTTCTACCACCCACTACCCCCTTACCCTCTGGTAACCACCAAACTGTTGTCTGTGTCTGTGAGTTTTGTTTCTTCATTTGTTTTTCTTGTTCTTTTGTTGTTTTCAGTTTTATATATCCAGACATTTTTAATACAGTTATACATCTTTAAACCCACATTCTCCAAATTATTTTTCCTGGTTTGTTTGCATTTCTGTTTTCCAAAATTTCCTTTACTCACATCATTTTTCTCTCCCATATAATGTTTCTCAGGCTTTGCCTCTCTCTTCTGGACTAAGTGCACAGAAATATAATTATTGGATCAAAGAATACTAAATCTAGAAGGGTCTTTAGAGATTACTTTCATTTAAAGCCAAAGAAAGGGAATCTAGAAATTTCAGTTTGCCCCAGTTGTAGGCAGAATTTCAAGTGGAAAACTCATTTTTTTTAAATTAAAGTTTATTGGAGTGACAATTGTTAGCAGTTACATAGAATTAAGGTAACAATTCTGTAATACATCATCTATATATCACATTGTGTGTTCACCACCCGGAATCGGTTCTCTTTAAAAAAACTCAATTTTTTAGCTGATGGTTTGTGGTATTTTTAGCCATATGTGAGAAATACATAGCTTTATTTACTTCTGCAACAGTAGCAACATCAAAATCATGTTCTAATAATGATAGAACATAAAAACATAAAATTTCTGGCTCTTGGCTATAACTCCACTGATTCTGACACTTCAGTCCTGGAATCTCTACCCAGCCTGTTCCTGGTAAGCCTGTTCACACACAGGTATGTATCCACCCATCCCTTGCCCCACTCTGTATCTCTTAGTGTATCACCTTCTTTTTGACACTCACTCATGATGCGTTTTAGTCATAGTTGGTTGTAGTTTCTTTGTTGTTGTAGGTAATGACTTGTAAATTATATCAAAGCTAAATCAAATCTATTTGCCCTCTGGCCATTTCCAGGACTTTACTACTTCTAAAACTTCTGTTAATGTATTGCCCTTATTTATTTATTAATTTATTTGTTTCATTAATTTTCATATGATGGTCTCTTTCCCCACTTAGCCCACAATCCTTGGGAATGATTATGTAATATGCAAGCAGAGTCTCAGAATTAGGAGAAATAAATGTATTTCAGTGTACAATAGTGTTTTAGAAACAGAAATTATAGCATCAAGCTTCCCCATTCATGATATATACATATGCATGTACATGTACTTATGTATTCATGTATACACATGTGTAATCATGTATGATGTATACATGTATGCATGCATGTATATAAACATGTATACATACACATGTGATGTGCAAGGACACACAGGAAGGACATCAGAACATGGTCTCAATTCTGCCACTGATTGCTAATTCAGTGCTTCTTTAACCGCACAGAGAATTCCAAGGGATTGTTACGTCATACCTGCCGGAAGACACAATATGCCCCATGAGGATCTTTTTATTAGAATGAGTTTCCATAGAAAATTACTTCAATCACAGGTCTTTCTTTCAACATATCTAGAAAGTCAAATAGCCAAACCCTAGAGAGGAAGAGCTGCCCTCTCTTGCTTCTGTGTTACAAAAGAAATGTGTACGTGGACAGAGACTCCAGTTCAAGATGCTTATCGTTTACAGAGAAAACACAGTATATCTACAGCTTATCTTGATTTCAGTTGTAAAACAGATTTGGAGTTTTTGTTTTTTCCCTCCTTTTTTCCTCCCACTTTTGCTTAACTTCCCTATCTTTGGTTCCTTTTGACATATTTTAATGAGTGTTTTCATAGTAATAGGGAAAGCTGGGATATTCATGTCAGACCCAATATTTGCCATTCTGGGGCGATTCATCAATATGTCAAAACAGTGTAGGGAGAAATAGAAATACAGCCTGAAATCTGATTGCTCCAGTCATCTAGTCCCCATCCCAACCTCCACTCAGAAAAAAAAAATAAATAAAAGGATTTTGCTTAGGAGTTTTCTTTCATTCAGACAATGTACCCTTAATGACACCTCATTGATTTTGTAATGTTTAATTTAAAGGCACAGTCAGGCTAGTACATAATCTTGTGTTGAATAAAGATTGGGTTATTTATATGGCAAAGCACCACATGAAATGTAAAAGTTCCAATTGACTAATAAGTACATAATTCAAGCCAAATCACATTAGGGGAGCCCGTGTAGGCTCCAGCACAAAAACATCCCAAGAGACTGTGGTGAGAATCGCTTTGCATTGAAATCAAACCTACACAAATTATATCATTCTCAGTGTTTGGAGTTTTAGGAAGAACTTAGCCCCCTGTGAGAATTGATTTCCGTCTCCTGACCAGAGAAGGAAGGTACTCCCCCCTGGCTTTTTGGAACTATAACTTTCATTTCTTCAAATTATTAAGTGGCAATAAAAAGTCC
>NW_017731621.1:2475821-2482005 GCF_001890085.2 Hipposideros armiger | reverse complement strand
AACACTGGGTGCCTTCTGAAAATGATGCCAAGGGCTGCCATATGGCTGAGATGCAGGCCTTTCTGCGTGTCACCCAGAGAAGGTCGCTGAGGACCTCTCTCTCTCTCTCTCTCTCTCTCTCTCTCTCTCTCTCTCTCTCTCTCTCTCTTTCTCTCTCCCTGCTTATGCACTCCCCCACATGCCCACCCTCCTACCACTTTCCCTCAAATGTTCTGAAGCTGTCAGCTTTCTTTTATAGAAATAAGTGAAATTATAATGAGACAAGAGTTAGATGTGCTAGAGATGAAAAGAAAGACTTTAAGGAAATAAAAAACCCCAAAAAAACAGAAGGAATCGCTGCACTTTTTGAAAGCCTTAAAGAGGAGGAAGGAGATGGATGAAGGGGCTTATCCTGCACAGGAATCTCTCTCCTTGCACACTGAACTTGCAAACTGCCTCTGATTATTTTCCAGCCAGCTGGTGCTGAATTAAACTGGGTCCAAACAAAACTTCACGGTGGGGACTAAAAAACACCAAGATCCAAGGAGTCTTCCTTTCTGTCCTGATGGGCCATCGCCTCTGACTTGTCAGTCACGATTCCTGATTACTTCATGAAGTTTTTCATGGAGAACAGACATTGTGGTTATGTGGAATGTATAAGTCTTGAGGTATAATGTATATAGTGATGACTATAGTTAATAATATTGTATACTGGTGATAAACAAGGAAAGTAAATTTCAGTTTTTCTCACCACACACACACAAGCTGATTAACATATCCATTCTGTCACACATTTACCTTGTAATGTATATGTATATTAAAACAGTATGCTGTACTTCTTAAATGTATACAATTGTTATTTAAATTCTTTAATACATTTTTAATGAGAAAAAAAGTGAGAACAGACACCTTCCCCCTTCCTGATTTTTGTAACATAGCCAGGTAGTTGGCTTGTTGTATTCAGAGGATAATCTGGTTCTGCTTGATAACTCCAATTGCTCCTTTCCACACCCATAGAAGCTGAGCTTTAGAGCTTTAAAAGAACTTAGAGATAATAATCATAAGAGCAAGCATTTGTATAATGCTGTGCTTCTTACCAGATGCATTCATCTTTGTCCCTTTGATCTGCCCCCCCAACCACCTCATAAACTTTTTGCCGTTATAATCGTTTTACAGATGATAAAATGATCAAAGGCGCAGAGTTAGTAAGTGGTAGAGCCGGCTCCGGAACCTAAACGTTATGGTTTAAAATATCCCAATTTAAAGGTGATTCAGTTTAGGCTCAAAAGCTTTGTGATTTGCACAGGACCTCATTTAGAGGCAAAGCGGTCAACGGAGCCCCCGGCTTCCCGGCCCTGATCTGGTAGCCATGCCTGTAAATCCTGACCGAAGTGATTGCTCTGCTGTGAAGACATGCTGTTTACTGAGATAAGGAAGGTTTGAGTGGAAGATTACAGGCTTCATTTTGAATAGAATGAGGTTGACCTGTCTGTAGTGGAGTTCAATGGCACCCCACCAGGTAGATGGAACTTGTGTTCATGGGAGATACTTGGACAGGACATAGAGACTTGGAATTCATGACGGTCAGAAGGAAATTGAATCCAGAGGAATGGCTAAAACTACCCAAGGAGAGTGCATTGAGTGAGAAGAGAAATGGATTTAGAAGTCACTGCTGGGAAATGATAGCATTTAAGGCCTGGGTAGGAGGTCATGCTTTGAATAAGAATGAAAAATAACCAGACAACTGGGTAANTATATATATATATATATATATATATATATATATATATATATATATATATACACACACACACACACACACACACACACACACACACACGTATACATACTATGTCAGGTGATGAAAATGCTATGACAACAAAAATATAAAGCAAAATAAAGGAATCAGAGTGCTGGGTGGTGGTGCGAGAGCTGCACTGCTGTGTTTCTAAGGCCCTTAGGGAAGCCTTTGCCATGACAGTGATGATTAAGCAGAGACATGAAGAATGGGAGGGAGGGAGGGAAGGACTTCTGCAGATATCTGGGGAAGAGCAGACCAGGCGACAGAAAAGAGGGTGCAAAAGCCCTGAAACTGGACACTGCTTTCTTGCTTGGAGTTCAAGTCAAAGTCACATCCAAGTCAGAGGTATGAAGGGGGAGAAGGAAAAATGGAAGGAAGGCTTTTTTTTTTTTTTTAAAGGAGAACATTGAATTCACAAGTAGCTACAATATATTGGACACTTACTCTGGGTGCTCACTTGATTCAGAGTTAAGTGCAAAATAAATACTTGCTGAATAAATTTTTAAATAGCTACAATATATTGAGCACTTACTGCATGCTAGATACAGTTCTAAACATATTTTACATAACAGCAAATATAATCCCCACAATAAACTATAGGTATGTTAGTGAGCAACAACCATATCATCAGTAAAACGTCATAAATTATTAAACAGATAGATTGATAACATTTAATAAACAGCTAGTAATCTAAATATGTGCTCATTTACACAAATGTCAAATACTCTTTTCTATTTTTGAGAGTCACTAAGTAATTGTCAGAATTGCAGAAGATCTCATGATTTCAGCTATATACTTGCCAAAGACTCTCATGACATCCTACCTTCATCAGACCTGGTCAGGGCATCCTTTCCCAATGGACTGTTTGAGTTAGAGTTACTAAGAAAGAATGGACTCATATTTCACAAATCTAAAATAAAATCGTCTGCTTTTCCTCTAAGCTCGTCCGCTGTTGAGCTTTCATAATTTGTAAGGGGGGGAAAAAGGCCCCAATTTTTCAGGTCCCCAGAGTCATCACTGTCATGTTGTTTCAAGCCCTTCCTTCTCCTTTACTCCCAGGTGAATCCCAGCATATGCAATGCTTTGGTCCTCGCATTTGTTCTTCATACTATCTGTTGGAGCTGGTCTTTCCTCAGCCATCCCACAGCCATTAGCCACGCCCAAGATTGCTTCCATTTTTTACCTTGTAAATCATTATACTTATAATCTCTAAAGACAAACTGGTTCTAATTTATTAATAAGCTATTCAATAAATATAACAGCTTCCAATTTTCTATTGAATTGTATGTGAATTCTTTATTCATTACTCTCTCCGCAGGGAGTATTAATTTTGTACTTAGGTTCAGCAGTAGTTACAAAAATAAGGGATTATACTAGGTCATGATATAAAGAGCTTTGATTCTTAACCTGATAACTGACAGCAGGATGCAAGCTGAATGGACATAATGAGAGAGTGAGCAGAAGAAATAGTTAGGACACTGTTGTAAAGGCTCTGGTATCAAGTGAGATTTTCTATTTTAGTAACCACATAATTATTACACATCTTTTACATGGCTCACAGTTTACTTTGATCGGTTCCAAATGGCAAGTCTGGGTCTCTTACCTTGAAATTTACATTTTTGTTCATCACAGTACTTGACACCATGCTCCCTTATGCATTCAGTAAATAGATTGTTTGGCTCTGTAAAAAATTAAGCTTATAACCTTTAGCAGATATTTTAAACTCTTTCTGAATTAGATCTTCTCTACGCTCCCATATAGCTCACAAAGTGTACAGTTACACCTTCAGATAATAAACTGAAAATTCCCCAAAGAGTGTGCTCTGAATCTGTTCTCTCAAGAATGGTTCATAAAGCCAAACAGTAAGTGTCCACCAACAGAAGACTGGCTAAATAAATGATGGCACATCTGGTGACTGTATGATATCTCGAAACTGCCATTCATAATTGAATGCAAAACAGTTTATAAATCACGTATAGCATGACCTCATGCATGGAAGGATGTTAACACAGTACAAATTTCAATAATCTCTGAAATGAAGAATTTCAGATAAATTCTAATTTCCTTTTTATATTTTCTTCATTATTTGATTATTTTTGCAGTGTTCCTGAATCATTTTTGGATTCAGATAAAAGAGCTATTCTAAATATTGGAAGAAGTAAAATTGAGTATATTAGATTATCAAAATAAACATAAAATATAACTCTATGATTATGTAAATGAATGTGCTATTACCTCCAGGTATTTCAGACCTTCCTCAAATTATCTACACACGTAACAGAAATCCCATTTCATTCAAATATTAGAGCACTCTAACGGTGGAAGGCAGAATGCATAATACAAATATTTGTCTCCTATCATGATTATAGCTTTCTTGTCTGAAATTTTAAAACATTGCAGCCATTTTCCAAGGTGATGGCATAAGTCAATGAGTGAAAATCTGGTCCTCAATATACTAATCTCTCACTTCTTTTTATTTATCGGTCATAAGAGGCAATTAGCCCATTAGGAAGATTGCCTTGGGTTTCTCATGTGAAAACATTAGCTGCTTCATTTCTTCCCTCTGCCTTATTAGGTAAAAACTGCAAAAGACTCAGAACCATTGCACCTGAATGATTCCAATCGGCAGAGCCCATTTCGGTTTCAAAGTGGAACAGTTTAGCTGTTCAGCCTCTCCTGCTTGACAATTCTGTGTTCCCAATTTAGAGTGTCAAAAAGCTATGGCTAATTATTCTCATAGCAACGATAATAACACCAATTATGATCCTTAAGAGAACTGAAGAGACGAAAGGACAGATAAGACTTACAAAGACAAGTGAGGAGAAAAAAAAGGAATTTCAAATGTTCAAAACCTGAACCTTCACACACTTTTCCGTTTGGCAAGAATGTCAAAAATGTATGAAAGGATCAGATTATCCCTATTACATCTACTGGAGGTGTGGGAGCCATCATTGGACTCATTATGGTTATTCCCACTCCTGAAGACCATTGCCAGCTTCCTGTTTGCAGCTGTCAAAACCCCATTTTCTTCCCACTTCAAAATTAAAAACAAAAAAACACAAAACAGCAACTCTAAGAAGATGAAAGTTATAAGAGGAAATATATTATTAATTCAAGAGAATGTATCTTTGGGTAACTTTACGGAAGCCAGTAAAAGTTACAGAGAAACCATGAGTTGTAGGTAAATGTCTTCATCCACAAATGTACATAAACACGTTTCTTTCTAGTTTACTTCTGAAGACAGGGACAACTTGTATTATGCTGCATTAGTAATAGAAAAACAGGGAAAATCATCTAGATTGTACTTTTAATCCATTCCTCAAATATTTCATAAATCTTATGGTAAGCAACAGGTTTTTTTTTTCTAATTTCAAAATTGTACTTTGTATTTCATGTCAATTACAGTGATCGAAACAGGGTTGGGTTTAATTTATAATCTACTAAGCCTGCAAAAAACATTCATCTTCAACCAATTCTTGTAGTAGAGTCTAAATAGTAGGTAAGATCACAGAAAATATCAAAACGATTAGATTGTTGAAACAGTGGAATATATTATCAGTAATGAAAAAATTTTTTCTTATCCTTTGTTCCCTATTTCTATAGGAAGACAACTAATTTTTCTGATGGTTTGAAGAAATGGCCATACTAGAAGAACCCATTAGAGAGGATAGATTATGTAAAAAGTAGTAGAAATGTGAATCCCTTTGTCTTAGTCAGTCCAGGCTGCTATAACAAAGTGCTCAGCCTGGGTGGCTTATAAACAACAACAGTGTATTTCTCAAGGCTCTGGAGGCTGGAAGTCTGAGATCCAGGCACCAGCTTGGTGGGATTCAAACGATGGCCCTCTTCTGGTCCCAGACTGCTGCCTTTTTTTGTATCCTCACACTGTAAAAAGAGCAAGCTAGCTTTCTGACCTCTTATAAGGGCACTAATCCCATCCGTGTGGGCTCCACTTTCATGACCTAAGCACCTCCCAAAAGCCCCACCTCCAAATGCCATCACATTGAGGGAGTAGGATTTCAACATATCAATTATTGCGGAGGTGGAGAGACATAGACATACAGTCCATAACACCCCTTAATTCACTTTTTGGAATGAGGTGAGAAATAAATGAAGGAATGGACTGGTAAGAATTCTCCGCCTCTAACAAGAACATCTATCATGGGTAGCTGTGAACACACGTGTAGATTCAGATGTCCAGCGTCATTGTTAGGGATCCCTGTGAAAGAACTAAGTATTTAGTTGATTTAGGTGAAAATGGGGCTACTTCTCTGCTATTTAAGCTGTGATGATTTCATACCATTTTCTGTTAACACTGGGTGCCTTCTGAAAATGATGCCAAGGGCTGCCATATGGCTGAGATGCAGGCCTTTCTGCGTGTCACCCAGAGAAGGTCGCTGAGGA
>NW_017731621.1:2453603-2474231 GCF_001890085.2 Hipposideros armiger | reverse complement strand
ATTTAGAAGTCACTGCTGGGAAATGATAGCATTTAAGGCCTGGGTAGGAGGTCATGCTTTGAATAAGAATGAAAAATAACCAGACAACTGGGTAAACTGGAAAAGAGTTTTTATCTGCAATCATTAAGTTAAAAAAAAAAAAGACCTGAAAATTAAGTTTTAGTAGCTCATTTGGTAGCAAAACCTTATCTGAACTAAGATGAGGAATGCAGGTTCTAATTACATTCCATGTTTTTTTCTTGGCTTATCACACTGAAGAGCCACACCTGGAAAAGCACCTAGGACTGGAATAATGAACCGCAATTCTGTGCCATTCTCAGCCTGTTCATCTTATGGACTAATCAAACTAGAATCAAATGGGTTGTGATTGTTTTGGCCACTCGCTGTAGGTGAGGACACTGCCCTCAGCAGTGTCCATAGCAACAGACATCGTTTTGTGTGTATTTGTCTCTTCCTAGCCGGGCTCCTCGCTGAAGAGGTCAAATGGCCATTGCTGAAGGTAGCCCTTCCAACTCGACACATAGAAACTCAGGAAATAAACCTGGGCAGGGTTGAGATACCTCTGAGCCTACTGTGATGTTGACTTGAGCCCATACTTTATTTATCAATGACTCCTTTGAGCTTCTCACCCTGATGTGTAGGTCGTGGTCATAATCTGGCTCCCCAGAAGTGAATATTAGCTCAGAGACACACTGATAGCTCAGACCAGATATTTCCCTCATTCCAGTATCCCATTATTGTGGGTGCTACAGAACCCTTAATGAAAGCTGTGGGTACTTTCATCTTTTACTCTGGGCTCATGAACTGACTCACGTAAGAAAATTAAGTGAGGGGTTGTGACTTCAGCGAGGTCTCTTAAGCCAGGCTATTCTTTAACCAACCTAGAATTTTCTCATATAAATCTTGTAGAAAACCCTTGGGGCGGGGGACATAGGGGCTGTTCTACATCTCTCTGACCCTATGCACCCCATGAGCATGCGGCCCCGATGGGGAAGTGCTGGGCCACTGCCTGTCCTGTCACCACATACCCCTGCCTCTGCCAACTCAGTGCCAGTGTTTGGCCTCCACCACCCCAGGATCTTGTTATCCCCTCTGAAACCCAGAGAATCCATTTTACCAGCAAAGTTTCCCACTCCTCAGCAGCCAAGAGCTGCCAAATGCAGGCATCAAGCTCTTCCCTAAGAGTTGGCTTACTACCCTCACTTCCCAGGAGTATTTCTCAAAGACTTGGGATAGTTCCATCTCATAGGTCCTCTCAGGGGCCACAGACTGATCTCAGGAGTGTGGGGGAATAGCAGTCATCAACCCATTCTAGCACTCCTTTCTCTGTGAATGTTTGGGTCATTTCTCCTATCATAGTCCAAAAGATTTCAGGCATATTGTCTTCACTGAGACATTTTTAAAGAGAAGAGAATCTGGTTCCCAAAATACAGATGCCGTCCAGTTTTGTGGGAGCTGGCTTCTGCAAAGCCCTGCTGTGTGCTTTGGGTGTGAGCACATACCCTGCTGAGAGTGTACACAGACTTACACAGAGCCAGGCGGCTTATTAGAATCACTCAGTCAGCTTTAAATTGCATAGTTTGGGTGAGAGGCTTCAAATTGGCCAAGGGCAGTTTGACCTCTGGGGCTGACCGCACTTTGTACTCCACAAGTAAGTCCTATTTCTGTCCAAGAAGAGATTTCAGCAATGGTGGTGGGCCTCTACTGAGCACAGGTCACAGATCAGAGCTAAGGGCAAGTAGTCCAAGTCCAGAAAAGAATAGGGGAGGGGGCAGTCTTGACGGTCTGGGCAAAAAAAACAGGGCCACCTGGGTCACTAGCAAGCTTGTGCCCTTTCTTCAGTGAAAGGACATCAGTTTATTATCTTAGTTTTCTCTAAGGAGACACTGTAAGGCTAGTAAGTATTTGCTATCCTCAGTGGATATTTTATTAACAGCCCCTCCTCTATGCAACAAAATTATTTCCTGTAATAACCATGTAATAACCAGTATAAAAACTATTTTTCTTCAGTCTTTACTTGAAAATAAACAATGAACAAATCAAAAGAAAGAATGCATTTCTGTTTCAAAGGTATTTAAATGGAGCAAAACAGTTCATGTATGAACTAAAATTTAGACTTACTAAGCAAAACTATTGCATCTCCCAGTTGGCCCTCTGTTTCATTCTTGCAAACACTAAACACAAATGAAAACTTGGGTGACTGCACAGACAGAATCAAAGAAACTGGTTGGTCTCCTTGCTTTTGCAATCACAGTGTCATCATGTTTATCCAAATCTATGGTGTAAGTGCAGGAATGTGTAATACTATAGGGTTATTTGGGGTATAAGTCGCACCTGAAACAAACTTGAACAATTCCAAATATTTACATAAGTGCTTTTGAAGCACATGTATGTGGATGAGTCTGTATATGACAGGTACTATTTATGTGGGGATGCTCAGAATTACCTTCCAGGTAGAACACAATTCTTATTAAAGGATAAGTAAGAATGTACAAAATTAAAGCTTATATATGATTAAAACTCAGTCGTAATAATTGTCTCACACTTAGACCAACAAAAGATGTTATCAGAATGAAATATTTTATCACTGACATTGTTTAGAACTGCTGATGAATGATAATGGAAAGCAGACCAAGTTTTAATAAATTTTATTATGGCTCTTACTTTTCTTAAAGTATCTTCTTCTTGTTTGAAACCAGGCAGACTGACCCCAACGCCCTGCTGTTGGTACATCAGTGGTTAAGCAAGGGTCCTGTGGTAGGAAAAGGAAAGATTTTATAAGCCTTTTAAGCTTTAGGAATGAAGAAAAAATGTTTTCTTTTTTTTTTCAGATAGTGTATGTGGCTGGATTGTGAAGACCACAGTGAAAATAGTAGAGTTGTAGTTTTAAATGATTAATCTGTGGCCAGGGAGAAAGGGGAGGTCTCTCCTGACCCAGCAGTGCTGTGATTATATGACTCAGTTTTCCAAGTCTGCTATAGGCAAGCACCCCTGACTAGTAGACCTAAAACTAGATTTCCCTAGGGCAGCAGTTCTCAACCTTCCTAATGCTGCGACCCCTTAATACAGTTCCTCATGTTGTTCCCCAACCATAAAATTATTTTCGTTGCTACTCTATAACTGTAATTTTGCTACTGTTATGAATCGTAATGTAAATATCTTTTTGCTTTCCGATGATCTTAGGCAACCCCTGTGAAAGGGTCATTCGACCCCCAAAGGGGTCGCAAACCACAGGTTGAGAACCGCTGCCCTAGGGGTCCCTATCAGTTTGCTGTCTATCCAGAGAGGTGACATACCTGCCTCCAACTTCACCCTGTACTTTCTTTCTAGGGTTGTTCTTGAGCTGGGCAGGGAAACCTGGTTCTATTTATGAGTTGGGATTGGGTCACTGTTCCTTCCAGGATTCAACTAACCACAGACTCAGCTCGGCCCACTCCAGTTAGTGCACTGGGTCAGCAATCCCTGATCAATGGATCTCCATTGGTAAATTCAACTTGACCCAAGATAATACTTTACCCTCTTTGCTTGAGTGGATTTCCACATGCATTCCCCATATGTTGGTGGAAATTAAAAAATATATATATATATTTTTTTACAATTTCGGGGATTTGTCAGCTTAGTCCTCCCAGGATGAGGTTTGCATTTTCTGCCACTCCTGACACACCCTGCGATCTGGTTCTCATCAGGAGTCTTGAAACAGTGAGAGCTGGTTACCACCAGGGCATGGGAAGAACTGGCGCCCCCTGCAGGTGACCATGAATAAGATATCACTAGTCTTTGGAAGGATAGATAAGTCACTCCAAATGAGAGAAGGGCTGCTATTCATTTCACAAAGAGAATCAATGGACGTTTGTTTGGGTGCTGCCAAGGATGGGGCCAAGAATATTTCAGGGAACTCTGAATTTTCTCAAGCTTTCTTTAGGATACCATTCCAATTCTCAAGGTCATACACTTCCCTAGTAAGTGCCTTAAAATTCTCATGGGAAACCTTGTGAGACTATAAATTTGAGTGAGTTTATAACCATGGAGTCCATTGGATCCACCTTTCTGGGGCTGCAAGTGGAAAGCTATTTCATCTCCCATGTGGCAAGAAATGAGAGAGTCTTTTAACACAGTGATAAAAAATTCCTTTTAGCACAGTCATAGAAATTCAATCTATAACTTGTTTGGAGGACTTAGGAACTTCAGATTTGCAGTCCTTTTTCTTAAGCTTCTCAACACTGTTAGAAAGAGCCACTCGTATCCACAGTCCTTGAATTCAGCTATGCTTTCCTGGCACAGTCCACTCAGTTCCCCAAAGTTTTGCCCTCAATGGCACTTCATTTCAGGTGAATGCGGGTGATAATTAAATGATTTCTTCGCCAGTGCTTGCCATGCAGTGCTAAGGTCAGATTCCCTCCTACTGGCTGACTTTTATTGCCTGCAGCTCTAACCAAGCTAGAAAACCAATTCCAGCTCTCTTCCATAATAGTTTGTTATGTGCAACCCTCCTAGAACCAATTTCTGTGTCAGTCCGAAAAGAGTTTTAGTTGCTAGCAACCAATCCAACTTGGATGATTCAAGCAGAAAATAAAGGTTTCAAAGGCCGTTAGGATAGTCACAGACTTACTGGGTGTGCTGGAGAGCCAGTCAGAGGAAATCAGGGAGAACAGGGGGGCTCTTGATGAAAACAACGACGAGGCCCATGCTTGTGGGACAGACCTGCCGCCTTCCCTGAACACAAGACACCAGGGCGTTCTCTGAGGAAGCTCCCAGCTTAGACCTTGGAGGCCGCTGCTGGCACCCCTGCCCCTAATAGATCTTGGCATGAACTCCTAGCTCCAAAGTCAAGGAATATCCGGTTGGTCTGACCTACAACAGGTGCTTGTGGCCTTCTGCTCACAGTCTTATTTGGCATATTTGACATAAAGAAGCTGCAAAAACAAGAAATTTGCGTTCTTAGTTTCTAGAGCAGGAGGCAAATTCTGCTTCCCACCAGACCGACTGTATAGGATGACAAAAATCAGCCAATGTTTACTGTGCCCTCATTCTCCATATCAACCCCACTGGGCCATGCTTTTCCTTTCTCTGGAATATTCTTAGCTCTTTTTCTTCTTCTGATCTCCACTGCGGATTCTCTTCCCCGGATCTCCCTATGACTGACGTCTCCTCATAATACATGTCCCACCTTAAATGTCACCGCTTCAGATTGGCTTTCTCAGCTACCTTGTCTGAAGAAGCAAGTGTCGCTGCCCTCGCCTCTTCCTGTCAATCCGGCTCTACCCCATTATTGCTCAAGTTTCTCTGTTGCATCACTATCTGTAATGATCTCACTTAGGTGTTTAAGTGCTCATTTCCTGTCCTTCCCATCTAGGATATGGGGTGTCATGAAGGCAGAGAGCTTGTCCTTGACTTTTACCACTGAATGAATCCATCAAGAAAAGTGACTGTCAACGTTATCAGAGTTCAGTTGGTATTTGGGGGGATAAATAAATGAATGAAGATTCCAGTGTGGAATAGGCAAAGACCCTGTGGGGAAGCCGAGGCCTGGGCAGAGCTGGGGTGGCGGGACCTCCCATAGCTTTGGTGTGTGTTATTGTTGGCTTTCATTCTTCCCAGGAGAGTGCTCAGCACGGGGTGTGAGCTCTGGAGCTCAGCCTGAATATGAATAACGGGTGCTTGTGAGAGACTGAAAATATGAAAGACCACATCAATGCTACATTTCCTTCTCAGTGCATGCTGATTGTTCTGCATGCACCCCTTCCTGGGCAACCAAAGCACACACACCTTCTATGTGAAGTAGAGGTCCTACCGAGTAAGTCACCATTGCAAGGAATACTGAACCCTGGCCATTTGGGGTTGAAAGGATGAACTCTACGACATGTGCATTTGACATGCACTGGGCAATGTCACACATGTCAGCGTCTGTGCTTTTCTCATTCCCCTTAGCGAATTAAATGTCTTTTCTGGCAAATCTGAGAGCATCAGGAAACATGAGCCATCCTAAGGCAATTCTGAGACACCAGGCACAGCTTCCAGCTGCAAATGAAGAGTTCCAATACCCTGCTTCTGAATAGTTTACACACACATTGCTAAGTAAATGATGATTTCCTTGAAACAGTTCTGCCTTGGCTTTGGGTTCTCAAGTAACCAGGAGGCAGGAGTATACTGTTCAAAGACCTAGGACTGAGTCATGAAAGGACTGCCCGCTCATTCCAGCCATTACCTAAATGGATGACCTTGGGCAAGTCACTTTACCAGTATGGGCTACAGGATATTGAATAAAGTGATATCTAAGGTCGTATGGTACTGGTATTCCTGTCTGGGCTCTAGGAAGTGACATCTGCATTGCCTGTGTGGTGATGGTGGTGGCCACATCTTCATGGTTCTGAGATGGAACTTGGTTTGATTTGGAAAACCATCATATCTGAATAATACTATTTTTTGGCATTCATTTCCTTCCCTGAGAATGATAAGGGCGATCTCTTTCTAGAGGTTTCTGCCTTCAGAGAAGAAGTGTTTATTAACTAAAATCAGGAAAATATTTTAATTTCCACTCCAGAACTGCCCTTGTCAATTTTTAAATAGCCAATGACATGAAGTCAGGCATTGATGATTGAAATACCCTCTGATTACTGCTTTTTTGGCTCTGGCACAGGGAGACTGGCCATAATCTTTAGATGTTCCTTCTTTTTTTGTTAGCTCTGCAGAAAACCATCTTCATTCATATTGCTTTGCTTTATCAGTGACTACTGTGTAAGCCCTGATGTCACTGAGAGAAGCCCCTCATCAGCTTTGGTTGATTACCTTCCAGGAGGAGACGTTTGAGGGAGATATGAACAGCCCTGGGTTTGCTTTAAGGGGACAGGAGCTGGGCTCAGCTGCCACATTGATAAGGAACAGAGTGGTGTGCATCACCCAAGCAGAAAACGCAGTCTCTCTCAAAAATTGCGAAGGCAGAGAATGGCCTAAGACACATGTGACTAGTTCTGAGCATATGTGCTCAAATCAGAGAAAAAAAATAGGGGAAAAACTGCTTTTTTTGTGCCAATTAGAAGTTCTTATATCATTCATTTGACTGGCAAGCCTCTATCACTTGAGATTTCCAAAATCCATGTCTCTCACATGTGGTGTAGGATATTTTTATCCCTAAATCCACATTATCTCGAAAGTGAATTTATAAAGATAGAGCTATAGCAATATTTCTGGGGTAAAAATTAGTCACTCTGAGGCAAAATCTTCCTTGTACTTCTCTCTATCCCATCCCTTCACTCCATTGAGAACTGTGACCTGTCCTCCCCAATATCTGCTCCCAATATTTATAATTATTTAATTGAAATTGTCAAATTCACTGAACATGCATCAAATGGCCATTTCAACGAGGCACATAAAGGGAAGTATCGTTGCAATGAACTTGCAAAGTTTTCAAAATGGTGAAGCTGTAAATTTCTACCACCTGCTGTTATAGTAAAAATAAAATCCTAAGTAGACATGAAAAGATATATTGTCCCTCCAGGCATAGACCTCTTATGATGAAGCTGTTCAACTCAAAGCTAAGGTCACTTTCAGCATTGATGTTACATGATTACACATCTTTTCCTCAAAGCAAACCACAACTTAAAAATCTATTCAACTTGCTGCAGAAACACGAACTAAACTCAGGCTTCTTGGTGTCACCCTACAGTTTCACAATAGTTTCCTCAAGGAGACACTGGCTCACCTCTGCTAGTTTTATTCCCTGCAAATCAGACAGTGTGTAGGCAGGGCCACACCCAGCCTGGAAGCCTCTGGCAACCCTATTCTCTCTCACAGGGATTTTTAAGGCACTGTGACTCTTGCTATTTACCTGAATCTTGTAGATAAAAGGCCTGCTCCTCTGTGGACGGAAATGTAGAGCCCATTCCTCACGTCCTGAGTTTTGGGAGCAGACTCAGGTGGTCTCTCAGGAGCCCCCGTTAGTGGCGAGAAGGTGAAGGGCTGGCTGTTTTCCTAGCAGTACTACAGGGAACCATGGCCACCTCCCCCCACCCCGTTAGGCTAGTGGGGAGACAGAGTATCATGGTGGGGAAAAGCTCAGTGCCTAATACTGGATGCCTGGTTCGACTCCAGCCCTGCTGCCTACTAACTTAGGCAGGGGGCTTGAATTCTTCGTGTTGTCCTTTTCTAAGGTGAAAAAAAAATGGCTATGATAATAATAGAAGCTGTCTTAAAGTTGGAGTGAAGCTTAAGTGGGTTACAATATGAAATCCCTTTAAAACAGTGTCTGGCACATGGTAAACGCTATATAAGTGTTTGCTATTATTGTTATGTGAGACGGCAACACTTCACTTAAGTTAGTCATTCTCAGGGGGCAGATGTGACCTTTAAATTAGTGCTTTATATAATGTCCACCATAAATAGACTTCACTCCATTTGTGCCATAACTCTGTAAATAGGAAAAAAATTCTGCCCCACTTTACTGAAGAAAAACGTGATATTTCTAAACTGTAAACTATGAAGTTAAATAGAATAGGAAAATTTTACCAATATTCATATTTATTGAGTACCTACAATTGGTCAGACATAGTCACTATTCCAAGGACAAGAGCTGAAGAAGCTAATCTGAAGTTTATGTTCATAAGAATTGTATATTAGAAATACAGAATGTCAGAAGATATTTAATTGATAGTCATGTGATAGTAACAGTCGTTTACTGTAGCTATAGTGACAGAGAAGACAGTAGAGGGAGTAAAAACTTTTGACTGGGGCAATTAAGGAGGGCTGCACAGAGGAGGTGGTATTTCTTCAAAAAGAAAATGCCAGACTTTTTTTCTAAAAGAAGAAAGGAGTGATGGCATTTGGGAGGACATGTTTGGTGACTTTTAGCTATATTTCCTTCTGTGACTAGTCTATCCTCATCAGCTAATGATGCCTCTCATCCCTGGGAGTGCTGAGACCAAGGCCCAGCCAAACACATCTCTCTTAGTGCCCCAATCACGGTGTTCTGAAGGCTGCATGGATGCATTAGGGCCGTGGCTCTGGGCAGAGCTCTGTCACCTAAGGGAACAGCCATTTCATTCCTGTAGCCCCATCTAATGCTTTTTATCAAGGAGAGATACACTTACACTAACTTCAGTCCATGCAAGCGACAACAAGGTGGGGAGAGTGATCTCATATGAAACAATATGTGGCAATAGCATAACGAATTGGACTGCAAAGCCTTTGAGGTTCACCAAGCATTGCCTTTTTCAGGAATCAGCCGGCTTCCATTCTTTCCTCCTAGTGTCAGAGAGGCTGCCTCTGTATCCATCTTCAGCCTAAACTATCTGAACTCGTCACGTGATAATCCAAGAACATACTCATAGCAGTTAGCCCTGTTGCCTGTTACAGAGAAATGCTGATACCTGAAACATCCTGCCCATCATGGTCTTCAAAGCTTTGTTCAGTTATTCCTTCTCCAACAAGCAGAAACAAAGACAGACCATTTGGGAACTATTTCTAAAACATCAAGAAAATAGTTACCCTCCTAACTTTCTGTTTTTTTGAGATATCAATGCCTGAGAAAGGCTAAGGCTGAGTTTCTTTAAAATAGATTCGGTTCACTCTCTAATTTGTTTTGTTCCTTTGGAAATTATTCAGGAAGGAAAACGCTTTTCCTTATCTTTTCTCTCTCCTTGTGAGTTTTTTTAAGAAATTACTTTTTTAGAACAGTTTTAGGGCTACAACAAAATTGAGAGGGAGATATAGAAATTCCTCATATACCCTCTCCACACACATGCATAACCTCCTCTGTTATCTGCATCACTCATCAGTGTGGTGCATTTTCTATCATGGATGAAGTTAAATTGACACATCATAATCACCAAAGGTCTGTAGTTTACCTTAACATTTATTCTCGGAGTTCTATGGGTTTGTATAAATATATAATGACATATATCTGTCATTATACTAGCATACAGAGTATGTTCACTGCCCTAGAAATCCTCGGTGCTCTGCCTATTCTCTCCCTGCCCATCCCCCACCACAAGCCCTGGCAACCACTCATGTTATTGTTATTTCCATAGTTTGCCTTTTCCACAATGTCATATAGTTGGAACCATACAGTATATAGCCTTTCTAGATTGGCTTCTTTCACATATGCATTTAATACGCATTTAAGCTTCCTCCATGTTTTTTCATGGCTTGATAGATATTTCTTTTTAGTGCTGAATAGTATTCCACTGTCTGCATGGCCCACAGTTTACATATCCATTCTCCTCCTGAAGAACATCTTGGTTGCTTCCAGGTTTTGGCAATTATGACCAAAACTGCTGTGAACATCCATGTGCATGTTTTTGTGTGGACATATGTTTTTATCTCATTTGGGTACATACCAAGGAGAATGCTTGATAGATCGTATGGTAAGAGTATATTTAGTTTTGTAAGAAACCACCAGTCTTCCAAAGTGGCTGTACCATGTTGTATTCCCGCCAAATATGAATGAGAGTTCCCGTTGCTCCACATCCTCACCAGGTTTTGGTGTTGTCAGTGTTCCAGGTTTTGACTATTTTAATGGATATATAATGATATCTGATTGTTGTTTCAATTTGCATTTCCCTGATGACATATGATGTGCAGTATCTTTTTTCTTATGTTTGCCATCTGTCAATATTCTTTGGTGACTTATCTGTTAAGTTCTTTGGCCCATTTATTTTCTTTTAAGATTTTACTGGGGAATTGGGGGACGGGAACAGCGTTGGAGAATAGGGGAAGGAGAACAGAAAAGTTGCTGTCCTTTTGCTCTTTAGTCTAGTTGTGGAGGACGTCACTTCACTGGCCCATGTTGGTATTATCATTGCACTCATCCCGGGTGAGGCGGTCGCTCGCTGGCCAGTGACCGGCCGCTCACAGAGGTTCTTGCCGGCTCACCCTGGCTGCCGGCTGCTCACGCCAGCTGCCCACCACTCACGGTAGCTTATGGCAGCCCATTGCAGCCCCGCTGCAGCCTACGCCATCGCTGGCAACTCATGGCAGCCCAACTCCAGGTAGAGCTGTTGTTCACATCTTAGCTGTAGAGGATGCAGCGTCACTAGCCCTCAGATGTGGGATCGGAATCGGGGCCCTGCTGCTCAGCGCTGGCGTCCCAAGCCAGCTCTTAACCAACGCGCCACTCGGCTGGCCCCTTTGGGTTAATTGGGTTGTTTGGTTTCTTATTGTTGAGTTTTAAGAGTTCTTTTTGTATTTTGGATGGCAGTCCTTTATCAGATATGTCTTTTTCAAATAGATTCTCCTAGTCTGAGGCTTGTCTTCTCATTCTCTTCATGTTGTTTTTGAAAGCAGAAGTTTTTAATTTTAATGAAGTCCAGCACATCCATTATTTCTTTCATGGATTATGTCTTTGGTATTGTATCTAAAAAGGCAACACCAAACCCAAGGTCACTTATGTTTTCTCCTATGTTGTCTTCTAGGGGTTCTATAATTTTGCGTTTTACATTTAGGTCTATGATCCACTTTGAGTGAATTTTGGTGCTCGGTATAAAGTCTTTGTCTAAATTCATGCTTTTGCATGTAGGTGTCCAGTTGTTTCAGTACCATTTGTTGAAGAGACTACCTTTGCTCTAATGTATTATCTTAGCTCCTTTCTCAAAGATCAATCAAATAAATATATGGGAGTCTGTTTCTGGGCTCTCTACTCTGCTCAATTGATCTTTGTCTATTCTCTCACCAACACCACACTGTCTTGATTACTATAGCTTTATAGTACGTCTTGAAGTCAGGTACCATCAGTCTTCCAAAATTGGTCATCTCCTTCAGTATTGTGTGGCTCTTCTGGGTCTTTTGACTCTCCAGATAAATTTTAGAGTAAGTTTGTTGATATCCATAAAATAACTTGCTGGCAATGTGATTGAGATTTCTCATGATATTTTTACAATGATTAAAACAGTGTTGTGCAAAAGAGTAGCCACTACCCACAAGGGGCTAATGAGCCCTTTAAAAATACCTGTTCTAAATTAAGATACGCTATAAGTGTAAAATACACACAGAATGTTGAAGGCCAAAGATAAAAAATGATGAAAATTTATTATTGTTCTTTATGTTGATTATATGTTAAAATTACTATATTTGGTATATGTTCATATAATAAAATATATTATTAAAATTAATGTTTCCATTTCTCTTTTACTTTCTTTAAAAATATGGGTTCTAGAAAATGTAAAATTGCCTCGTGGTTCACATTATATGTATATAGGACTGCAATGCCTCAGAGAGCCTGGAAGAGCAGCTGTGCTCTGCTTTCATCACTATTGCTCTTACCAGCTGATTGATTCCAACATCAAGGACAGTTTATAGAAAAATAATGTTAGTATAGACCTGGATATCCTGCCAGTGTTTCTAAATAATCTAGAAGAGTCCTCAGAAATCTCTTAGTTAATTCTGTTTAAATTATCTTCATCATATGATGATATCTCAAACTCGAATCCCTGTTCATGTTATTAACCATAGTAGACACTATAGACTATATAACTGCACTTCCATTCTCAACTCTCTTCTTACTTGATGCTTTACACTTTGAAGTCTAAACATTTTAAAAACTCCCTTACTCAATCTCCCCATGTAGCTCAATATACCCAAATAATACACTTTTAGCCAATGAGACATAGCTAATGCCCACAGGGTATATTTCAGTAAAGTTTTTGGTTTTCTGGCAAAAAAAAAAGGACAGTTATAGCTCCTGAGATAATCCCTTTCCTCCTTCTTTTTGTCTCCAGTGCATATATATTAACTAACAGCTCAGTGTCTAACTTGTGTCTAGGATAGAAAGCCCAGGAGAATCACATAGTTCCTGTGTCTCTCTTTTTGTTGAGTTGCTGAGTCAATATCTACAGTCACTCAACTTCAGATGTCCTGTAATCTGTGAAAGTGATTTCTTAGGTGCATAAACTGCTAGAAGTTAGGTTCCCTGTTACTTGCAGCTGAACGTATTTTCAACTGATACACTGAAGCATTTAACCCTTGAGTGTCCAGGCTCAGAACCTTGGTGCCATCATTGACTGTCTCCTCCTCACCAAAACATAGAGTCTGTCACTGAGCCCTTACACTTGTTCACTTTACTTTCTGTCCCAGGCCCTCCCACCTTTCCAGTCTCATTCCTGGCCAACATAGTGCAATCCTTTATTATATAATTCTTGGATGGAATTAGAGGTGCCACTTTCCTCTTCAGACCTTTTTCAGTGATTCTACATTTCTAATCAAATGAAGGGCAAATGACTTAACTTAGCAAATAATTCAAAGTCCTCCACAATCTGTTTATAATCTACCTTTCTAGATTTACATACATATACTTTTTTTTATCTCATTCACATCTTATTTCTTAAGAGTCTCCCTAAATACTTATGTTACTCCTCCATATCCTTAATTGCACCTCTCTCGGTCTGGGATGTTTTGCTTCTCCATAGCACTGTGGAAAGCTAGTCCATCTTTTAAAAGCCAGGTGATATATATATATATATATATATATATATATATATATATATATATATATATATACTGTCCTAGTTATATTCTCTGATTCCTCTCCAGTCAAAAGCGTTCCCTCTTCTCTTGTAGCTCTTTTGGCCATGCACAAATTTTAGTAAGGCCCAGGAACATGTAGCAAGCACTTGGTTAGGTATTAAGAATGGAGTGATGAATGAGACACAGTCCCTACTACCAGTGCATCTATAAATGTGTAGAGGAGACAGAAAAAGATCATTTCAATATACAAAAGTCACTTAGCTCAACCTTGGAGGGCCGGCCTTTGAGAACGTGATGCCCAAGTTAAAATAAAGAGTTAGTAACCAAGTGAAGAAGCAGACAAGGTCATTCTAGATGGAAGAAATGGTATGGACAAAAGCAAAGCAACAAGAAATGCCTCACTGGGTTTAATGAATGCTAAGGGCTTAGCTTTCCTGTCAGTCAGTGCCCAAACTTTATAGAGATGAAGGGCAATTGGGTGGACTAAAATGTCCTCAGATTTGTTTTTGTGGCAAAGACTTTTATAATGCCATACTTTCCCCTATGACAGGGCTATTAGTAATACATCCTTTTAATGTTCAGAAAGAAACATAAAATGCAAAATGACTAGTCCATGTAATTTGGTAAAATTGTCAATCTCTCTTCTCCTTTTGCACTCTTCGTCTGAATGCTCTGTAGAATTCAGTCTCTGGTGGATATTTATTATAAGAAAATAAGAAAAAAATATACAAATATGTTAATTGTTTACTAAACTATGCAATGATAGAGTATCTATATATAATAATGAAGAGATCATATGGTTCAGTTCTTACACTCTCATATGGACTTGTCCTTTAGAAAAGAGTTGGTTCATTAACGTATCACTAACAGCAGTAACAGATCAAGTCTAAGATGTCAGCTGGTCAGCACACAAGTCTGTTTCTAGTACTTACCAGGCCCATGTGAGCCTCTCTACCTGAGTGGTTCTGCAAGGAGCGATTTGGAGACCCCTCTCTATCATGTGGTCCCATCTTCAGTGCATAGTTCCCAGGATCACCTTTTTTTCCACTATTCTAGCTGGTTAGAAGAAGAAACAGCCATACAGAATCTTGTGTAGCTGGTCACCTCTACACACTATGTAGTTTCTGCTCACATTGCTGTGTTTGGAACTCCCTAAGTATAAGGGAGGTTTGGGTATGGTGCTGCGTTGTGAGTCCTAGAATCAGAAAGTGAGTTTGGTGATCAGTAAGCAGGTGGGCCACATGGGACAATTAATGGATAAATTAACTTTCCCAGTGGACATATAATGGGTTTGTGCTAAAAATTTAAGGGGTTAATACGTTAGAAGAATAAAACTGCATGTTATCATTGTATCACTTTTCTCTTCTAAAGGCATTTAATTGTATTCATTTATTGATTCATTCACTTGTTAATTTCAACAAACATCCACTGAGCATTTAACATAAGCCAGGCATAATGTCAGGAGTGATTGCAAAGAGTCACATGTCAGAGATATAGATATTGAATAATTTCTCTCTCCATCTGGTAGAATGCTTGTTCCAAAATAGTTGCTTGCCTACTTTTTCATTTTTTGAATTAATTATTCAATAAGTGATCAATCCGATGTTACAAAATATATTGTTTAGGGCTGCAATGATTACCACAGAGGTTACAGAGCTGACAATATTTTATATTGTGTTGGCCTATCTAAATTCCAAAAAGCTGCCCTGGGTGTATTTTGACTATTTGTTGTAGAGATAAAAGCCTCATGTACTGATTTGCTTCCACTGTTCATTAATTCCTTAGCTAAATACGAAAACCCCTAAAACAGTGCCAAATACCAAAGGAACACTCAATTATATGCTATTTAATGAGGGTGATGACAATAAAAGTTACAAGTCTGGAAAATGAATAGCAATGCTATGATCCCATTTTAACAAGCTGGATGGTTCTTCAAAATTGCTAGGAATTGGGGCGTTTTCTTCTTTTTCCTAAAGAGTATTTTCTAAAGGAAGTAGTTGTTGCCATCTATTATGGCTGTTAGAATTCTTTTACTGGTAATAGATTCTTTCTGAAAGACACATTGGTATTAGTGAGGTAATGATAAAGAGGAAAATCTGTGGATATGTGGCAAAGGAGTTTAGATCAGTCCATGTATAAGCTTACAAAATTTCTAGAGGTAGGGTATGTCATGAGATTGATGAATCAGCAAGAAATGTTTCTTATTTGGCACAATAAATTTATGCTTATACTCTCCCAAAATATATAAATATAGAACACTTATGGATACAGTCTAAGTGAGATAGTCAAAAGGATGTCTCTAGCCTCATAAACAAGGTAGACATTTCCGTGAATGCAAAGATTGCAGACAACTGAAAACTATTGGAAAAGCAGGCAGTGGCAGCTAGGCGCTTGGCTCCTGCAGGAACAAAGCCTGATTGTTTCATACAAGATGGCCTAACGAGATGAAGACCTGCACTTTTAAGCCAGGGGTTGCAGTGGGCCTGAACAATGTATAAAAAGGCTGGATGACTGTCACTGCCTGGGTCCATGACTTCAGTAGGCCAGAAGACAAAGATGAATTCTGATGACAAAAAAAGTGAGATAAAATGGCATCTACTCTGTAAAGAGGTTTGTAGACACCCCAGTATGATTGCAGAGAATTATCCCAAAACCTTGTTGTTGCCTGGGAACTACAAGCAATGAGGTAGAGGAAATATCTAAAACTTTAGATAACAAAGGGGATGGTGAGATTAAAAACACAGACAGAATTCAAAACATGAAGTTTTCCACTTAAAATGAGTTTTTAACCCAAATTTCAAATACATGAAGAAAAAATACTAAGATACAACATCACAGACTTAATCATAGGTATAGATATTATTTCAGATACAGCATTTAATTTACAGAATTTAAAAAACTTTAAAATCCGGGTCGGCTGAGTGGCTCAGCTGGTTAAGAGCTTGCTCAAGATGCAAGCACTGAGCAACAGCAGTTCGATGCCCAGCCCGAACTGAGCTGTTGCTGAGCTGCCAACAGGTGGCAGGATGGCTCAGCTTAAAAATAAAAATAAATTTAAAAGAAAACTTTAAAATTAAATAGGATTTTAATGCTCAAGGTAATAAATGAAACCATTCCTTAAAAGAAATATTTGTATATAAAATAATATTTTTTTCCTTAAAAATAAGCAAAGGTAATGGGACAAAAACAGATTTTAAGAAGAGGAACTTTGAAAAACTTATTCTTACATTAAAAA
The DNA here is from genome assembly GCF_001890085.2 of Hipposideros armiger. Lineage (NCBI taxonomy): Eukaryota > Metazoa > Chordata > Mammalia > Chiroptera > Hipposideridae > Hipposideros > Hipposideros armiger. Next base: position 2,457,544 of record NW_017731621.1, on the reverse strand, counting down.
TGAAAAACATAGTCTTTGAAATTAAATGTTAGATAGCATAAAACCATGTGCCAAAGAGAGTATTCATGATTGGAAAATTCACCTAAAATTCAGCAGAAATAAAAAATATATATTTTTTAGAAATATGAAAGAGTAATCAATTTCTATGGAGAGTAAATCAAGATGTTTCTGCATATTGATATTGGATTTGCAGAATGTGATGGTTAATTTTATGTGTCAACTGGCTTAGGCTATAGTGTCCAGTTGTTGGGTTAAACACCAGTGTAGACATTTATATTTTGTCAATGAGATAACATTCATGATCAGATGACTAAATGAAGCATGTTACTTCCATAATGTGGGCCGGCCTCATCCAGTCAGTTGAAGGCCTTTAATATAAACAAACAAACACACACACAAAAAAACAGGTTTCCCAGAAAAGAAAATTCTGCCTCAAGACTGTAACAAAGAAATTCTACCTGAGCTTTCAAACTGTTGTCCTTCCCTGTGGATTTCAGACTCAGTACTACAATAGTAACTCTTACCTGAATTTTCAGCCTGCTACCCTGCTCTATAAATTTCTGACTTGTCAGTTCCCACAATCACAGAAGCCAATTCCTTAAAAATATCTCCTTCTCTCTCTGGATGTACTCATATGCTATTTATTCTGCTTTTCTGAAGAACCATAACTGAGATACACAGAATGGAATGGAAAAGATAGAATGAAACCAATATTTCTATAACCTATATATAGCATTTTCTCAGAACTTAGAACCTAAATCAATGACATCAATAGAGAAAAATCAACAAAACCAAAAGTTGGTTCTATGAAAAGAAGCCTATCAATAAGCCTCTCTCTAGTCAACCAAACTAAGGAAAAAGGTAAAAACACACAAATCACTCATATCAGAAATTAAGGAAGAGGCATCACAACAGATCCCATGGACTTAAAGGATAAAAAAGGAATATTATAAATAACTCCATGCCCACAAATTTGATAATCTAGATGAAATGGACCATTCCTTGAAACACGCAATCTGCCAAAAATCACACAAGAAGACAAGAAGAAATAGATCATCTGAATGGTCTATAACTATGAAAGAAATTGAATTGATATATAATAACTTCCCAGAACAGAATGCAGTAAATCCAGATGGGTTCACTGGTAAACTCTACCAAACATTTAAGGAAGAAATTATACCAGTTCTCTGCAATCTCTTCTAAAAGATGGAAGCAGAGGGAATACCTCCTAACTCACATGTATGAGGCCAGCATTACCCTGTTACCAAAAGAAGACACTGAGGCTTGAATATTTTTATAACTTGGCCAACATCACATGGCTGATAATTTTAAACTCCATGTTCTTTCCTGGATATTCAGCTACCTCATAGTCAGATTTGGGATCTCCAGACATTTTTTGCTCTTTTAGCACTTTGCCTTTCAGACTGTTAAGCCTCTGAGCCATGAGCCTAACCATTCTTTTACTTCTCATGATCTGATGTTTAACTGGGACTTGAAAACCTAACTCTGGCAATCTGTACTTCATATCTCACTTTCCATTTTGTGCCTCTGCTCTCTCAAACTTATTGCCAAGTTTGCCTTTAACACATTATTATTATTATTATTATTATTATTATTAATTTGTAATTGTTGCCTATACACCTGACCATGATACAGCTTAATCCAGGGTGGGGTTTTTTTTGGTTTTTTTTTCAATCTCTTCAGATGGAAAAATATTTGTAAAATTTACAAAATGAGTAGCCAGAGTTAAGAGTACATTTTGTGCCCAGTCAATAAAGTAGTGCTGTATCCAAGTGAAATTTTATTCTATTAAAATATTTAGGTTTAAATAGGGAATTAAACCTCTCACCTTATTTGCATCTGTAATTTACGCCAATGATCTCAATCAGCAGTTTGAAATAAATACTATTAAAAACTGAGGATTTTGGCATAAATATAATACCATCCTAAGAAATGTATATATATGGTAGCTCTAAATTTACTTAATAGATGCAAAACAGAGGGGGATATGTAAATTATTGTATTTGGCACCTTTGCTAGTGTGTACTAGGGTAAGTTTTAGCATAACTCTTTTTCCTGGGAAAACATTTTTATTAGGTTAGATATGTCATTATTAATATCACCATTAATAACTCAGAAAATAATTTCAAGTAAAAGTTTCAAAGGAACTAATTACTTCTTTCTTCTTATTTTTAAATTAAGACTCTTTAAAGTGCAACCAAGTTCATGATGGAACACACAGATATCTTATAGCTCTAATGAAATACAAACAATTTCCAATTTTTTTCTTCTCCTTTTGTGGAAACGCACACTTATTGTATTATGCAGTAATAACCTACATGTCACATGTCATTGCCACTTCCTTCTTTATAATCCTTTACAGTTATATTAAAATAAAGTAACTCAATACCACATGCCTCATCAGAACACACATTTATTGATGGAATTTTGCTTTCTGTGATTTTCCTTAAGACGTTATCCTCAAAAGCCTGTTTGCAGTGCACACCTATTAGAATTACCTGAATGGCTTAAAAAGAAAATTGACAATATTATCTATTGTTAAAGATGCAAATCAAGTGGAATTCTCACAGACTGCTGGTAAGAATGGAAAATGCTATAGCCACTCTGGAAAATAGTTTGAGTTTCTTATAAAATTAAACATATACTCACTCAGGCCCAGAAACCCCACTGATAGTTATTTACCCGAGAGAAATAAAACATATGTCCACATAAAAATCATACAAGCTAATATTTAGATTGGCTCGATTCATAGTTACCCCTTAAATATAAGAAACCCAAATATTCATGAACCAGTAAATAGTGCAGCCATATAATAAAATACTATTCAGCAATAAAAATTAATGAACTTCCAATACATTTAGTAATAGGAATAAATTCCAAATGCATCATGTTAAGGTAAAGAAGCCAGATTCAAAAGTTGTATAAGTACTGTATGATTTCATATCATTCTGGGGAAAAAACAAAAAAAACAAAACCTAAGGAAACAGACAACAGATTGGTGATTTCCTGGGGGTTGGCCCAGAGGGAAAAGATTGACTGCAAGGGGGTACAGGAAAAAAAATTTTGGGGGGGGTGAGGGAAATAGGGAGAGGCTGGGAAAAGAGTACAAGCATTTAGTTATAAGATGAATAAAGTCTGAGGGTCTAATGTATAACATGGTGACTATAGTTGATAATACTGAATTGTATCATTGAAACTTGCTAAGAAAGTAGAATTCAAATGTTCTCACTGAAAAAAAAAACCCAGAAGTAAACATGTGAAGTGATGAATGTATTAACACAATTGAAGGAGTCCTTTCACAATGTATGCATGTATCAACTCATCACACTGTACACATTAAATACCTTACAGTTTTATTTGTCAATTATACCTCAATAAATCTGAGACAAAAGACAGTGGGCAACGTCCTTGTGCACCATACATGGCAGATAGAGGGGGAGCTGTCAGTGTGTTTCCCTGTAATTAAAACCTTCCTCAGAAATTAAGCTCAATTTTAAGTTTTGTCATGAAAGTCACTATTGCACTATAAAATACAAGAGGCTTTAGACTTTATTTGGGGGCAATATCTACACTAATCTAATGCAGTAAGTTAAAGTAGACAACTATCTACGCATGTATGTCTTAGTGAATAACTGGGCCGGAGTAGAACATTTTTATCACAGATTCATAAAAAATGACTTATATCTTTTTTTATCTCATTTGTCTAGAGGTTTTATCTCGGAGGAATTTGTAATTTACGCCAAAGAAGTTTTGGATAATGTTTTTGTTTTCATGAGTTCATTTTCTTTTTTTTTTTTTCTTTTTTTTTTTTTTTTAAAATTTTTTTTTGGGGAAAGGGGAACAGACAAGTTGCTGTCGTTTTGTTCTTCAATCTAGTTGTGGAGGATGTTGCTTCACTGGCCCAAGTTGGCACCATCATT
>NW_017731621.1:2374203-2453443 GCF_001890085.2 Hipposideros armiger | reverse complement strand
GTTGAGCTGTTGTTCAGCATCTTAGCTGTAGAGGGCAGTGTCACTGGCCCTCATATGTGGGATCCGAACCGGGGCCCTCTGGCGTCCCAAGCCAGCTCTCAACCATCGCGCCACTCGGCCGGCCCTCATGAGTTCATTTTCTACCTTTTAAAATAAAAAAATTACAGCAGCAATATGAGATTGGCTACTACAGCATTGCTGCCATTATGATAAATAAGAATACACATATTTGCTCTACTTATTGGTAAAAAAAGAAAACTGCATTAAGACTATGATAGACTAACATGGCCGCTTGTGAAGTTCTGTATTCATGGGCACATCCTTCAAGACATAGAGGACTTGCAAGTTACCTCCTGGGTTAAAAAAAGACTACATCTTAAGAAATGTTTTTTCTATTCTCATACATTCTCTTTTCTCATTTCTCTAAGATTCTGTCTAGAATCTTAGCTATACTTATTAAACTTGGAGTGATACTTGATAATTACATAAGGTAGCTATCTCCCAAGGTTAAACATTATTTCAAGAACTAACATCACTTTCAGATAATTTTAGATTTAATACTGTCAGTGTCTTGACACCTTACACTGAAAAATTTACTAAACAGCTTTAAAGCTGTGGCCATCTGAGCTTATAGATATGTCTGATGACGACACTAGACAGTGCACAGTTTCAATGAATAGAAGGGTTCCTGTTTCTTCAGTAATTCTATATTTTTTCTCTATCTACTAGAACTTTGTTACTGTATGTATTTGACAGTTTCCTCAGATCTATTTTTCCAGTTTATTATTTTTTCAGTATTTTAGGTCTTGTCCACTGAGGTTTTAATTTTATTGACTATAATTTTCATTTCTTTGTGTGATTTTTTAACATAAATTTGGTCTTTTAATAAGTGGCTTGTTTTTCCCCATGTATAATAATTTATGCCTTTGTCATTTGACATTTATTTATAATTTTTATCTAATGGTTACTTATATGGGGTTTTGGGGGTATAATCATGTTGTTTCTGATGTGAGATCAATTTTAACTAACTCTGAGGTCTGGGCTGAATGTGTTTCCCTTTTGAAAAGTTTTCATTTGTTTCTGCCAATTAATTCAGAGATATTGTCAGGCTGGAACCACTTTTTTTTTTGGAACTGCTTTTTAATGTTGACTTCCAGCCCATATTTTCTTATAACTTGCAGGTAGCACAGTTTGAAGCCTCAAGCCTTTTTGATGGCAGGTCTAAGACCACAAGTTCTCAAGACAGATCATATTATCCCACCAAGACATCAGGCCAAGACAGTCACGTTTCCTCCTTGTCTTTATCTGCTAGAATGGTGGACAACTTTGCTGGTCTACCATTTCATTGAGAATATAGCCATCAAAACCCCAGATCTGGAGGAGAACTAAATGTCAACTGTACCTCACCGAGAACTAGGCACTCATCTTTTGTTCCCCACAGCCGTTAAAACTCTTAACTCCTTGATTGTCAAGACCAGGAATCTTCCCATGAAAGTCTCTTTAGCAGCCCATTTTGCTTCTTCCAGAATATTTCCCTTAATTTCAGGGGAGCTTAATATGCATCTTAAAATATGCTATATTTATTTAGAATTTCTCTTTGCTTTGTAATTAGAGTTTTATGAGGTTATTGCATATAAAAGTAATCATATGCATACACACATATCCAGTCATAAACAAAAACATATTCTTTATTTGGAATATTATGGTATCATTCTTATATATTTACCTTCTCATAGCCTGATGTCCTCCTCAGTCATCTCATGTCCTAAAACATTATTCTTTCTGGCTCCAACGAATACTTGCATCATTATTCTATGGTAGCATAGTTTGTTTTCCTTGTTTTTCCTTAATTAAACTCTAGCCTATTAAAAATGTAGCATCCATAGATACTATAGCTATAGACATAACAAAAGGAGTATGATTTGAATATAGATGTAATGGAAATTGAGCTTCTTCATTAACATACTGCATTAGAATAATTGAGAAGTTTAGCAACTGATTTAAAATCTTTCACTTTCTTCATCTAAAATTCAGAAAAATATACTTATAACCCAACTTGTCTGTAATGATCTAGTGTGTCTCTTAACACTTTTTTTAGAAATGCCACCCAAATTATTAATGCTAAGTATTTTGTTACTGAGAAAAAAACTAAGAACATATTAAATATCAAGCTCCTGATGTTCGAAACAATATGGCAGAGGCCATTCTTTGTAATTGCTGTTGAAACCAAATTGGTCAAAGTGTTTGTCGAGAGACTGTCATCATGGTGTTTTCAGTTTTTGCCATATTTCATGATTGCATTAGCCATTAGCACTCTGAACAGAGATATAGGTGCCAAATTAATGATGACTGAGATTCAGAGGCAAGAAAGGCCCACTGAGATTCACAGACATGTACTGCTGTAAGAAGAGTGTTAGTAGCACAGAGGAGGAAAGTGTGGCCTGAGAGGAATGTGAGTGAAGATATCAGGGGGAGGCTCAGTGGGCACATTTGTGTCAGAGTTTAACAACATGAGCGATAATTAACTGTCCTTGCATCGCATAGACAAAGCCAATGAGGGAATTCATGGCAGGAAGTAGAGACCCAGCTCAGATGTCACACTTCGAAAAGACTAGGGAAATAGGTAAGAAGCAATGACAATACTTCCAGGTCATGGTTATCACTTGCAAGAGCATTAAAGAAGTAATAAATAAAGGTCAAAACACAATTGAATTGGAGTCAATCGGCAAAAACCTTGTTAAACATTTTGGTAGTCCCTTTGTCAAGGGCCAAATTTAACAGAAACAAAGATAAATATTAATCTTTAGCTATGTGTCAACAGAAGTGGAGGGATGAAGGGATAAAAGGCAGAGCTATGGAGATACAGAGAATTCACTGGAAGAATTCAAGGAAGTTAATCAGACAAGAAACTGAATCGGTCGAGTTTGTTAGTCTTTTGGATTTATGCATAATCATAACACACATTTCAGTACATGGGGTTTTAATATTACAGTTAGCTCATGCAGTTTCCATCCACTTACTGTTAAAAGAACTTTTTATTAATTCATTTTCATAATTATGGCAAAGCAGACACTGTGGATGAATTTGTTTATAGGGTGAAATATGCTTTTGATAATAGCTATAGCTCTTTCTTGTATGTTAAAAAGATAGTTAGGATTACTACATAATATAGTGTTAATAAATGGAGTGTATTTTCATTAACGATTCCTCAAATTTTTAATTAGTATCTATTATGAAGGCTGGTTTTGTTTCATATATTAATGTTACAAAAATCCATTTTCCTTCCATTATATTGCACAATTTATGCTTTTCAAGACCCTACCACAATTATCTTTGCTTCTTATAATTGTTTTAAATTTATATATAAAGCTAAAGTTGTTGTATAATGGAACTACAGTTTGAAAATTTATATATACCCAGAGCTCTCTGGAAAGTTTTTCAATCCTGTAAGTAAACAATAATCAATTTTAAAACAAATGAAGACATCGGCTCTCCATTTATTTCAATAACACGTTTTCTGCCTCGTATACCAATGTGTCATTCCCAATGGGAAAGAGAAATCTCTTTATCTGCATGAACCATTGTTACACTTCTTTCCCTTTTCCCGTTAATTATGAGCTAAAATTTTCAGGTGAATTTCATTAATAATAATCTATAAGAATATTGCTATTTATATTATTAATCAAACCCTCGTTTTTATTCACAATGTTTCTTGCTAGGAGATCTATAAAGGCAGACCTATGAAGTGGTCAAAATTTGGAAATGGAAATCCCCTAAATCCTTTTTGACTTGGTCTGTATATTTACTTACTATTTTTAGAATGCCTCACATATTTATTACTGAACCGACCTACTAGTGCAGAAACATACTGACAAAGAGAAAATTCATTTTTCCAATAATTCCTGACAAAACACCCAACTGTCCAGATAGCAGCGATCTTTTCAGTGCTATGGAAAGATCCAAGCATCCCGGATACGGCATACATACGTGTGCCATCTCATGTGCGAGTCCTTCGAGAGCCAGCTTGGTTCTTCTCCCGTGTCTCCTCTTGGAGTTGTAGCTGTTTGGCATCCGAATCCACTGGGAATGGGCCAATTCTGCTTTTGTGTCTTGGCCAGGAACCACTTGATCCTGAAAGTATCGCAAGAAGACCTGGCGCGGAAGGGTAGACCACACGTGCGACAGTGGTCTGTGCCTTTAGAGGGTTGGATGACAGCTGCCTGCCAGGCTTTCAGGTACCTTTAGCTCTCTGACTGTCCACTCAAAACTATTACTGTTCTGTCTTGGTGAATGACTCTGTGACCCACACGAAGAACGTTAATACTTAAAAAGACAACATCTTTAATATATGTGACTGTTAGTGTCACACGTCTATCTAATACCGGATCTTAAATACTTTCCACGTTTAGTAGAGATGGTAGATGTGTAGGAAATGCCAAAGAAAATGCCCAGCATGGTATTTCTATTTAGTTTTGGAGTTTGTTATTTGTTGGCTTTGCCATCAAAAGATAATAACTGGAGACTTTTGTATTGTTCTTTCTAATTATTTTCTATGCACGCTTATATTTGATGGCTCTGATTTGAAGCATAATGCACAAAATAACTTGAAGAACCCAACTTAGTCAGTTGAAAGACTGCCTTTTCTTATTTTATGTCACTGCAGTAGAATACTTCTAAAAGAATAAGGATTGAACTTGTCTTTGGACTTTAAAATAAGCTGCTGCGCTTCAATTGAATTGTTTGAGGCAGAGTGAATTAAGCTTAATAAAGGCTTTCCCGTCCTCAGTGTACAAGTAATGAGTGTACAGGAACATTCTAGTGAAGGGCAAATTTATGTTTGAAACAATGGGCTTTTCTTCCCTTTGTGGTTTGAATTATTTTTCCATTGTTATGGTGGAAATAAAAATGCCAGAAAAAATCATGTTGTTTAGCTTGGAAGTTTGGCATGCTGGAAACCAGGGGGACTGATTAGCAGACTATTTTTCCTCCTAAAGAATGTTACATGCCTATACGTAGTGTATATAAAATGCATGAATTTCCTCTTCATCCTCTCCACCGCTGAGAAGGGATAGGTAGGTGAAAGGGTCAAACATAATTACCTTCCTGCAAAGCTCTATTTGGAAGGTCTGGTAGACCCTCCCAGATGAGGATTAAGGCTGATTGCTTGGAGATGTAGTAGCAATATTTTGGTCCTAACCACAAGCAAATAAAATGCCCTTCTCATGAAGGAATTATTCTTGAGTGTCCTACTCTTTAACAAAATGTAAACCATGAAAGTAAGACTTACCGGCTTGTAATATTAAAATGAGAATTCAAAACGTTTGCGAGAATGCTTGCAAAGTCCTATTTGCTATTCCCAGCCTCTCCCAACATAACTTAGTGCAACATGAAACTTTTAAGAAAAGAGGCCAGGAAAATCTACTTTCCTTCGGCCTTGCAGGATTTTTGAGTGGAGACTTACTCTTATTCACCCTTGATCCTAAAGTATCCATGTAAACCCACTGTGCTTTTTATGACAGCTCTCCTATCTATGGATGACTCTTCTGGGGGGAACCAACTCACAGGGTCTTCAAATCTTGTGTGGGAAATGTGTAAGATATTTCTGCACACAATTATTGAAACAATCACATATATCAATGAACATATAAATAATGGAGAATTCCAAGTGACTTTTTAGCCTTCATAATGACATCAACTAATTAGGGTTATTTAATAGCTATTAAAATTTGAATGAACTAATTATCACGTATATCAGTCTTTATAACCAAACCCAAGATTTTTCATCCTCCAGAAGAAACGGATAGGTGAGTCAATATTTTCCATTTTGCTACTCCAAACCCTCTAAAATATGAGCTATCTCATTAATTTTCTTCTTTCTTTCCCTAGATACTTTCTTTCTTAAATTTAGCAAATATTATTCAATTTGCTAGTAAGCATAAAACAGGTTATTTGACATTAGAGGAAGTACAAAAGCAAATATAAAAAGGTGTCTGCTCTATAATAATTTACGTGTGTTGGAGGGCTATTCATGTGAAATCTTTTCTCTCCATGATGGAAAAGAGCCATGCTTGTTCAGTTACCTCACATTTGTCTTATCACACATGCCCACTCCTATATCTATGCATTTATCATTCATGCTCTCTTGAAATGGCCTAAACTTGTCTAAATCCTGCTCTTTCAATGCCAACTCTTTCTCACCCTCTCTGTAATCTTTGCTTACCTGTGTCAATCATGTCTTCCTCTTTTCTTCACCAGGTTAGGGAATTTTTCCATTACTATTTCTTCAAATAGGTTTTCAATTCCTTGCTTTCTGTCTCCTTCTGGTACTGCTATGATGCAAATATTGGTACACTTGATGTGCTTCCAGAGACCCTTTAAACTGTCCTCATTTAAAAAAAAATTTTTTTCTCTTCTGAGTGGGTGTTTTCTGCTACCTTATCTCCAAATTGCTGATTTGATCTGCTTCATCTAATCTATTGTTGATTCCCTCTAATATAGTCTTAATTTCAGTTATTGTATTCTTCATTTATGTTTTCTATCTCCATTTTAATGTTTCCTGTCTCTTTCTTAAGTTCTCACTGAGATCATTGAGCATCTTTATAACCAGCGTTTCGAACTCTGCATGTGGTAGGTTGCTTGTCTCCATTTTTATTAGTTTATATATTTATTTATTTTAAGATTTTATTGGGAAATTAGGGGAGGGAACAGTATTGGGGAATCAGGGAAAGGGAACAGACAAGTTGCTGTTCTTTTTGTTCTTCAGTCTAGTTGTGGAGGACGTCGCTTCACTGGCCCATGTTGATATTGTTATCATTGTGCTTTTCCCGGCTGAGGCAGATCGGTCGCCAGCCATTGGACGGCAGCTCACAGCGTCTCACGGCAGCTCACGCCAGATGCCGGCCACTCACAGTAGCTTATGGCAGCCCAATGCAGCTCTACTGCAGCCTATGCCGTCGCCAGCAACTCACGGCAGCTCAGCTCCAGGTCAAGCTGTTGTTCACCATCTTAGCTGTAGAGGGTGCAGCTCACTGGCCCATGTGGGACCTGAACTGGAGGCCCTGCTGCTCAGAGCTTGCATTCCCAACTTTTAACCAGCACTGATCAGTTCTTTTTCTGGAGCTTTGTTCTGATCTTTCGTTTGGGACATGTTTTTTTGTCTCTCATTTGGGCTATCTTTCTGTGTTTGTTTCTGTGTATTTGGTAGGGCTGCTATGTTTCTCAGTCTTAGAGTGTCCTTATGGAGTAGGTGTCTTGTGGGTCCCAATGGCACAGTCTCCCTGGTCACTCGAGCCAGGTGCTCGAGTGGGTAGTGTGTGCTCACCTGTTGTAGTTGAGCCTTGGTTGCCGTTTTCAGGTCAATGGGAAGGATTGATCCTTAGGCTAATTAGTTGTGAGGACTGGCCATGACTAAAGTGGAGATTTTGTGCAGGGCCTTACCCTAAAGAACAAGCCTTGCTTTAGCAGGACTCTGGGGCCTGCCCAGGCTGCCCTTTGTGTGTGTCATTTCTGGAGGTAGTTAAGTGGTCCTCTGGTGTGGCCTAAAGCTGACCATAGGTGTGTTGATTCTGGGGCCTCTTGGGGTGGGCTCTGTTGCAGGCCAAGGTCAGTTGCTGCCTTTGTGCTGCCTGGGACCACTTGGTCTAAGCTGAAAATTCTGCAGTTGGTTGCCACTTGTGCTGGGTTGGGGATGCCCGGAAGAGGCTAAGCTGCAAACCAAGGCTGGCTGCTGCTAGTGCCACGCTTGGAGCTGCTCAACAAGAGGTAGGATGCTGCCAAGGTCAGATGCTGCATGTTTGGGTTTTGTGAACCTTTGACAGATTTTAGGAAAGTCTGCATCATGAGCCAGGACAGGCTGTTTGTATGGAAAAGCCACTGGGAGTGACTTGGATGGGTCCACAAGATAGATGGAGTGGGGTCTCAGGGAATCACCAGCGTGGGACAAATGGTGTTAACCAGGTTGATGGAGACTCAGATATGGCAGCAGCCTGCACACTGGGAGGTGGGAGAGCTCAACAAAGGAACAGTGATTTCTGCCAGCACTTCTGTCTGGGAGGAAGCTGCCCTCCAGCCCTCACCCTAAAGCCAGATAATTCATTTCCTCTCTGTATGTCCCTGATGCCTTTCATGCTACTGCACCAGTGCTAAAACACAGAGTGAGTGAGTCTGTCAGTGAGTACGTCTGTGTGTGGGCCCTTTAAGAGAAGTGCCTGGGACTCCAGCATTCCCCTGTCTCACTCAGCCACAATCTGTACTGGTTTTCACAGCCAGAAGTTGTGGGGACTTCTCTTCCTGGCACTGGAACCCTGGGCTGGGGAGCCTGGTGTGGGGCTGAGACCTCTCATTGCTCGGGGAGGGGGGACCTCTGCAGCTGAGATATCCTTTGTGACTTTTAATCACCACATGCTGGTGTGGGACCAGCCCATTCCGCGTCTTCACCCCTCCTACCACTCTTGGCATGGCTTCTTCTCTATATCCTTAGTTGTAGGACTTCTGTTCAGCTAGACTTCAGGAGTTTCTTAATGATGATTGTTCTGTAGTTTACTTGTAATTTTGAGGTAGTCATGGGAGGAAGCAAGCACAGCATTACCTCTGCCATCTTGACTGGAACTCTTTCCTTTCCTTCTTTTAATGCCAGGAAAAGAAATGAAACAAGATACAACATATCTTTATTCAAATTTTCAAACAATTTTAAATTTCATAACTACTATTTAACAAGTAAAATGTGAAATTTGGTCTCTGGTATAAAGACTCTTATTCTATGGTTTTGTCTTACCCTTTCAAACTTACCTCCAATACTGCAATATTATATATGCCAATTAAGTATGATTTCAGTTGCTGTCCTGTAAACGTATCCCATATTTCCCAGGCTTTTCACCTTTATCTTACTTGTATTCTGCATGCTTTCTCTGCCAATCAGAATCTTACCATCATTTCAGATACCCCAAGTGGTCTCATGTACATGAAACTTCCCCCAATGTTCCCTGTTGTTTGTGATCTTTCCCCTCCTAAATGCTTATATCAGTTTGTTCATTTATTTATGGCACTTGTGAGATCCCATTATTGTATTTATTTTTGTAGCCCTATGTTACTTTCTGTTAAACTGAAAGCACCGCATAGCACAGACCAAGCTAACTATCTGTGTTTCTGCTCTTCTGGTAGAGCTCTCTTTATCTGGTTTCTTGCTATTTATCAAACAAGAACCTACTGATCTGATATGAAAAGACCTTATTATATTATATACCTTATCACTTACCTTTTGGATTGCCTTGGGTTACAGACACAAAAATAAAACTAGGAATGATTTTTTAAAATGGCTAAAATTATTAAAGGCTTCTGGGGACCAAAGAATATATCTATCAAACAATTTTTTAAAGTTTTTATATTGCCAATAATATATTTAAGAATTTATTTTACTAATTACATATTTAAATATTGCAATTTTTAAAGAAAAGGAATTAATATTTAGAAGTTAGAGAAGTCTTTATCATGGTGTGCACATGTGCACACACACACACAGTGTTAAACTGAATCTGTTCAGATACAAGGATATACACTTTTGGACAAATTTTTTACATTTTTTAATGTCTCATACTAAGCAGGAAAACACAAGGAGAAAAGAGATCTTCGTTTTTTAGGTTTTATGCTTTTTAAAACTTTACTAATCATTTTTTTCAATGAAAATTTAAAAGATATTGTGTGAAAGACCAGAGGAAACAAAGAACAGATGTGAAGGGAAAATTGTGGGGGAAACAAGGAAGCACTAAAGTGATAAACTAGATGGAAAAATGAAAAAGAAAAGAGTTTATGGAAATAAATTAGTGACTGAAGTAAATCACTAAGGGTAAGCTTAAGAAGCTTGAATTATACGTGGAAGACAAGTGGGTGCAAGCAGAATAATTCAAAGAGAAAAATTACATGAATTGAGTGGGAGAAATGTGTGATTTTATTGTAAAGCATTTTATGTACATAGGAATGAAAGGAGAAAAAAAAAGTCATATGCTACAAAAAATAAAGTTCCCTTAATAACAATGTGAACAATCACACACAGAAAATGATTTATTGCAGAATGAAGGGTGAGCCACGGATCTCTAACAATCATCTCAGTATGTTGACCTTTGTAGATTGAAGAACAAATAGGAAATGCCAACAGGGCATCCACCATCAGCACAAAGGGAGGCAAAGTTATTGTAAGAGCTGAAGATTTAAGTTACTATTGTGCAAAACCAGCTTTAAAATGACAAGAGCCACAGCACTAGGGAAACAAAACTAGGAATGATTTTTAAAATGTCTAAAATTATTAAAGCCTTCTGGGGACCAAAGAATACAGCTATCAAACATAGATTTTTTTTTGAACTTTTCATATTGCCAATAATATATTTAAATTTTTATTTTATCAGTTACATAGTTATGTATGATAAAACCAATCTTCATTTTAATCACAGCTCAGTCACCTTTCATCTTTATGATTATGAGCAAGCCATTTAAACTTCTATCTTTTCAGGGTTTTTTATTGGTAAAATAAGAGTAGTGCTACCTACTGATTACAATTCTTGGATGACCAGTTAGGTGAATTAGGTAACATTGAGCATAGAGCTTGTCAAGAAGTAAGCTTTCAGTAAATTCTATTACATATTGTGATGCTTTGTAAATAATGCTTCTCACATGCTTTGTAAAGAGAAATTTTATTTGAATATTTAACATGTGTTAACTTCTTTTTTTTAAATATGCTATAGTCCAACTGATATTCTCTATGAATTTGTAGTTCAGCTAAAGCTTAGAGAGTAGACTTCCTAAAAATTTAAAGGCCTGGTTTCTGAAACAATCTATTTCATTTTCTGTAGATCCTTTTTTTATTCTCACCCTCCATCACGGCCCCCACACCACCACATCCAATACTTCCATTAGTTAGTTAAGAATGTAGAAATAGATTTTTATCATTCAGAAATGAAATGGTGCTAATTGAATAAAGAATAATCCATCTAGGATACTAAAACCAACAAAGCAAAATAAAGCAAAAAGAGATCAGACAGGACAATTTTTGCCTTACAAGCTTGTATATAAGATGTTGCACCACAATGAATTACTTATTCTAGAAAAACTATGGTGTATGTGTGTGTGTTTGAGCTCTTGTGAGTGCATCATGTGATTGTATAAAAGTGAAGTGCTTAAAAGCCTTATCACGCAGCCCCATACATGAACGCCAATGAAACTGCTGAGATACTCCATAGTTGCAGTAGTTCTTACTTAGGCTCAAACAACTGGCCAGTAGCATTACATTTATTGAACCAAAGCTTAGCAGCTGGAGTATCATCTTGCGTTTGCTTCAGAGATTCCAGGAACAATATTTACCTTCTTTTAACTTCCTTCATTAAAAATGTTCTTTTCTTTTCCCTATATGACATATGGTGGATACTCTAGACTATAATTAAGTAAGATAGAGAATAGGAATTAAAACATTGTTTTGAAATTTATGTGCCACTTGAGGGATTTCAAATAACTTCAATTAAAATGGATTTAATTCATTTAAATTACTTTAGTATCTATTATTTGCATGACATGCTGATAGGTATGATGGAGTATACAGAAATAACAATGATGAAATCCTTGCCTACAGTCAGCATTATACAGATAATAATAATAGATCATTACTAGGTAGAGTTAGTCAAAGGAATACTGGAAATACTTAAATATTAAAAGACTGAAGGAGTAAAACTATATGACCATGTTAATACATGTATATAACACTCAACTCACGTTTTTAAATTTCTTAGCAACTACAGGATGAAAAGGAAATTGCTCAAATTGGTAATGGTCAATACCAAAAGTATGCAACAAACATCACACTTAATAGTGAAACATTAGAGAAAGTCTCTTTAAAAACAGGGTAATAAAAAGATGTCTACTATCACCATTGCTTTTCAACATTGTACTGGAAAAATCTAGCCAGTACTCTGGGACAAGAAAAATTATTAAGAAGATGATAAATTGAGTGGGCAGAAGCAAACTGTCAAGTTCCCTAAATAGAAACATTAGGGCCAGCTGAGTGGCTCGTTGGTTAAAAGTTGGCTTGGGAACGCAGGCTCTGAGCAACAGGACCGCCAGTTCGGATCCAACATAGGCCAGTGATGCTGTGCCCTCTACAGCTAAGATGGTGAACAACAGCTCAACCTGGAGCTGGGCTGCCGTGAATTGCCGGCGATGGTGTAGGCTGCAGTGGGCTGCCATGAGCTATCGTGAGTGGCTGGTGTGAGCTGCTGTGAGCTGCCGTGAGCTGCCGTGAGCAGCCGACGGCCAACTGCCTCACCCAGAAGGAGTGCAATGATCACAATACGAACAAGGGCCAATAAAGCGCCATCCTCCACAACTAGCCTGAAGAACAAAAGGACAGCAACTTGTCTGTTCCCCTCCCCCAATTCCCCAACGCTGTTCCACTCCACCAATTCCCCAATAAAATCTTAAAAAAAAGAAAAACATTAAGGAAATTATTAGAATTAATAATTCTTGAGAGAAGGGAAGAAATAGGGTGAACTTACATCAGCCTGAAGAGAGTTTATGGAACCAAAACAGGGCGGGGGAACCCAAGGAGATCGCAGCACCTTCCCTGAGATGAAGACATAAAATTGGGAGCTCAGGTTGGCCAAGGCACCTGGAGGTTGCTAGGCTTAGTTCTAGACAGAAGAGAGCTGCAGAAGGAGCTCAAGAGACCTGCATAGGATTGTTCAGATAAGTAGTAATCAGTATGTGTTTACAAGGAAAGTATCTTAGGATGGGATAGGAATCAACTGAATGGAGTAGACTTTCACGAGAATGGTATACACTGGACCATAATTAAGATTTTTTAAAAATGTATAATGCATAGGGAATCAGGTAGAGTAAGTAGTAAGGCAAAATTAACTTTAGACTAACTTTTCTGATTCATCTGTTAAAGCTTAAAAACAAACATAAAAATGATCAAGCTATTTCCAAGATATTTTTAAAAAATCAATTTGACAGGACAAAATTTAAGAAAAAAAAATTAATACTAGATTACCCAGAACCAAATAATGAAAAATCACAATGTCTGTCATCTCTTCAAAAATTAGCAAGCACACAGAGAAGCAAAAATATATGACACAATGAGGAGAAAAATAAATTAATGAAAACTAAACCACTTCTTCTGATCCAGCATGTAATGAGCTTGGAAGTCACTCTAATCCTCAAAACAAGAAAAAAGCTAAACAATCTATTTGCAATCAACATGTCTTTTTAGATTCATTAGAGAACTGAGGTTTACCTCCAAATTGGAGACAAGTGAATACACAGAAGTGCAGTTTACTAAAGCAGAAGTCTGGGAAAAGAAGCCCACCAAAGGAACCAGTATCAGATACATTTTACCCAGACCATCATGTCCAGCTTTCCAGGAAAAAAAAATTACAAGATATATTAAAGACAAAAAACAATGCCATTTAAAGAGACAAAACAAGCATCAAAACCGGATTCAGATATGGCAGACATTGTGCAATCATCAGACCAACATTTCAAAATAACTATGATTAACATGCTAAGGCATCTTAACAGAAAAAGTAGACAACATGCAAGAAAAGATCAGTAACGTAAGCAGAGACATGGAAACACTATAATAAAATATCAAGAAATTCACATAAATGAAGAATGCCTTTGATGGACACATTATTAATACAAATAGCTAAGGAAAGACAGTGAACTTGAAAAGAGGTGATCAAGAACTTCCAAAACTGAAATGCAAAGAGAAAAAAATATTTAAAATTTTAAATAGACAGCCATAAAAAAAAAGGAAATCCTGACATTTGTGATAGCATGGATGAATCTGGAGGGCATTATGCTAAGTGAAATAAGCCAGAAAGAGAAAGACAAATACTGTGGGTTATCAGTTATATGTCAAATATTAAACAAACAAAAACCAACAAGTTCTTAGAAACAAAATTGAATGGTGGTTGTCAAGGGCTAAAGGACGGGACAAAGGGAGGAATGGGGGAATGTAGATGAAAGGATACAAATTTTCAGTTGTAAGAACTATAAGCTCTGAGGATCTAATATACAGCATGGAGACTATAGTGAATTCTATAGCATTGCATTCCTGAAAGTTCCTAAACATTCTCTCCACACCAAAATAAATAAATAAATAAATAAATATGTTAACTATGAGAGGTTATGGATGTGTTAATTATCTTCATCTTGTTAATCATTCTACAGTGCACATATATATGTACATATACATCATATACTTATACATATATATGTATTATCAAATCATCACATACACCTTGAACATATACAGTTAGATTTGTTAATTATTCCTTAATAAAGTTAAAAAAGTTAAATATTGTAACAGAATATCCAAGAACTGTGATACAATTACAAAAGGTATAATCTATGTCAAATGGAAATACCAGAAGGATATGAAAGACAGAAAAGAACAGAAGAAATATTTGAAGGACTCATGGTTGAGAACTCTCCAATATGAATGGTGAGCATCCAAATGCAGATCCAAATGCAGAAGCTCAGAGAACTTCAAGTAGGATAAATGTCAAAACATATACGCTTAGGTATATCATATTTAAACTGCACAAAATCTAAATAATGAAAAAGAAGTCTTGAAAAGAATTCTGGGAGGGGGAAACTGTGCCTATTGAAAATCAAGGATAAGAACTTCATTGGGCTTCTCTTCACAACCCATACAAGCAAGAGAGAGGAGTAAAATATTCAGTGTTGGAAAATAAATAAATAAATAAACACAAAGCTAGAATTCTGTATCCAGTAAAATTATGCTTCAAAAATAAAGGAAAAATAATGACTTTCTAAAACCCAGAAATTGAAGGGATTTGTCACTCAGTGATCTACTTTGCAAGAAATGTGAAAAGAAGCTCTTCTGAGAGAAGGAACGGATGTATGTCAGAAACTCAGCTCTACATAAAAACAGAAGAGCATTAGAGAGAGAATAAATGAAAGTAAAATAAGATCTTTACTTATCTTATTTCTATTGACCTAACAGATAAAAGTTTGTTCAAAATAACAACAATATATTCAATGTTTTTAGCTTATGGATAAGTGAAATGAATGACAACAAAGTTATAACATATAGAAGGCAGAAAGTGGGAGTTAACGGTTTAGTATTATGGTATAGTGGTATAGTGTTACTTGTTTGTTTTTTTCTCTTTTTTTTAGCTGGGCCGTCCTGCCACCTGTCAGCAGCTCAGCAGTAGCTCAGCTCGGGCCGGGAATTGAACCAGTGACCCTGTTGCTCAGACCTCACACTCTTGAGCAAGCTCTTAACCAACTGAGCCACTCAGCTGACCCAGAAAGTGGACTTGGATTAGAAATAAAGATATATTGCAAACCTAAGGCAACATCTAAAATATTTTTTAAACAAGTATAATTGATATGCTAAAAGAGGAGATAAAATAGCAGCAGATAACATGCTCCATTTAAACCAAAGGAGGTAGAAAAAAGAGTGAAAAACAAAAATGGAAAAAGAAACAGAACAAAGACGAATAGAAAATAGTAATATATATGGTAAAATTAACTCAACTATATCAATAATCACTTTAAATATGAATAGTCTAAATACGCCAATTAAAAGACGATTATCAGACATCAGAGTGGATTAAAAGAAAAGGTCCAAGTTATATGTTATCTACAATAACACATTTTAAATAAAAAATACATTTAGATTTAAAATAAAGAGAAAGAATTATATGCCATGCTAACACTGATCAAAAGAAGGCTGGAGTAGCTCCATTAGTTTCAAACAAAGCCAACTCAGAGCAAGGAGAATTATCAGGAAAATGAGGGGCATTACATAGTGATAAAGGAGGCATCTCTCTCCAAGAAATGTATCAATCTTTAATGTGTATGTCCCTAACAATAGGGCATCAAGCTATGTGAGGCCAAATTGATAGTACTATAAAGAACACTTAATGAATGCACCATTGTAATCAGAGACTTCATTCCTCTATCAGTAACTGACATATCTAGTAGGCAGAAAATTAGTAAGGACATAGTTGAACTCAATATCATCAATCAACTGGTTATCATGGACCATCTAGAGATTACTATATCCAACACTTTCTTCTCAAGCTCACACAAAACATTAACCAAGATAGACTACATTCTAGGTCATGAAACATACCTTAAAAAGTGTAAGAAGTGCCGGCCGAGTGGCGCGTTGGTTAAGAACTGGCTTGGGACGCCAGAGGGCCCTGGTTCAGATCCCACATATGAGGGCCAGTGACACTGCCCTCCGCAGCTGAGATGCTGAACGGCAGCTCAACCTGGAGCTGGGCTGCCGTGAGTCGCCGGCGATGGCATAGGCTGCAGCCCCTGCTGCAGTGGATTGCCATGGGCTACGGTGTGTAGCCAGCAGCCAGTGTGAGCGGCCCTCAAGCTGCAGTGAATGGCCGTCCAGAAGCCAGCAACTGATCTGCCTCACCTGGGAAGAGTGCAATGATGGTGCCAACTTGTGCCAGTGAAGCAACGTCCTCCACAACTAGACTGAAGAACAAAAAGACAGGAACTTGTCTGTTCTCCTTCCCCCAATTCCCCAATAAAAATCTTAAAAAAAAAAAGTGTAAGACTATGGAAATCATTAAAGTATGATCTCAGATAACAATGGAATTAAGCTAGAAATCAATAACAAAAAGATAGCTGGAAATTCCAAAATATTTGGAGGTTAAACAACCCACAACTGATTAACAAATGGGTCAAAGAAATCTTGAGAGAAATTTTAAAATATTTTGAACCAAATGGAAATGTGACTAAAATATCAAATTTCTGTGATGTTGTAAAAGCAATCCTTAGAGGGAAATTTATAGCAATGAATGCATATATTAGAAAAGAAAAATCTAAAATCAATAATTTAAGCTTTCACCTTAGTGATCTAATAAAGATGAGCACAGTAAATACAAAGTAAGCAGAAGAAAAGAAATAATAAAAAAATTTAAGGTGGAAATCAATGAAATTGAAAACAAGCAATTAATAAAATCAGTAAATCCAAAAGCTGGTTCTTAAAAAGAGCAATAAAGTTGATAAACTTCCAGTTGTGATTACTGAGGAAAAGAGAGAGAAGGCACAAATTACTAATATCAGAAAAGGAAACAGAACCATCACTAATGACTCCATGGACATTAAGAGGATAACAGAGTAGTATAATGAACAACCCTATGGTTATAAATTGATAATCTAGATAAAAGGAACCAATTCCTTGAAAAGATACAGTATACAAAAGCTCTCACTAGAGGACAAAAGCCATCTGAATAGGCCTTCATCTATTTAAAAATATTGAATCAATAATTAGTAACCTTCCCAAATAAAAAATACTAGGCTTAGACAGTTTAACTGGGGAATTCTACCAAGCATTGAAGGAAATGATTATGTCAATTTTTTATAATATGTTATAGAAAATAAAAGCTGAGGAAATGCTTCCTAAATCATTGCATGAGCCCAGCATTGCCCTAATACCATAACGAGATAAAGACATAAAAATAAGGAAAACTATACAGCAATATCTCTCATGAGCACAGATGCAAATTCCTCAACAAAATATTAGTAAATTGAATTCAACAATGTACAAAATGAGTTACACACCATGACCAATAAAAATTATTCCAAATATGCAAAATTGGTTTAACATTTGAAGATCAATTAATGTAATACATCGCATTAACTGGCTAAAGAAGAAAAAAATCACATGACCAAAAGATGCAAGAAAAAAATATTTGACTAAATCCAACACCCATTTGACAAAACCCAACACCCATTCATGGTAAAACTTCTCTCGGCAAACTAAGAATAGATGGAACTTCCTCAACTTGATAAAGAACTTCTACAGAAAGCCTACAACTAACATCAAACTTACTAATGAGAAAGTTGATGCTTCCCCACTAACATCAGGAACAAGAAAAGAATGTCCCCTCTCATTTCTCCTATTAAAAATCAGACTGAAAATCCTAGTAATGAAAGAAGACAATAATAGGATATAAAAGGTATACAGATTGAGAAGGAAGAAATACAACAAACTTTCTTTGTAGATGACAGGACTGTCTATGTAGAAAATCCCAAAGAGTTAACAACAACAAATCAAACCCCGCAAGAACTAACAAGTGATTAAAACAAGGTTACAGGGTATGAAGGTAAAATACAAAAGGCAATTGATTTTTTATGTACTAACAATGAAATTTGGAATTTGCAATTAGAAGCACTACATAATTTACATTAGAACCTAAAAAATGATATAGTTAGGTATAAATCTAACAAAATACATGCAAGATCTGTATAATGAAAACTGCAAAATACTGATGAAATAAATTTTAAAAAATTGGCATGTTCCATGTTCTTAGATAGGAAAACTCAATATTGTCAAGATATCAATTCCTTACAACTAGATCTATTTCAATAAAAATCCCATTAAAAAATCTCAGTAAGTTTTTTTTATGAATATCTACAAATTGCTTCTAAAGTTTATATGTAAGTAAAATTGTCCCAGAATAGCCCTGGTGAACAAAATCATTGGTAGTGAACAAAATCAGAGGGCAAACCCTGTCTGACTTAAAGACTTACTACAGTACTATAATAATCAAGATGGTGTGGTATGACAAAATAATAGACAAATATGTTGATGGAACAGAATAGGGAGCCCAGATACAGGCCTCACAAATATAGTTGACTTATGTTGGACCAAGGAGCAAAGGAAAATCAATGGAGAAAGGATAATTTTTTCAACAAATACTGCAGGAACAACTAGATATCCACATGTGAAAAAAATGAACACAGACACAGAGCTCATACTTTTCACAAAAGTCAATTCAAAATGTGACACATGCCTAAATTAAAACACAAACTATTAAGCTCCTAGAAGATATCATAGGACAAAATTCAGGTGACATTAGGTTTGGCAATGATTTTTTTTAGATATAATACCAAAGCATGAACCATAAAAGAAAATATTCATGAGTTGGACTTCATTAAAATTTAAAACGTTTACTCTATAAAAAATTGTTAAAAGAATGAAAATGCAAACCACAGACTTGGAGAACATCTTTGCAAAACATATATCTCATAAAAGACTGGTATCCAAAACAGAAAATAAAATAAAATAAACCTCCTAAAATTCAACAATAAGAAAACAGACAATTCAATTGAAAAATTGGCAACACATTTGTACAAACACATAAACACGTCACCAAAAATATGCAGATGACAAATAAACATCTAAAAAGATGTTCAACATCATATGCCATCAGGAATTATAAATTAAAAGAACAATGAAATACTACTACACACCTATTAGAATGGCTAAAATCTAAAACACTGACAAAACCAAATGCAGGTGAGGATTTGGAGCACCAGGAACTCTCATTCATTGTGGGTAGGAATTCAAAATGGTGGAGCCACTTTGGAAGAAAGTTTGGACATTTCTCACAAACCTCAACATGTTTCCATACAAGATGTCAGTCATGCTCCTCGGTATTTACCCAGATGAGCTGAAAGTTTATGTCCACACACAAACATGCACATGAAAGTTTATAACAGCTTTATTCATAGTTGCCAAACTTGGAGGCAACCAAGACATCCTTCAGTAGGTGAATGGATAAGCAAACTGGTCAATCCACTCAATGGAATATTATTATTCAGTTTTAAAAACAAATGAGTTATCAAGCCATGAAAAGACATAGAGGAACCTTAAGTGTATATGACCAAGTGAAAGAAACCAATCTGAGAAAGCTACATACTGTATGATTCTAAATATATGACAGTCTACAAAAGATAAAACTACAGTAACAGTAAAAAGATCAGGGGGTTGCCAGGAGTATTTGGAGAGGAAGAGAGGGTTCAATACTCATATGAGGGGCACAGGGGATATTTAGTTCTGTGCAACTATTCTCTATAGCACTCTAAAGGGGGATTCTTGTCACTATAAATTTGTCAAAACTCCATAGATTGTACAATACAAGAGTGAACTCTAATGGAATCTGTGGAATTTAGTTATAATAATAATATGCATCAATACTTTTTGCTCAGTTTTCTTTAAATAAAAACCTGCTCTAAAAAATAATATACTACTTTTTTTTAACTTACCCAGGAATACCACAAACGATAGGATTAGAAGACAAGACATTAAAACAGATATTATAATTATTTTTTATGTTTATAATGATATTGTTTTTGTCAAGTAGAAAAATAGAATTATAAAAAATTAAATTTAAGCGCTACAAACAAAATGCAATGTCTGAGATAAACTAATATCTTAGATGGATGAACAAAATATTAGATACTGGAAAAGAAAAGACTAGTAAACTTGAAGACATACATAAATCTATCCAAAATGAAACATGAAAAGACAAAACAAACAATTAAGGAAAACTTCATACATGTTAGGTCTTATACTGGAACTTCGAAAGTCAGAAATAAACAAAAGACAATTGAAAAATAAAACAGGGTATGATAAAGCAATATGAAAAGATGTCTACTGATATTTCAAGCCGAAGCCCAAAAAGTTCCAAATACTCAATTTCTTTTTCTCAAGCTTTCTCTAGATGCTATAGATTCCCCTGTCAAAATGTATTAACTGATTTTTTTCCCTTTTTTTTTAGGCACCATCACTGTGAAGGAATTGAGTGTGTCTTATTACTTCCAGCGAGGAGGAGTCATCCATGACCGAAAGGTTTTGGCTGTGCCTCTGCTGATAATAACTAATGGATCTGGGAGCGGGGACAAGAAATGAAAAAGAAATTGGTGATATAGACTTCAACTTCCCGAAACTGAACAAAGTCGCCTTCCCTTGCATGTTTCAAAACTTTGATTACAAAACAGGGTCTATTTTTTTTGTTTTCTATTTCATTCTTCAATATTCACCCCAGCCATTTTTTAATTGGATAGAAGTCATTCTCAGAGAGAAATGCTTAGTTTAGTAGCTTGAATAACACTCAGGTTCATGGTTGCTGACTCTGCTGCAATTTAAATAACTCTTTAGCAGTGTCACTCCCCCTGCTTTCTATTGATACGGTGATCTCCTGGTGATTCATATGTCTGATAGTACTGTATATAAAGTCAGGCTGACATACATTTTGTCAAGATTTTTATTATAGATGTTTTATCATTTACGATGATACTCAAGAAACAAAAACATATGACAAACGATAAGGTCCTTAAGAACCAAATGAAAGATGTGGCAGGTTTTACATGATTACATTATTTGAGAAGATACACATCTAGGGAATATTTACTGATTAGAGAAGTGAGAAGTTTATATTAAATATACTAAAATTTAAGAAGTACACACAATAGTGTGAGCCTTAAAAACAGCCTAGATTTAAAAGAATCGTGTTAGGAAGTTTAGAGGCCAGACTATCTAAGCATTAGGAAATAGGAAAATGAATTATTTGGAGAAAGGAAATCACCAAATGGTTGAATGTTGCCTTCTGCCAATTCTCAAACGAGCTATGACCAATTTGTATGACCCCTCAATTTCCCTTACCTCCATATTACCTAACTAATTATCCATTTTTTTCAGCCTCAAACATTTTTCTGTTTTAAAAATTCTACTGTCACAGTCATATTTCAGACCCATATTGTCTGATGTATGACAGTAAAGCCAGTTTCTCCTAACTGACCTCACTAGCCCTACGGATTCAGAACCAGCCCCGTTATAGTTTCCACATGTATCTCTCTCAAATTCAAATCCATTATATCATTTCCTCCATGTACAATTATCAATAGCTCATTCTTTTCTAGTTCCCCTTTCCCTTCCCATTTACCTAGGCTTCCCTTCTTGAAAGTCCAGGCCTAAATGCATTAGGTGGAACCCAGCCCAGTGAGGCTGCCTGAGGGTAGAGGGTGCTGAAGAAGGGAGGGCAGGGGCAGGGAGCTGAGAGCCTGAGGGGATGCTGGAGACAGCAAGTGAGGCTTGTTGGAGCTGCAGGGCAGCCTGCTGGGGGATGTCAGAATCCGGAGGGATGGGAAAGGCATCCATGCAAGGTGTCAGGCCAGGGGTAAGATATGCGAGCCAAGGCCACGTACAGGCTCAGGGTGGGATGGAATCCTTTGACATGACTTGGAACAAGGGAAGGAAGGTGACCCTTGGGAAGGCTGCCCACCACAGAGCTTTAAAGCTCAGAAGGGTGACAGAGGCTCCCCTGAGTTTCTGAGCCCAGGCAAAGTTAGGAGGACTTTACGCTCACGGGTTGTGGTGGCTCGTGTAGGGTGTTGGAACCACGGGAGGGTAAGGAGGATGTTGGTAGGGTTGGTGTGGGCAGGCTTGATAGCAAAATAATAATATAATAATAATAATAATAATAATAATAATATTATAACAAACTAGTGTATACAGAAAGATTAATCAAATAAGTAAATAAGGATAATGAAAGCCATGCTTGTTAATCTCAGAGAAGATAATTACAAGTAGAGAAAGGGGAAAAAAGAAAACAAAAACCAAATGAGCCTGTGATGCTGAATTGGAGTTAGAGATATTGGTGTGAACTCAACATACATGTGTAGATAAAGAATCAAATGCAAGGTTGTATGTTTGCACGTATATGTATAGATACGAGGTCTGACCATTAAGTTTGTGAACTCATCCTAGAAAAAGCGCTACATACCTCATTGCTGAATATCACTATGGTCACATTCAAAATGACCCTTGGAAAGCTATGCACTTATGCCAGCACCTAGTCCACCCTTCAAAGCAATTGTGGAACTCTTTTTCTGGAATGGCCATCAGAGCTGCCATCGTATTACCCTGGATGTCCTGAATGTCATCAAAATGTCTTCCTTTCAATATTTCCTTATCGTTGGGTAAAGAAAGAAGTCATTGAGAGCCAGATCAGGTGAGTAGGGATGGTATTCCAATACAGTTATTTATTTACTTGCTAAAAACTCCCTCACAGACAGTGCCATGTGAGCTGATGCATTGTCGTGATGCAAGAGCCATGAATTGTTGGCAAAAAGTTCAGGTCGTCTAACTTTTTCATGAAGCCTTTTCAGCACTTCTAAATAGGAAACTTGGTTAACTGTCCAGTTGGTACAAATTCATAATGAATAATCCTTCTAATATCAAAAAAGGTTAGCAACATTGTTGCAACAAATTCACAAACTTTTTTTTCATATAGTCACACGTTCCCTAGCTCTGTCCACTGAGAGAATTTAGGTGCAGCAACACCCCAATAGTGATAAGCAAACCTTGTGCTTGGATCTTGGTTAATAGATACCTTTCTCTGTAAGAGGTACCAGGCTGATTCCAGGTATGGGGCAGGAAAATTGTAAGATGATATTCAAATATATTGTTTCTAAAACTATAGAGGTGTGTTCTCAAAGAATGACTGGAACAAGTGAAAGGACACAGGTGCCATCTTAGAGTTCCCACTGCTTGGAGCATCAATATAATAATAAGAAATTATAACTCACTAAATGAAACTGCATAAAATAGGACTCCGGGAACACATTAAAATTTGATAAGGAATGGGAAACATATATGTCTGCAAATATATCTTCCTATAAAATATGTATTAATTACATAGGAATGAAAAAGTAACTTTGCAGTGGCAAGCTTGGTAGATACCACCTAAATGAAGTGATCAAATTTAGCATCATCACTTTGGCGACAAATCAAAATCATGTGTGCCACGTGATAAGATGCAATGAGAAGAACCATTTAACTTAAGTGAAATTTCTGTCAAAGATGCATAACCTGACTATAGTCATAAAGAGACGTCAGGGAGAATCCAACTGGAAAACACTACACAATAATTCTTCCATGGTCTTCAAAAGTGTTCAAGTGAAGGAAATGCGGGAAAGACTAAGAACTATTCCAGATTGTGGAAATCTAAAAATAAATGACCACTAAATGATCCTGGACATGGTCCGTTCGCTGTAAAGGTCATTGACAAAATTTCATGGGGTAGTGATATATTAGCATTAATTTATTGATTTTTCTTGCTGCATTTTCAGGAGGATATCCGTGTTCGCAACAACAAAAATAAATAAATAAAACTAAAGTGTTTAGAAGCAGGAAAAAAACTTGGTTTCAGTGACTTAAAGCATGTGTTAGGGACATATAGTGGCCCAATTTACTTTTTCAACTTACTTCAAACACACATATCTTACTCTCACACATATCACATATCTTCTAACACCACGTTGGTTTGCACGTGCAGTTTTACCATGTTTTCTTTCACTTTTCTACTTTTGCTCATTGAGGTCCAATTCAGGGGTAACTTCCTATATAAAAACGTGTATGACTCCATTAGGCACCCCCCACTGCTCTCTCCTTTTTATACACATGCACTCTTTTTAAAAACAAAAATAGCAGTTAACCCTGCTATTGCAATGTAATAATTTGTTTATGACTCTTTTTTTAGTACCCTAGAACATAAAGGTTTCTAATTGATATATTGTTATATTTCCAGCATTCACTGCCTATGATATCTGACACGTAGCATGTGCTGAAATATATTTTGAATAAATAAAGGAGTATTCTGTGTTGACCTACAGTGTTTTGTACGGCACAGCTATCAGCCCTTCCATCGGACCCAGCAATATTTTAACTAGATGAGCGTGTAGATATTCTGGAGAACAAACTTGTGGCTGTCAGCAAGCTTTTTAACGTAGATGATATTTTATAATGTGTTTTAACACTGTCCAATGGAAAACCATGAGAAAACCCACTGCTCTGTTTCCTGACCCGCCAGCCAATAGCCGCCATCTCCCAGACTATTCCTGCAGATAGCAGTAGAGGTTATGAAGGGGAAAATCGGGGTTTGTAATGAAAGCATTAAATTGTGTCTGCATGCTCAGGAGCTTCTTGGGGAATGAATTTCCTGTGTCTCCACCTGACTCTGGTGGAGCCAGTGTATGTAGTACAGGAGTTGATGGCTGTACATACATACTGACCTGAAATCGTCTGCCTGGTGCTCCATGAAAAAAGGCTTCAAGGGAGCAGAGCTGTTAATATTAAGACACACTGCTGATTATTTTAAATAATAATGCATCACAAAATAACTTTCATCTGACTAGAACAATAAATCAAAATGGCAGTCGCTTGATAGATTTTCCCACTGAGCCATTTGTAAAACTATTTGACCCATTGATGACAGTGTATTTGGGTTCATTAACCTACGATTTCATTCATGGGTTGCACTGGAATGAGCTCTCAAATTGTATGTGAATTATGGAAATATGAGTTTCTATAAGCTCATTAATTTTCAAAAACTTATTTAGAAGCCCTCAGGGGTTTCATTAAGCCCACACTGTAGCCATATCCTGTGGGAAGGGAGTAGGCACCAAGAAGATTACCTCTATTTATATAACTTAGAGGTTTGGTGTCAGCCTTAAGTTTGAAGTCCAATTCTACTGATTATTACCAGTATGAACTAGTTAGAAAAGCTCTGTGTCATGGTATCATTATCTGCAAAAATGCAGGAAATATTTATAAATTCAATACAATACCATAGAGGCCAAGCTTTAAAAGAAGTGAAATGCATCCCTTATTTTATGGGACTCCTGTAAGCTTTTATCTGCAAATGAAAAACTTTCCTTCTGTTTCTAAAATTCATCGATGTAGATCTTTATTGTGTGGCAAATCTATTAGAGTTTTTTCCTCTCTTTGTCTTTTTGTAATGAAGCTCCATTGTGTGTGTGTGTCTGTGTGCAACTTCAAAGTTATAGCAACATGTTGCAATATATCTTTAAGCTGTCCAGTCAAACTCTTGACAACATATCCAAAGGGACGCAGGGAACAGAGATGTTATCGTAATGGTGATTTTGAGAAGTCTTAAAAAGGTAAATTAGTGACATAATAACAGTAAATTGTTCTGTGGCCTCTATAAACTGGAAAGAAATCTATTTCTCTGTTGTTATCATGGTTCTCGTGAGTAATTTTTGGTAATATTCTAAAAGATGAAAAGAGATCTCATTCCCTCTTGAGAATTAACTTCATAGGTTGACATCATAAGGATTTGCTTGATATGTATAATTTTCCAAGCCTGTTTCTTTTTTTTTTTTTTAAAGATTTTTATTGGGGAATTGGGGGGATGGGAACATTGCTGGGGGAATTGGGGGAAGGGGAACAGACTAGTTGCTGTCGTTTTGTTCTTCAGTCTAGTTGTGGAGGATGTTGCTTCACTGGCCCAAGTTGGCACCATCATTGCACTCTTCCCGGGCGAGGCAGATCAGTCGCCGGCTTCTGGACGGCCGCTCACTGTGGCTGCTGGCCGCTCACGCTGGCTGCTGGCTACACACGGTAGCCCATGACAACCCACTGCCACAGGGGCTGCAGCCTACGCCGTCGCTGGTGACTCATGGCAGCCCAGCTCCAGGTTGAGCTGTTGTTCAGCATCTTAGCTGTGAAGGGCAGTGTCACTGGCCCTCATATGTGGGATCCGAACCGGGGCCCTCTGGCGTCCCAAGCCAGTTCTTAACCATCGCGCCACTCGGCCGGCCCCCAAGCCTGTTTCTTTTTTAATATTACTTATTAAGGCAAAGGATATGTATCCCTCACAATAGCTAGGCATGTTGTATTAAGAAACAGCCTCCAAATCTCATTATCTTAAAACAGTAAAAATGGATTTCTTGCTCTTTCTTGCTATCTCATGCATAGTCTCCAGGGTGGAGGCTCCCTTTGATGTCTCCCTATAATTGCCCCATATTAACACGTGTGCACAATCCCTGACCCAGAAGAAGAGAAAGACGGACAATTACTCATCAGCACCCACACCTCATTGTGAAAACAACTCCCATAGTCACTTAACCTCAAGGGATCAGGGAAGCTCAATCTTGTGTGTCCACAAAGAGAAAAAACAGTTGAGAAGTACTCAAGATTATCATGATGGCCATTGTAGCCTAGCCAGTCTGGCATCTTCAGTGTCACCACAGGCCCTGTGGTATTAGATAAACTGGTTATTTGTGTAATATTTAACACTTTATTTTATCTGTAAGTGTGATTTCAACCAAAGTGATGGTTTCTTACATCTAGCAATAACTTCTGAATAAAATTACTATGTACTTTTTTTGTGAAAGGCTTGTGAGTGAAATTTTTAAATTTTATTAAAAGAGTTGAGTAATTCTAAGTGTAATCTTAGCATTTCGTTTCTTACTGAATGTTCAGTTCTAAGTCAAAGCAGCAGATAGCACCCGTGTAATGTAACACAGAGAGATACTATATTGGCTATGCATTCTACTAATAGGAAAAATCCCCTATGATCTTTTTTCTTCAGTCTCCACTGTTATTAAACATAATAAATTGCTAAAGCACATTCTAATTTTTGGATATTCTATTATTTGGACAGTAGTAGGAAAACAAAAGAAATCTCAAACTTTACAAAAATGTTGCCAAAACTTTTAGGGTCAACCTGATGGACAGAAATCTGGTTTAGATAACTGCTTCTTAGATGGAGAACATATACTCTATTACTTAAAATATCATTTTCATGCAGAAAGCAGAAAAAACAAACCACAGGCTTTTATTGTAACAGTGTAAACATTTGAAATGAAAAACTATTTCCTCCTGAAGGTTTAGTCTTATAGTTTTTAGCATCATAGCTTTTGAAAATAGAGATAAAATCTAGTCAACTGAGGTATACGTGTTTGTTTATCAGTATAGCATCAATACCGCTATAGAATGAATGTGATTCCTCTTTCCCACAAAATCGAAGATAAACACTTCTGGTTCAGTGTCAATGTGTGTGTTAAGAGATGTTTTGAGCAGAGTAAAGAGAACTGGAACTAAACCATGATGCTGTGTGGTTTACTGAGAGTTCATGGGTATGTAAGGATCATCCTTGTACCCCTGAGAAAACACTGACTCTGAGGAGAGAGTTCCTAATTTCAAACTCAGAAAGCCACAATGTCCGATTGTTAATGTTCCTTACTCTTTATTCTATTAAAGAAACTAATATTTCCAGAACGTCAGAGGAAAGACTTGAGCTCCTGAGACCTATAGTTGCCACATATTTTAGTATATTAAAAAATAATTTTATACCAGTGCTATTGTTTTTATGCTATTTTCTTATTTTTGCATATTCGTAAGTTTCACTCATTGTCAGTCATTTGGAAATCTTCTAAATCACTTGTGCATTAATTTTGAAATAGAATGTTCTTATACATTCAGGGTATGAGTATAAATCAGATCAGGGATTTCATTTTTTATGTGAAACCAGCTGTATCTCAATACTCTACCAGCATTAGAAGTGGGTCTTTCAATGATATGAAAGCAGTGGACCTCAGATTTAAGGAGTGTTGGTAAGAAGATCAATTAAAAAGGCGCCATCGCTTTGTTCTAGTTACAATGTATTTCCTAAACTCATCTTACACTGCAAAGGCATTTCTAAGTCTGTCCACTTATTCACGGAGGCAGCATGGCTCAGTGGTATGAAATAACAGGCTGGAAGATCAAGGACAGTGAGTTCTAATGTTATACTGCAAAATACAAAGCAAAAATGTTGCTGCTCAGGCTTCTTAGATACCTTTAAAATGGTTCTTTAATATCGTGCCCCATTTCTTCTTTCTTCTTCTGTTGTTGTTCTGGTGGCATTTATCCATGGGTCAGGGACACAAAAGCAAAAGCCAAGGCGGTGCCAGTGACTAAAGCCACCATAGGAATCTGTGGAGATGGCTCTGGCAGAGGCAGCGGCCTCCTTCTTGTTTGATTAACATGTAAGATCCTCAAAATAGTTGAAAAGTAAGTATCGGCTTCATAGAAGGAACGGGGTGCAGTTAAGAAAGCTGTGGTAAAAGCAATGGGGTATTGCAAAATGGAAGCTACAGGGATATTTCTGTAATACTCATCTAAGATGGGATCTGAGGATATGCCCCGTTGGAGATGTCCATTTCCTTCTAGTTTCCCTAAAACTCTCAGAATGAGGCATCTGAATATCAGTTCCCTTTTCAGATCATATGCACATTTTAGTATGTTCTGCGGAGAGATGTCTGTAATCACACATCATGTTTTGCCTTCTCATGCTTGATGTGGGTATTCAGCATCCTAGGTTTCATGAAATTAAAAGTGAAGAAACTATTCAATAAAGGCATACATCGAAACAGAGCCAAATAAATGCTGAATCGAAAGGGCTTTAGTGGTTTCTGACGGATCAGAGTTGGGTTTACTACTCTAATTTATAAGGTAAGGCCAAAGTACTTTCTCCCTCCAACAACTGTTATAGATAGTAGAAATTATTTACAAAACCACGATCCACATCCTGCAAACATTTTCTTCCTGTTACTTTTGAAGGCCTCCTTTATGACCCTAATATATAATTAAACTCGATTGCAATCATGTATAATTGCAGTCTGTTCTGGGCTAATAATGAGTTTTAAAGATTCCACAGTGCAATTTCTGGTGGGATTTCAAATGGTATATGTCATGGGGAAGAATTCTATTGTGTAAATATGATATCAATTGCCAATAAGAGTTTCATCAGTGTTACACATATATTTTTAAAAGCAAAATATTTATGTGGTTTAGTCTACTTTTTTATTTCAAAAGAGGTTATTTTATAATATCAAAAGAAACTCAGATCTGAAATAGTTTAGGAACTCGAAGCAACACGAAATAGGTGTGTTGAAGTAGTATAAACTCTGATTACCATTTGCCTCCCTCAGGAAAAAAAATAAATTGGTTCAGTTAAATGATAGGTGTGTTTTATTTACCTGGTTTCTGGTCCCAGTGAAATCATACCAAATTTCTCAGCTTGGAAATTTTCTTAAATATGTTAAATTGTTCACTTTTATCTTATCAGAATAAATGTCTTACTTGTATTAGTAATAGTTCACCAAAAAAAATTAATGCAGGTTTATAAAATTATGTCAACACTTTGGCTTTTTTATTTATTTATTTTTTAATTTTTTATTTTTAGTTTAACACTTTGGCTTTTTTTAATCAGTGCACATCCATTGCAGAACAGTTTATCTAACTTTTTCATGACTGATTTCTTTCTGAGAAGTCTTAAACCATTCAAATTATTTGTATGAACAATTTTAAAATTGCAAACATTTCCATAGTTACAAAACAAATTTCATTGCTTAGAAATGCCTCAGTCATAAATCTCTGTATTGAAATTCAGAGGAATTTTATAAGACAGCAATGTTTGAAATGAATTCTTATCAATGAAGTAATTCTTGTTGTGTAGGCCACCATTACCATCACAGGATTAAAAACAAAATCATTAATGATAAAAAATATTTTTAGAATAGTAAGCACTCAAAAAATATTAATTCCCTCTTTAGGCCTGGGAGACAACTGATTAAGCATCCCCATATCCAATAATGATCCAAAGGTAATAATTCCATTGCAACATCTCTGGTAAGCTACCTTAGAAATCAAAGGCGTTCTATTTCGGTCTTCTCGTTTTCGAAATAGAAAACTCTGGCCTCATTGAAGTGATTAGACCAAGATTGCATAGCTAATAGCTGATAAAGGACAAGAATCTAGGACATGAAATAACTTTGTTCTGCCGCTGTCTGGCATGTGGCATATACATTTACACACACACACACACACACACACACACACACACACACACACACACACACACTCCTACAAGACACAAGAAAGATGGAATAGGACAAGAATCCAGACAGAAGAGACTGAGGGAACCCATGTCAGCTCAGCTTTACTGCAATTGCATAGCTAATAGCTGATAAAGGACAAGAATCTAGGACATGAAATAACTTTGTGTGGCATATACATTTACACACACACACACACACACACACACACACACACACACACACACACTCCTACAAGGTTCAAGTGATTTCTTTCTCCAACTATTGTAACAGCCTTCTTGTTGAAACTCTGTATTTAAAGTCATCACACCACCCTTCCTTATTCTTTTCTCAGCTTCCAATCAACCCTTTCCTCCACACTGCTTTTAATTTAATCTTTTTAGGATAAAAAATTGACTATACCCTTCAGTCAAAATTCTTCAAGTGTCTCACATATGGCGTATAAAATCCTTGCTGATAAGGCACTTACCCTGCTGCTGAACCTAATTCTGTTCCATTCTCTCCTTGATTTTTTAAAAGGGATTTTTCATTTTGGAATAAGTGTGTATTTGCATAAAAAGTTGCAATGATAGCACAACAGTTTTCATAGACCCCTCACCCAGTTTCCCCTAAGGTAAACATTTGACCTTACTTGCCACGATGTAGTGAAAAGTAGGAAACCAGTATTGGTATGTGACTATGAGCTGAACTCTGAATTTTATTCAGATTGTACTAGTTTTTCCCTAATGCCATTTTTCTCTTCTGGAACTCAACCCATTGTCATCATGTCTCCTTAGTCACTTCTGACAGTTTCTCAGCCTTTACTTACTTGCCTTGACCTTAACAGTTTTGAGTACTAGTGGAATGTTTTGTAGGCTGCTCCTTGATCTGTGTTCAGCTGTTGTTTCCCCTCAAGATTAGATTGGTTTATAGGTGTGGGTGAAGAATAGCAGAGATGAAGTGTCTCTGTCATGACGTCATATCGGGGGGTTCACGAAAGCAACAGGACTTGTGAAAAACCCGGGTGACTTGGTCGTCACCAAAAAATTACTACTTTTCCCTTTCCATACTCCATTTGGAAGTGGGGCGTGTCCGTGTGCATACAGGGTGGTCCCTTTTCTGATCTCCAGGAACGATTTCCTTCACTATCTCATGACTAGGACTTGAGAGAACGCTGAGACTTTGGACGTGGTAGGGGTAAGAGGAGAATCCTTGCCCCATCCCAGTGCTCTGGTCCTGAGGGTGAATAAGTGGGCCTCATTGGTTCCTATGGCTCCTCCTCGGGGAGCCCAGAGGAAACGCTGCGTATGAGACACAGGGATGCTCAGCTGGCTGCGGGGCCACAGGATGGGAAACCCAACCCAGACAACAGATGGCGAGGGTTTGCTGCTGGCAGGACCGAAGCGAGCCAGGCTGTTTCTCTGAAGAGTGGTTCCTCAGCAATACAGAGAGAGGTAAAATAGCACCTCCCCCCTCAAATCACACCCACCCACCACCTCCACGGAGAGACATCCCTGCAGTAGAGGACGTCAGCACTACCTGGACCCAGCCAGGCCACAGTGTCCTACATGAGGCCTTCCCCAGCCCCAGCCCCAGTTCTGGCAGCACCGCTCTGGGCTGAGCTCAGGGGAGAGAAGAGTTGGGCTCTAAGTTGACTATTGCACAGGAGGTTGTTTTTTGGGTTTTTTGGTTTTTGTTGTTTTTTTTTACTTTTAAATTTTTAAAATGATTTTTTTATTAAAAATTTTTAATTGAGTATTTTAAATATTTATAAAATACAAAATGAAATATCAATGGACTTATTATTACCAGCTACTCAAATCATCTTTGTGTTGCCATAATTGTTTGTTATTATAGTCACCTCCCTTTATTTTGCTTTAGTATTTAAAACAATCCCCGACATCATGTTGATTCATCCCTAAATAATTTATAATCCATGTAAAAAAAGATATTTTCTAACATAATCATAATTGTTGCTATTATGCCTAATAATAACAATAGTTCTATAATGTCATCTAATACTTGGTTCATATTCATCTTTATTTGAAAGATGTCATTTTATAATTTTATTTTATTTTTTATTAAATATATTGGGGTGACATTGGTTAGTGACATTATATAGGTTTCAAAGTTACATTTCTATAGTACATCATCTATATATCACATTGTGTGCTCACCACCCAGAGTCAGTTCTCCTTCTATCACCATATATTTGACCCCCTTTACCCTCTTCTACTACCCGCCCCTCCCCGCTTACCCTCTGGTAACCACTAAACTATTGTGTGTGTCTACCAGTGTTTGTTTGTTTATCTTGTTCCTTTGCTGCCTACAGTTTTATATCCCACATATGAGTGAAGTCATGTGGTTCTCGACGTCTTCTGTCTGACTTATTTCGCTTAGCATGATAATCTCAAGATCCATCCATGTTATTGCAAAAGGCAGTATTTCATATTTTCTTATGGCATAGAATTCCATTGTGTATATATACCATAACTTCTTTATACAATCATATATGGAAGGACACTTTGGTTGTTTCCATGTCTTGGCCACTGTAAATAAAGCGTCAATGAATATCAGAGCACATATATCTGTATCAATAAATGCTTTTAGATTTTTTTGGTACATACCCAGGAGAGGGATCACTGGGTCATATAGTAGTTTTATTCTTAATTTTTTGAGGAACTTCCATACTGTTTTCCATAGTGGCTGCACCAATCTGCATTCCCACCAACAGTTTACAAGGGTTCCTTTTTCTACACAGCCTCTCCAACACTTGTTACAAGTATTATTTTTCTTGATGATGATGATAGCCATTCTAATTGGTGTGAGGAGGTATCTCATTGTGGATTTGATTTGCATTTCCCTAATAGCTAGTGAAGCTGAGCATTTTTTCATTTATCTGTTGGCCGTTTGTATGTCTTCTTGCAAGAATTTTCTGTTTGGGTCTTCTACCCATTTTTCAACTGGATTGTTTGTCTTTTTGTTGTTGATTGTATGAGTTCCTTATATATTTTGGATATTAGCCCCTTATCGGAGGTGTGCTTGCAAATACCTTCTCCCATTCAGTTGGTTGCCTCTTTGTTTTGTTGATGGTTTCTTTTGCTGTGCAGAAGCTTTGTAGTTTGATATAGTCACATTCATTTATTTTATCTTTTACTTCCCTTGCATTCGAGGTCAAATTTGCAGAGAAGCTTTAAAAATGACAGGGTTGTGTGGCAACACATTTGTAAGATGATTATACTTGCTTATCTATTTCCCCACCAGCTTGTTCATTCCATGGAGTTAGAAAGTATATTATTTGTCTCATATCCACAGCCTCTTTTAAGGCTTCTCAACCTGGAAGAGAGCAGGCTGGTTCTTCCTTCTCTAGAATGTTTGGAAATGAGTTGAGGTTTTGTTTTTTGTTTTTTGTTTTCCTTTTTGGTTGTCACAATGATTGGGGAATGCTCAAAGCATTTGGTTGGTGGAGACCAGTAATTCTAAATAGTGTACAAGGCAGTGGCCTACAGTGAAGAAATGAATGAATGAATTAACTAATTAATTAATTTTAGTGATCCATTGTTTATATGATAAATGCAAACAAAATTTTTCTAATAAAGTAAAATATGGTTCTCAGAGCAAGTGAAAAGAGATTTTAGAATCTTTAAAACTCAAACATTATTATAAAAAATAAAGCCATACTTTGTATAAGACAGTTAATCTACTTCACCATCTTCTATTGTCCCATTTTAATGCGAATTTTGTTAATTTGTTTACTGAAGAAAGACATTTTTAATCAACTGAAATTACAGATTTTTTTTTCAAGTATACCTCCTTCAGAATCTCCACATAGTGTAGCTTGCATGTACACTGCCCTAAAATTAGAATTCCTGTCCAGTGTGACCCTTTCTTTCCCATTTAACCTCTTCCTAGTGTTCCTTTTCCCCCCTCCCCGCCCCCTGGCCCCTTCAGCACCATCTTCAGTCATCCAAAAGCTAATGCTACTGTATGGTTGCTATTAAGATCCAAATAGCAGCACTGCTATGTGTTTTGTTTTTGTTATCCGGCACGCTCAGATTATTCCATCTGCATGATCACCACAGCCTCTGAGAATGCTAATTTCTCATCCTATTCTTCTTAGTGATGTGTGCCTAAGGAAGGATGCGGCCGCCCAGCCCTATAAGAGGTGGAGGGAGTCAGAGGTTGAGAGTGCTGCCATTTCTTAACCAAGTCACTATGATCCCCCGTTAAGTGTCAACGCCTTGGTCTTGTTTCTCTGCCAAAATTGTGCGCGTATGTGACTCCAGTTTTCTTTACAAGGGGAGCCACGACCCCCATAGGGCCTCCATCTGTCTGCCTGGAGCAGCTCACTGAGGTTATAGCTCATTAGAGGATGTGCTGACATTGATCTCAGGTCTTCACATTCAATTATGTTCTTCAACCTTGCTTACCTATACATTGAGGGACTCTGCGATGTAATAAATGGAAAAGAAATGACCTCGGGTTTAACATACCTTATTACATAAATGCAAACCACTGACATCCAAGGGTATTAGAAGGCATGACTTCTGAAGCAGCCCTTAATAGGGAAAATATGTCTATTTTACATATTTCTATAATGCAAGATATTCAGT
This sequence comes from Hipposideros armiger, assembly GCF_001890085.2. Classification (NCBI taxonomy): domain Eukaryota; kingdom Metazoa; phylum Chordata; class Mammalia; order Chiroptera; family Hipposideridae; genus Hipposideros; species Hipposideros armiger. The sequence goes on along the minus strand of NW_017731621.1, from coordinate 2,418,341 downwards.
AGACCTTGTACCTGACCAGTAGCCACCACCTCCAACCCCAAACAAATAGGTAAATATTTGGAAATTCTTTAGAGTACTTCAAGGTCTACCTAGCTTCCTTTCTTCTTTGATTCCCTTCCCTCCACTCCCTCCCTTTCCCTCTCCTTTTTTTCTCTTCTTTTGTCTTCTTTTCCCTCTTCTATCTATCTATATCTATCTCCCTCTCTATCTATCTCTTCCTGATGGGAATCTGAAAGTCTATATTATATTCTTGGTCAAATCTGATTCAAAACATGACTAGAAATAACATAACTAATGACATATTGGGACATTTTAATTCCTAAAAACTCCAGCTGAAAATTCAGCAGAAACTGTTCTCTTGGCACGTCTCAAGAAATGTCACACGTTTCAGAACAGCAGCTGAAATAGAGAAAAGAATGGGACCACTAACACCAAAACAATAACAAAAAACAGCTATTGAAATGTTTTGGTATCCAAGGTTTAGCTTTCTTTTTTTTTTTCTTTTCTTTTTTCTTAAGTTGCAGCAGGATTGTTGTCCTCAATTCCACAGACTACAGGTTGGATAAGAACAGATTTAGGGGGAGCTTTCTTATTCCTGGTTCTAAAACCAGCACCAGAGGAAAGGTTTCGCATTGCCCTAAAACTTCTAGCCCTGCCCATGCCCGCCACATGCTCCTCACCAGTGGACTTGCATGGCCACTTAGAATAAGGGGTGTGCATACAGGGTTCCCCAAACACACTTCCTCCTCTACAAGACACCTTGCTAGAGGAAGCACAGTGGTTTCGTCATGGCTCAGCAAAGCTCTTGGCCCAGCCTTCTGACGGCTGGCTGTTTTCCATGCCCCTAACGATTATATATCCAGAATATTCTAAGAACTTAAGTTTTCCATGCCCTGTCCTCATTGTTCAAAACTACCTTTGCAGCGGTATTTGTCACATGCCCAATTTCTTTTACGTTCGAATTTCATTCATAGTATTTATACCTAGTTCCTTGTCTGCTTGCAATGTTTGAGAAGCCTCCAAGTACTGTTTTGCTCTGAAACTTTACCTTTGTAGTGTTGTCCTATATGTCCTCTTTTGAATTGGAATTGAGTCTGTCCTCTGTGTGTGTGTGAATGCGTGTGTGTCTCGGTGTGTGAATGTCTCTGTGCCTGTGTGCATCTATGTGTCTGCATGTGTGTGTGTCTATGTAGCTATGTGTGTATCTGTGTGTACCTTTGTGTGTCTGTGTGTGTGACTGTGTATCTTTGTCTGCCTCTGTGTGTGTGTGTCTGTGTGTTTGTGTGTGTCAATAAGTGCATGTCTGTGTGTCTGTGTGTGTGTGTACCTTTGTATGTGAGTGTGTCTATCTGTGTGTGCCTGTGTCTCTATGTGTACTCATGTCTGTGTGTGTGTGTCTATCTGTGTCTGTGTGTGCCTGTGTATGTCTGTGTGTGTCTATATGTGTGTGCATGTCTGTGTATTTGTGTGTGTATGTGTATGTGGCAGGGAGTGGGGGACATTGCACTGGGGATAAGACATGAGGATATAAACCCCTTGGAGATGTCATAGAGGCTTTCTATATGATTATCTGGTGGCTGAAATGTCACAGAACTCCCCAAACAGATATCTTCTCCTGTCAAACACGTGAACAAATGCTCAGCGTGGTGCTATTTTCTCAGTGTAGAGAAGGGGTAACGTTGCCCAGGAGGGTAAATCGTAATGAATCAGATGACGATATAGCAGAGTGTTTTTCTTAAGAGAGAATTCTCTGGAAATTTAATACTTGTGCACAGTATAACGACTGGCCGTCAATCCTTGACCTAGAAGGCCGTAGGAGCCCTGCGTGTGCACGGGCAGCTCTGAATCTCAAATAATGAGCTCTCCGATGTGGTAATATTGCCACTACCACGGGCTCCCAGGGCGCTGGGCTAATTGTACGGTGTCAGATGGTAGGTGTGTCCGTGTAAAATTTTGAGAGGCACATCAGTGCAGCTTTCTAAAGCATAATAGGCCCTGATTAGCCAGCCGTGCGGGGGACTGTTAGGGATGTTAGCTGCGAGTGCTGAGGCCCACCTGAGCTACAGAAAAGCAAAGTTGCCAGGGAGAAAGTGGCTGCAGCCCCCGTGTTATTCACGGGGATTCGCTGTTGCTCTGGGACAGGCTGGGGTGGGGGAGCGATTGCAAACCCCACTTGGCAGGCTTCCCAGATGCCTTAGTCACATTCTGGCCAGCTCTGACTGGAGCGGAGACCCCTTTGTTTGTTGGACTCATTGGGGCAGGCAGTTTGGCGCCTGCATGGGGCCCTATGAGAGCGTCAAGCCCAGCCTGCCACTCGCAGCAGGTCTGTGCATAAACTACGCTGTGTCTCTGGGCTGGAAACTTTTGTTGTCACTGCTTCTGTCCAAAGACAACACTTCCTGACCTCCCAATGTTATAACACCCCTGACCAGCATGGATGGGGCCAGGGTATGACGACAGCGGCTGAACTCTTTCCTCGTGTATCCTTCACGTGACGTCACCCAGCTATTCGCAGTGCTTTCTTTGTAAAGTTCCTTTTGTTTGTTTTCTTTTCTTTTCTTTTTTCCCTGATTCACTCCATGTTCTCCATTTCCAAAGTTCTGCCCCTAACCCACGCCCTCCTGACTTCATGCCAGGACTGTAGGCCCAAGCAGCCAACTAAAGCAGAACCTACAACTGCCAGAACAGAGCTCCTTAAAGAGCAGGTGTCTGACCTGCCGCCTCTGCATTTCCGGCTGCTTGCCAACCACCCACCCCCTCCGCCTCTCGCCTCTCCCTTCCATTTCCCAGATGCAACTTCCGGTCCTGGCAGGGGGCGCTGTTTCGCGCTTTTGCATTTTTTCCCACTGTGTGACTTTGTACTTGCCTCTTTGGTCCACATTTGGAGTACTTGCTTCTTTCTCTGTTGCCTTCCATGAAAACTACAACATACACTAACTGCTCAAAATCTGTCTGCCTCAACTGTCTTCCATGACAAAAGTCATTTGATTGGATTGCAGGCTGCTCCCACTGTGGGCACAGCACCCCAAGGTTAAGCCCAAAGGCCCTGGTCCCAGTGAGGCTCAGGCTAAACCTTGCTCTCTTATTAGTCTATGTCTCGGCTTTCTCACCAATAAAATGGAGCAACTTCACAGTGCTGTTGAGAGGATTGAGTGTCATAGCTTACATGAAAGGCTGATAAGTGGTGGATAATTAAGAGGCGGTGCTAATTAGTATTACTGTTTTTACTGTTGAACTGGTCTCCTTATCCAAGTTTGTATAGCACTTCTGTACATGGCTTGCCCTTTCTTCCTGTTCATTAATAAAATATGCACATGTGGAGAGTCAATGACAGGGATCATACACCATCATCCCTGGACTCCCCCCATACCTGACCCCCAAAATCACATAGCATCAGACTACACTAGGGGGTCAACCTTCAATCACTGTCTGGTATTAACAATCCACAAATGAAAAAAGCATGTTGTATTTCCTTTGTCTATTCAAGAAAGGCATTTCTTCATTCAGACTACAGTATTTCCGTCTTGTCTCCGTTTCCTCAGAACCTAAAAAATACATGGGAAAGAGGTGATTTGGATACTTTTCATAAAATTCAAATATTCTATATGCAATAAACCAGACTTCTTTTGCCTTTAATCGTTCAACCTTTTTTCTCCACATCTCTAAAATTAGGGTTTTAAATTTACATAAGTAAATAAAAATAATTAATCCAAATCATGAATTATAAATCACGTTACTTTTTCTTGCTTTTTATATCATTTTTAGGTGACAATATCATAATATTCACTATGACATAAGATTTTTTTCTAACATCGTACATGTTTTGTTTTCCCCCTGATCTTGAGTGTATAGTATGACTCCTCCCTACCCACAAGGCTGCCACTATACCATTGTGCTTATGGGAGCCCTATTTTATTAATAAAAAGAGTATGAATAATAATAGTCATTATAAATTGAGTACTTACTGTGTGGTAAGCCCTTCACTTGTATTGTGTTACTCTAGGTCCTACAAGGTGAGATTATGCATGCAAGAAACTTACTGAGAAAACAGCTAAGAAGGATAAAGGTGAGGGGGGCCAAAGAAGACAGGGAGAGCCTTTAGAGAGTGATGCAGGAGATTGGATAGAAGAGTGTCAAACTGCACGGCAGTTCAGGCCAGAACGAGGGGAGTCCGTAAGTCAAAGTTGCTCAGTAAACGTGTCCCTTGTCTTGCAGGCATTGGGTCTGCATCAGCACGTTTGTTGAACATGGCGGATTCAGGAAATCAGAAGCTGAAGTCATCAATCAATTATGCTCCCTGCAGCGGGATCTCTGAGTGGCACATTTCTGTGGTGGCGACTTGTACCAACTCACTTTATCTCACAAAAGATAAAAAAAACAGAAAAATTACACAACTTACCTTAAGTCATACAGCTAACACATGACATGGCTGGATTTTAACACAGGTAGTCTGATATCAGAACCCATAACAAGTAGGTAAGTAGGTAGGTAGATGCATGGCTAGCTAGCTAGGTAGAATATATCTAAAACAAAGTAGATGTGGCAGATATCATATACAATGTTATCAAATCCAAATTTTAACTGATTCTATCCCTTTTATAAATGTCATAGATCATTCATAATTTAACAAATTAGTCCTAGGAAATCGATCATTACCTTTGGAGACTACCTTGTACACTTCAATATATAGACAAAATATAAGATATTTGGAAAGGAAGTAGAACTTCATTATTTTTTTTCTTTTGTGTTTAAAATCAGCCACTTGCCTGGATGATAAATGTAATAGTTCATTCTTCAGATAAATGAATAACATATGAATCTCTTGAAATGATACTGTATTTTTATCAACCAATTTTCTTTTAAAAATTCTTCTTTTTATGACATAATACTCTGGGAGTACCAATAATTGCCTCAGTTTTGTTTGTCCTATCTTCATTACTATATATATTACTATCTTCACTACTTCATATACTTCTGTTGGCCACTTGTATTAGTTAGGATAAACTAGGGTGAAATAACAAAGAAACCCAGACATGGAACGAGTCAGGTTGACAAATGTTTTCCTCCACATGGTCATACAGGGATCCAAGCTCCTTCCATCTCGTGGTTACTCCTGTAAGAATAATTTATGGAGGCCGACAATCAATGGGTGTTTTATGGACCAGACCTAGAAGTAGCACATATCATTCTTGCTTACATCCCATTTGAGTGTTCTAATTCAGATGAACACATCTAACTGCAAGGAAGACTTGGAGATGTTGTTTTACTTTAGGCACAAAAGAGGGGTCAACAATTTTTGGCTAGCTAGCTAATAGTCTCTGCCAAGTCATATACAAATTAGGTATGATTGAAAAATAGGGTAAATGTTTAAATTTAAAAAATATTACAGTAAAAGACACATTGACATTAACCCCCCTCAAAATATACCCTCTCCCTTCAAACACACTTATCCCATTGCTCTTGACACTTTCTGAAGCAGTTCTGGAAGTCTTCTTTCATGAGTGTCTTTAGTTGAGCTGTTGTGGCTGCCTCCATGTCCTGAATCGATTCAAAACATTTTCCTTTCATGATCATTTTGACTTTGGGGAAGAGCCAGAAGTTGCATAGTGCAAAATCCGGTGAATAAGGTGGATGTGGAGACACTGTAATGTCTAACCCTGCCGTACCAGAAGCGATGTGTGACACGGAGCGTTGTCATGATGGAGGATGAAGTAAAGACACTCACAAAAGAGGACTTCCAGAGCTGCTTCAGAAAGTGGCAAGAATGATGGCATAAGTGTGTTCGAGGTTAGGGGAAGTATTTTGAGGGGGATTAATGGCATTGTGTCTTTTGCTGTAATAATTGTTTTAATTTAAACGTTCACTGTATCTTTCAATCATACCTCATATACGTTTCTTGTAACCTCTTCAGTAGTCCAAGTTAGATTGAGTAAGAATGCCTTCCATCTTAATCTTCTCAGGTGTAGACAGTCCAAAGACCTTTAGGAAGCCTCATTTAAACATCTTGGTTAAAGTTGTGACTCTGACTCAAGCAGCCATTGCTGCCTGGTCATCATGGTCAACTATTACATTTGTTTGAACAAGTTACTCCCGAAAATCTGGTTTCTTTAGAAACAGTACTCATTCAAAAATGCTCAAGTAGGCTTTTAGGGGGGAAAAACCTTAGCTCTCACTTTTACTGACCATTTTTATTTTTGAGGATGTTGGTTAAGTTTCCAATATGGTTGTGCCCCCTTCAGGGTGAAGACTATCCCCTCATCATCACCAGAACATTTTAAATGTTCTAGTTGTGGTATGTGATTCAACAGAATAAACACCAGATTGGAATTTAGGAAAGAGTGGAGCTAGTTTCAGATCTGGCACTTTTTGTCATGGAAAAGCAAAAAGGTGACGAATCTCTCTCAGCTTATTATGTTCCTTCATCTGTAAGTGGGAAGCCTGCCCCTCTGATTTCACAGACTTATGGCTGGTAAGGTATGTAAATTTGCTTTGAAAACTATTGCTCAGATGCCAAGGGTTGTCAGTCCTGGTTGTATTCACCTCGAAGATAACAGATAACCTTTGTGGAGCTCCTAATTGGTTCAGGTTCTGTACAAGGCACACTAGAGTGATAAGCATGAAACAGGAGCCATAAGCTACGTGTTCGAGATAAAAGAAACGAACACAAAAATATGATAAAAGATAAAAGATAGAGGCCTAAAGAAAATATGAGAGCAATTGCAAAGTAAAACAGCTTGGCAGTGCTGAGAGGTCCTAGAGCTAATCTTCCTATCAGTGTGGTATGGAATGAATTAGGAGAGCCTCTGTGATCACCTCGGCTGCAGCTTGTGACCCGTGCCTGGAAAAAACCAATACTGCTGAGTCTGCCAGTCCCACATCGGGTTCCCTATGTGTATCCCTTGGTTTTTACACAGTCCGTAAGAGTTACCTTAAAGGACCCAGGCCCAGGACACTCAGGGAGAATCATCAGGACAGGGGTGAGGCAAACATATTAATATGAAAACTACGTATATTTTTGCTGTAATTGGAAGTCCATATATTTATAGCAAAACTTTCAAAACATTCATGGAGCTGCAGAGGTCATCTGGCATTCTGATGCGTACAGTACAACTTGCTATGCTTATGAGGTAAGAGCCAGTTCACACATTCACCAGAATGTGCAATAATTTGCCTTCTGAGCAAAAATGGAAGCAAGATCAAGGAAGTGGCCAGGATCATAAAAATAACCATGCAGGCTGAAGGTCGACCAACAAAACAGTGCAGTAACTGGGTGATTTCCTAGTTGTGGAGACACTTGTCACACTGCAGGAGTGAGCGTACTCTAATTATTTCTGATGCATGCCTTTCGGGTCATAATTCTTTCATGTGTGCTCCTAAGAATTCTAGTATTTGAAAGTGTGCTATCAACACAAAAAGGCTGAAAATACCCAGAGATCTTGGGAGAAAATGACATTGGTTGACATTTATTAATAATTCTTTATGGGTCAGAGTCAGGTAGGAGGTTGTGGAAAGATAGAGCGTATCATATATATATATATGTATATGATACATTAACAAAATAGAGATTTAGCTCTTATTGAAAGTGTATTGGTTACTGGGATGGGATGTGGACTCTGTTCCATGTGGTTACTCAGGTACCCAGTCTGCCTAGCTTCCAAGATTACTCTGAGCATTACATCTAACCAGCTGATATAGAGGCTTGTCTGGGATATTTTTTTATGAGTTACACCCAAAAGTACTGTCTGTCACTTTCTTCTGTATCCATTCTGTTGGTTTTAACTCAATCATATGGCCACATCAAACTTCAGTGGATGCTTTAAAGAATCATATATTTGTGCCCCCAAAAGCAATATAAACAGTGTGAAAGACAGGGTTTGTTTGACATAGAAACTAGTATTTATACAGTAATAGTATTGTTATAGATATCTTTCAACTGGATTGAATCATTGGGTTACAAATGAGTCAAAATCCTGTGCATTATTTTAGTCATTACCTTATATTCAGAAACAGGGATTGGGTGACTGCGTAAATTGCCCACGACCACATACCTGGTAATTTGGCAATCTAGTACTCAAATTCAAGTCTTTTAATTCCAAACCCAATTTTTTTCTTTATACTGCCCCCCTGCACTTGCCCTTGCCACATGCTCTAGTTGGAAAGCAAGAAAAATACAGGAATTAATGGATTCTGCTTTCATTTTTTAACAAGAAAGCATGTAAATAAAATGACTTAGGAATAACTACAGAGCAATATATTGACAAACACAACCTAATATATTAGGGGTCAAAAACAATGAAATTTGGTTGGATAGTTCATCTAAGACACCACTCATCTACTGTTTACTTAGTCGGAAGCCTGAGATTTCTGTTTAGGTTTTCAATAAGAGCATGATCTAAACATAGCTCTGGAAGCTATTTCTTGTCCTAGTCCTGAAAATGGATTCCACCGAAGACAGTTTCCATCCCTGAGTTCTGGTATACCCTCAGTGAGCCACGGAGCATGCTGAAAGAAGACCAGTTCTAGAGAAAACACACACACACACACACACACACACACACACACACACACACACACCCCAAACAAACACCTCATGAGGGAAAAAAATAGGTTTAATAGTTTTAGATTCAGCCAACATATGTTGAGTACCGAACAGAAACTAGACACAGCAGTTGATTTCACACATATTATTCTGTTTGTTCAAATAAAATTATGTAGAAGCAAAATAGGATTTGTATTGTCTGGAGATATAAATTATTTATGTTATCCTTGGATCGCTTTAGTGTGGGTAAATGATATTTGGCTTTAGTATTTTTTTGCTGGTTATTGCAAATTTTCCAAAAGTTGGCATTATTTTTTTAATAAAACCATAGGTCATGGAGCAGGAGGAGCTAGCGAAAGCACATCGGTTTACCCGCCTACCTTCCAGAAATGAGTGTCTTTCCCCTTCTCATTGTAGCTGTGAGTGAGTCGCATTTGTAAGCCTGGGAATCTTCACAGTAAACGGTAGTGCTAATAAAGCTCCCCTCCCTCCAGCGCCGATTAGCTGTAAGCATCAAATGTCCAGATGACATAAGCAAGGCTTGGACTGACACAGAACCTCGAAGGTGTCTGAGTCAGGCCAGAGGCTGCGGAAATCTGGACTCATTATTTCCAGGGCCACCTCATTTTTGATCTGAACTTTAATTGCTTTGTATTCAAAGGACTGGAACAGAATTTTCACAGCTTCTTTTGATCTTTCCCAAGATTAAAGTGGACAAAATATCAATCCAGAATCATTTTGTTCAGTAGATAAAAGAAGCAGCAGTGACAGCCTTCTCTGTTATACCAAGCAGCTGGCCCCGTGAACCATTGTTTCTGCATTTAAATCACAACAATTTTGAGGGGCTCCAAATTAGCTCTTTTTGGTAAGCACTTGAACAGGACATTTAGGAAATTGAAGCCCTTCCATCTTTTTCTGCGAATTGGTAAAATGGCACCAATTTGTACAGGAGGAAATTTGTAGTGACTCCTATGATACACTTTTTGTCCTGTGACAGAATAAACATTACCCTCTTCCCCTTATATTCTCACTACAGTTGGTGTCAGAAATCCACGTTTGTGGGTTAACTTTGGGAATTCACTTCATGTTCTGGTAAGAATGAGCCAGTAACAATCTGGAACACAGAATTTTGGCTGAACAAGCAGACACTCGAGGCAAGCTTTTTAAATCAATGGGGGAAAATAGCACATTGGTAAGTGTGCCCAAAGTCATTGTGGCATTAGGGATATTTTGATCATTTGAAATAACAAAGTAATTAATACCCACTGTGTGTTACAGTGGAAATGAGGTAAATTGCCATTCTCTTGGAAGCCTCTGCCTTCCACAAATGCTGTGCTGTAGGAGAGACACAGGGAAGGTCCATGAGCTTGCAGACAGATCTCTTACAGAAACAAGAGCATTTCTATAAATTTAAACATGCATACCGAGGTCTGACAATTATATTCATAAACTCATCCTAGAAAAAGTGCTACATAATTCATTGCTGAATATCACTATGGCCACCCTTCAAAGTATTCCCTTTGGAAAGCTATGCACTAACTCCAGTGCCTAGTCCACCCTTCAAAGCAATTTTGGAACTCTTTTTCTGGAATGGCCATCAGAGCTCTTGTCATATTACCCTTGATGTCCTGAATGCCATTAAAATGTCTTCTTTTCAATATTTCCTTTATCTTCAGGTAAAAAAAGAAGTCATTGGGGTCGAGATCAGGTGAGTAGGGAGGGTGTTCCAATACAGTTATTTGTTTACTAGCTAAAAAGTCCCTCACAGACAGTGCCATGTGAGCTGGTGCATTGTCATGATGCAAGAGCCATGAATTGTTGGCGAAAAGTTCAAATTCATAACAAATAATTCCTCTAGTATCAAAAAAGGTTGGCAACATAGTTGCAACAAGTTTGCAAACACAATTGTCAGACCTCTGTACATCTATTCTTGCACTCTTCCATGAAAATTTTGATCTCCAAGGATGACATTTTAAAGGCTAGGCGAATTCATACTTAGCTCTGCTGGGCAACACCTTATCTCTTTGATTTAGCATTTCCTTTTTTTTTAAGAGGCTTCTCGTGTGTCAGTAAACAGTGTTCCTCAAAAACCTGATATTCTGGGCCTGCCCAGTGATGTGTTGGTTAAGAGTTGGCTTGGGAGCGTGAGCTCTGAGCAGCAGGGCCATCAGTTCAGATCCCACATGAGGGCCAGTGACACTGCACCCTCTAAAGCTAAGACGGTGAACAACAGCTCGACCTGGAGCTGGGTTGCTGCAAGTTGCCGGCGACAATATAGGCTGCAGTGGGGCTGGCCGACAGTGGGCGTGAGCTTTCATGAGCTGCTGTAAGCTGCTGTGAGCGGCTGTCCAATGGCCGGCGACCAATCTGCCTCACCTGGGAAGAATGCAATGATAATACCAACATGGGCCAGTGATGTGTTGTCCTCCACAACTAGACTGAAGAATAAAAGGACAGCAACTTGTCTGTTCCCCTTCCCCAGATTCCCCAACGCTGTTCCCCTCCCCCAGTTCCCCAATAAAATCTTTAAAAAAAACACAACCCTGATATTCTGGGCTGAATTGTATACCCCCAAATTTATAGATTGAAATCTTAACCCCCAGTATCTCAAAATGTGTCTATATTTGGACATAAGGTCTTCAAAGAGACAATTAAGTTAAAATGAGGGTAGAAGGGTAGGCAGCAAGCCAATAGGACTGGTGTCCTTATAAGAGGAGATGATTAGGACACAGACATGCTCAGAGAACAGACCTTGTGAGGACAAAGCAAGAGGGCAGCCATCTGCAAGCCAAGGAGAAAGGACTCAGAAGAAATCGACCCTCTGACACCTAGATCTCAGGCTTCCAGTCTCCAGAATTGTGAGAAAATTAATTTCTGCTGCTTAAGTTATCCAGTTTGTGGCACTTCATTATGGCAATCCTAGCCAACCAATACACCTGAATTCCCATGAAGGACACCCTATCTGAAGTCAGCATTTTGTTCTTTAGATTGCAATTATTGGCAACATTTGAAAGACACCTTGTGTTAAGTATGCAGGTTGGTGCTTAAGATGCATAAGTGAAAAGATGGTGTTCTGCTCCCATGATGTAAGCAGGTTACCAGTTTGCTTCATAGATATATACCGGGGGTGCCAACAAAATCTACACATTTTAAGAGATGTTATCTATGTATTTTTTTTATTAGTTTAAGGTGTGCAAAACTATGTAATAGCTAGACATTTATACCACTCACAAAGTGATAACTCCCCTCCCCCAATCTTCTACTCCTCTGACATCATACTTAGCTGTTACAGTTCCATTGACTGTATTTCCTATGACCATGTGACTCACATCCTTTGATGATATATATATAATTATAGTTGACATTCAGTATTATTCAGCTTCAGTTTCAGGTGTACAACGCAGTGGTCAGGAATCTACACTGTCCATGAAGTGGTCTCCCTAAGAAGACAAGTGCCCATCTGACACCCTACAAAATCATAACAACATTATTTATTATATTCCCCAAATAGTCTTTCATGTCCCCATAGCAAACTTGTGGTTACCAATCGTGCTTTCTAATCCTCTCACCTTCTCTCTCATCCCCACCCTGCTCCCATGTAGCAACCCTCAGTTTGTTATCTACGTATTACTTTTCGAAGTTGAATTGCAGTAGCAATGTGTAGTGTGACATTTGCTCAAAAGATGGCATTAATCAAATGAATGCTAGCATCATTCATTGTATTACAATTTTAATAGTTTTTTCCTTTCTTAAAATGTGCATACATTTTTTGGTTGTGTGTGTGTGTGTGTGTGTGTGTGTACCTGTTAAGCCAAAAATCATCATTAAATTATGAGATAAGAGATAAATAAAAAAGATTATGAAATTATCAATTTTATTAGCAGGCAAAAGACTGAAGATTTGCCTGGAGTCTAGTATTACATAATTGCTATGTTTTAGGTAATTTTTTTCATCTTTTTTGGCTTCAGTTTCCCCTCATACCCTTCAAACTGTGATAGGCTCCAACGCATGACTTTACCTATTTCAGAAATGAGTAGTATGTTATAAATATTAGGTTTGGTTTGTACACTATTCTACTGCATTCCTGCTGGTCTAATTGGAAGAGTGTGTTTTCTTGCTGCTTATAAAAATACATACTTGTTGAAGACATTTAAAAGGAGAAAAAGAAAAGTTACCTACACTCTCACTTCAAAAAAACCCCAAATAACAGTAATCATTTCAGGCTATTTAAGAATGGGTACAAATTTCTGTTCTTTTTTCCCATTATTGGTAGTCACAATTGTTTTATAACAATGACTTATAAACTGATTTTCACTGACTATTATATTACCCAGATTTTCAATGTGGTGAATAGCCATTAATTAGTAAGGGTCACCAAATATCTCAGGTACAGGGTGGGATTCCTGAAACACTAGGATTTGGGTGGGGCTATAAGTTTAGTTTGGCCAGTGAAGTTTAAGTGGAAGTAACTTGTATTAATCCTGGGGAAGACCACTTAATTTCCAGAGTATAACCCACTAAAGCTCTTTTACTTTCTGCCATGGAACCAGCAAGGATGAAGGTAGAGCCTGTTCTATTAGCCTGTATAAGGTCAGACAATTAAGTTTGCGAACTTGTTGCAAAGATTTTACTAACCTTTTTTGATATCAGAGCAATTATTCATTATGAATTTATACCAACTGGACAAACAGTTAACCAAGTTTACTATTTGCAATTGTTGAAAAGGCTGCGTGAAAAGGTTAGACAACCTGAACTTTTTGCCAACAATTCATGGATCTCAGATCACGACAGTGCACCAGCTCACATGGCACTGTCTGTGAGGGAGTTTTTAGCCAGTCAACAAATACAGTAATACCTTGGTTTGCGAGCATAATTTGTTCTGGAAACAAACTACTCGTATTGCAAGACATCGCTCATTTACCACGTTAAAATGTATTAGAAATATTTGCTCATCTTGTGGAACACTGGCAAACCAAGTTACTTGGAATCCAAGGTTTGTAACTGTATTGGAACACCCTCCCTACTCACCTGATCTGGTCCCCAATGACTTATTTCTTTACCCAAAGATAAAGGAAACACTGAAAACAAGACATTTTGATGACATTCAGGACATCAAGTGTAATACTATGACAGCTATGATGGCCATTCCAGAAACAGAGTTCCAAAATTGCTTTGAAGGGTGGACTAGGGACTGGTGTCAGTGCGTAGCTTCCCAGGGAAAATATCTTAAAGGTGACTGTAGTGATATTCAGCCATGAGGTATGTAGCACTTTTTTTAGGATGAATTCATGCACTTAGTTTTCTGACCTTATGTATTAGATTTTATTGCTACTGCAACAAATCATCACAAACTTGGTGGCTTTAAATAGCACAAATTTATCTTCATAGAGTTCTGTTGGCCAGATGTTCAAAATGAGTATTATAAGCCTAAACTGGAGATGTTGACCGGGTCGTGCCTCCTCTGGAGACTCTAAGGGAGAATTCATTTCCTTGCCTTTTCCAGAATCTATCATTCCATTCCTTGACTCATGGTGGCTACCTTCATCTTTAGGACCATCAGCAGCAACTTCACTCTCCAACTCCATTTCCTTCTGCTTCTGTTATACTGCCCTCTTCTCTTCTGTCTGTAGACACATCTCCCTTTTCTCCCTCTTATAACGATACAGGTGATTACATTTAGGGTCCACTTGGATAGTGGAAGAACAATCTCTCCATCTCAAGATCCTTCACTTAATCACAACAGCAAAGACCCTTTTCCATACAACATAACATTCACAGATGCTAGAGATTCGGGTCTGGATACCACTAGGGGTCATTATTCAGCCTACCATAGTCTGCATCCCTTAGTGTGGAAAAGTAGAGCAGAACTCCCAATCATTCCACCAGAAACATGATGTGAGCAATATGCAAGCCTATATTTCTATATACCACTAGGGTGTGTTGTTGTTATCACAACATAACTTAGAATATACTGACTAATAAAGGTATAATTTAATATGCTTTTATAATTTTACTTATAATGGCTGAATGTTTTTAAAGTCTGCCATATAACCATATCATAGTTAATGTAATAAATATCCCATGGAAATTCAAGTTGTGTCTAATGTGTCGATGAATATCCTAATAGATAAATCTTTATGCATGTCTCTGATTACCATCTCAGAGAAAAATTCTAGATATTGAACTCATGGATCTAAGGATATATATATGCGTACATCTGTGACTGTTCCACCTACTGTTACAGGGCTTCTAGACACGTTGCGCCCACTGACACCTCAACAGTAGCCTATCAGCAGAACCATTGTTTTTCACCCTCTCTCAGGGAAGCCTTTTGAAAACGACATGACAAACAGCCCATAAGAATTTCAACTAATTCAATAAAATGAACTTGGGAAATGGAACTGATCAATTCTATGTGAAGTTGTCCGATTCTCTTGTGGATGAGACTACATTAGGTGGATGGTGTATTCCGTGGTTCTGTTCCTAAAAAGGCCCATCCTGATAATCTTTTGCATATACAGAAACGTTAAGAGTATTAGGATAAAGTCGGGAGGTGGGTCAATACAAAATAGAAATTGGTGAATGTATAACCTTGTTCCGATAGCGTCTGATGGAAAAAGAAAGCAGAGAGAACTAGATATACTGATCATTATTTTATGTGGCCGGCCCAGTATTGCAAACTGTCACCTATATTTTCAGTGGCTTCCCTCCTTTGCCCACCCCTTTGGAATTCTTGAACGCCATCCACTTTTGTGTGCAGGGCTGGTTCTCTGATGGAAAGGAGAGAATCCTGCTGGGTCAATGGAGTCGTGACTCTGCCTCCACCCCATCGATCATCAGGGTGGAGCTGACAAAGCCCAGCGACTCAGCCTCTACCCCAGCAGGAGCTAAGCTTGTCATCTGCCTGAGCACCTGATCTTCACGTGCCAGGGTGGCTGAGACAATCCAAGAGCCCAGGGAAGGCAGGTGTTGAAAAGACGTGCTGCCAGGTGGAGATGGCAATGATTTTTCCATAACCTGATGATTCCTGCTTCCATGCACCTTCCCCGTCCCTGCCACACTTTCCAATACTATTTAGAACAGTCATTTCAGCCTTAGTCTGTTTGCTCACCTGTCCCCTTTGTCAGACCTGGTGAGCCATTTGGCGGGGATGGCAGGGGCCATCTGTGCAGTTAGAATGAGGTTCTTTTTCATCGCCTACCTGTCTCCCCCATTCCAGAGATTCTTGGCTTAGGGGAGTCAGGTGCTTCACTTTTCTGGGCCTGTTGCCACCGATTGGGTAGGTTCCAAACCTTGGGCTGGCCTTTCAAGTAGGAGAATCTATAGAGGATTATGTTTTCTTGGCAATTTCCTCTCCATTCCCAGAGTACTGAACTGTACTTGGCTGTCCTCCTTGGCTTGCTCTCGTGAACCCTGCGCTTGAAAGGATTAGCTCTTATCCTGAAAGTCTGGTCAACCAAGGCAAATGAAAAGCTACATCATCTGAACAGTAAGGAGTCATGAATGGGCTGCTCTCCATTTCTTGGGGAAAAATAGGAATCCATGCTGAGGAGTGGAATTAAGATTATTGCACAGCGGTTTCCAAATTTTAAAATACTATTAACTGATACTTAGGCCTATAGAACAGCCTCAATTAAGTACACACCACTCACACTGTTTTCAGTTTTCTTGGGTCACATATACTTTAATTTTAGGGAAAAAGCAAACTTGCAAAACCAAAGTCCTTCACTTTTGGACCAAATATAGAGGAGCCTGTTGTATAAAAATTTACCACTGGGCAAAAGTGATCCCCATATAACCCAGAAACTACATGAGTTCAGGAGTTTTCTATGTGGATTCATTTTTTTCTTTAACAATATTGGCAAAGATCAGTACCATTAGTGGTTAAATTGGAGTATTTAAATTTGGTGGAGTGGGAACACAACATGGAAATGTCCTTTGCAGGGAAAAGTACAGTAAGCCCGGTTGGAGTACTGGGTTCATGACTTGTCTGTATCTCAGGAGCAATCTTAAATCACTCAGAGTGGTATGTTCCTCTCTTTATTTACACTTAAACTAGGGGAAAATAATGTTACTTTTCTCTCTAGCTGATAGAAATATCATCTGCATAAAAGTAATAATTGTGAAGACCATTGCAGTATCATAAAAATGAGAAGAAAATGTATTAGACTGTAATAAACCATCATTGATCTTGACACATTGAATTTAGAATTTGGTTCACTATAGAGGGACACACTTCTGAAGTTTGCATCTGTATCAGATGAGAAGAAGTAGTTTGCTAAGCAAATTGAAAGGGAAAACAGAATTATTAGAAGAATCTATTTAAGAAATACATGTAATTAAAAGCTTTTGAGTAATTATTTAAAAGTAAGAAATCCATATCTTCAAGTTAACTATTAGCACAATTATACCTTTAAAAAGATAATTCTTTATATGAAGCAAATTAATAAGGTAACATATTATTAGTCCTAGACATTTTTTTTAGTTGTTGTCTTTTTCCCCTTTTCCCACCTCCATTTTAGAACTTGGCTATAATATGACCATGAAATTATATATATATACATATATATATATATATATGTATATATATATGTACATATATATACATATATATAAAATTAAAATTTATCGGGGTGACAATTGTTAGAAAAGTTACATAGATTTAAGGTGTATAATTCTGTAATACATCATTTATATATCACATTGTGTGTTTACCACCCAGAGGCAGTTCTCCTTCCATCACCATATATTTGATCCCTTTTACCCTCATCTACCACCATCCCCCTTCCCCTTATCCTCTGGTAACCACTAAATTATTGTCTGTGTCTATGAGTTCTGTTTCTTCTTTTGTTTTTCTTGTTCTTTTGTTGTTTTCAGTTTTATATACCACATATCAGTGAAATCGTATGGTTCTCTACTTTTTCTGTCTGGCTTATTTCGCTTAGCATAATAATCTCAAGATCCATCCATGTTTTCACAAATGGCACTATTTCTTCCTTTCTTATGGCAGAACAGTATTTCATTGTGTATATATACCACATCTTCTTTATCCAATCATCTATTAAAGGACACTTTGGTTGTTTCCATGTCTTGGCACCATAAATAAAGATTCAATGAACATAGGAGCACATATATGTTTATGAATAAATGTTTTCAGATTTTTTGGGTAGATACCCAAGAGAAGGATTGCTGGGTCATACGGTAATTCTGTTTTAAATATTTTGAGAAATCTCCACAGGGCCTTCCATAGTGGCTGCACCAATCTGCATTTCTACCAACAGTGTATGAGGATTCCTTTTCAAAATTATATTTTGATTTTGCATTAAAGTGCAAGGAAATCCTGACTCACATCGTAATGAAGGGCTACCTATAAGTGTGCAGTGAATATGGTTGCAAAACAACATGCTATGATAATATGAAAAAGGGAGCATTTGATTCTCACTAATACTCATATTTTGGTTTTTTTTTCATTTTTTTTTCTTTTTTAAGATTTTATTAAGGAATTAGGGGAAGGGAACAGACAAGTTGATGTCCTTTTCCTTCTTCAGTCTAGTTGTGGAGGACGTCGCTTCACTGGCCCATGTTGGTATTATCATTGTGCTCTTCCCAGGTGAAGCAGTCACTTACAAGCCATTGGATGGCTGCTCATGGCGACTCACAGCAGCTCACGAAAGTTCACACTCCTGCCGGCCAGCCCCACTGCAACCTATGCCGTCGCCGGTGACTCACGGCAGCTCAGCTCCAGGTCAAGCTGTTGTTCACCATTTTAGATGTAGAGGGCGCAGCGTCATTGGCCCATATGTGGGATCTGAACCGGGGTCCTGGTGCTCAGAGCTGGCGGTCCAAGCCAACTCCTAACCAACGCCCACTCGGCTGGCCCTCATTAATACTGATGTTTACATTGAACTTTAGAACTGAGTAGAATTTCAGTCACATAGATGGGGAAAAAAAGAGCTTTCTGAAGGAACAGCATTAAAAAAAAAGCATGTAAGTGCATGATGTATTCAGAAACTGCCAAATAGTTCATCATTGTTGCATTATAAGGTACAAAAAAGTAAGCAATCAGGGGCAACTTTGAAAAATAGAGCATATGACACTGACCTGCTTTGGATTCCATGCTATACATTCCATCAGAATTTATCCTGATGAACATGAGAACTTCTGGGTGTATTTAAGAAAGGGGATGATATAATGAAATATGTGATTTTAGAAGAGCTTCAGAGTGAGACTTGAGAATGACCTCAGATGTAGAGAGATGTTTGATGTTTGTGTTAAGGTCAGGGACAGGGAATCAGCAAGGACATCTACTGCAGACTTAGTTTGGTAAAGCTTAATGGTCTGCTTTTTAGGCTGCATCAAAGAAGCCCTAAGAGGAAGCAGTCCATTAAAACGACAACATCCAGATTTCACGTTTCCTGTATTGAGACACTGAGACGTAGTTGAGAACTTATCTGTGTCAATATAAAGGGAACGAGAATTTTAACTTGTGGTTATGAAATTGAAGAATGTCTTTTAAGTCCCCAAAGTGTATAAAATCAGAAGAAAACAGGGTTGAGGGCAAATCAAAATAGCTGGTAGCAAATGGGAGGTAAAGAAGGAAAATCAGTAAAGGAACTGTAGAAGGAATCTTCAGAAGAAAATTAAAAGGATGAGCTGTGTGGAGTGTTAGTGAAGCCAAGGAAAAAGAGAATTCAGGGGAAGAAAACATTCTCAAAACTTTGAGATGCTGCAGATGAGCATTTAGCCATTGATAGATGATACATTAAAAGATATTTATGGCCTTTGAAAGAAAAATTTCAGAGGAGAGAATGAGAAGACAAAATAGATGACAGGGAACAGAGAAAACAGTGAGGAGTTGAATGATAAGCACCATAGAAAATAGAAATTTTTCTCTTAAAAATAAAAGCAGAGAATGGAGAACTTTTATAAATGATAAAAAAGGATCAGTGGAGAGGGTAAAACTAAAGATTGAAAAGATCAAAGATATAGTTCATCAACATAAGTCCCAAGGAACACAAGACTAGGTGGTTTCAAGAGTTCAGGTGCAGTTGTAAATCTTGTAAAGAAAGAATTTTGAAAATTGGAAAAAAGACAATATTACTGAAGTTATGCAGCTTTGAAGTAATAGCAAAAGAAATTGGAGGGATTCACATCAGTTGTACCAGTTTTTCTTCATTGAACTTGAAGCACCATCAGTGGAAAAGAATGAGAGTAAGGTGATTTGGGCATTCAAGAAAGATTAGAAATATTCAGACTGGGGAATGGGCCTGGGAACTAACTATGGATGAAAAACAATATTGGACAGTAGCATCTTGAACAAAGCTAATATTGACTCATATAACTTTATTGTGTTTCATTATGTATATTAATCTTTCTCCTTTTTATAAAACTAAGACATGTTCAGCACGAGAAAGTGGAAAAGATTATAATACTTAATAAGAACAAGTGATCTTAGGTCTTAGTGTATCTTTTATGTATTTAGTAATTTATTATGTGAGTGTGCGTGTGTGCATGTGTGTGTGTGTGTGTGTGTTTATGTGTGTGTAAGGGTGATTGTATATTGTAAGGGTCATGGCAGGAAAAAGATGGCACGCTATTCAAGTATGGTAATTGGGGAGAGTTCAATAAGGGTTCATTTACAAAGATGTTGGTAAGGTAGGGAGAAATCAAGGGCGAATTGGTAAGGTATCCTTGGGATGAAGAACCCTAGAGCCAGCCACGGGTTAGGGGGGTTGGACTGCTGAGGGGGTGAGGGACAGAATGGTAGTGAGCAGTAGTGAGATCTGTGGCTCCACAGGGGGCCGTTCACCAGGCGTTCTGCTGCTTGGCAGTGAGACTGGGATCCAACCCAGGGAAGTCCATTCCCAGCAGGGCAGAGATGGGTAGGATGGATTTGGAGGGGCCAACAGACCATAAAGAATAAAATATGTTCTTTCAGAAGTGGAGTTCAGCACCCCTGAAGCAGAAATGATGAAATCGATGGTTGAATGTACCCAGTGACTTCAACTGAGGAGTATGTGTATAGAGAAGAGCAGTAGGATTTCAGTGGGAGACAAGAGAACCTAAACTACTTTGAGGTAAGCTTGAAAAACTCAGATCATGGCTCAACAGTGTTCAAGAGACAATTGGTCAAGCTGGGTAAGACCAGCATTTTTTTTCTCTTTAATATTAAATGGAGAGAATAGCAATAGTCCACTGAACCTAGAAACTCTTTCGCTGGACTGGACAGTTTTCTGGATATTTTTGCAAGAAAATGTTAAGCCAACTCTGGTATGAGGTCATTAAAACATCCCAGATAAAATGCAAGTGACAGTTTGAGTACATTAGATACCCTTTCTCATATTTTTACCTTTATGAATCAAAATGTCTTACAATGGAAATCATGTTTCTTTTTTCTTCTTCCAAAAAACTGTTTTTCATATTTATGTTAACTGTTAAAATCAGACACTTTAGCATACAGGAAGTATAGCAGTAAAGAAGTTATAAACACAAGAAAAACAAGAAAGGCTGAGGCTGACATGATAATTACTAAAACAAACTTTCAATCACGATGTTTCTGAATATTTTTTGGCAGGTGCTTATTGATGCAAATTGAAAGGAAGATGGAGTAAGCAGATTGCCATTTAAAACTTAATTAAATTAAGACTTAAATATCATTCCAATCTTTTAGAGTCCTCAGTAAACAGGGAACAAAACTAGGATATAACCAACGAAAAGAGGATAAAGAATCAGCTTCGCTTATTTTTCAATTTATCACTTCCAGCCCAAATGAGAGATGAGGAAAAGGAGATAAAGAAGTTTCCTAAAGATTCCCTGTTGGTATCTTTGAAATCACACCGATTATATTAATGGCATTACTATCTATTGTTATAATATCCACACAACATAACTCCATAGTTTTCAGGAAATTCCATATTACTGGGCTGTACATCCATTAGAAATGCAAAGAAAACTTGCTAGAGGTAGTCAACACATTTTGGACCTTGTTGGATTGGTTTATATTTGCTACAGAGACCTTGCTTTGAAATCTACTGGGAATTGTGAAATAGATGTCATTATTTTAGTCTCTTAACCAGGTTTCCTTATCTGGTTCCAAATATTGGGAAACTAGTGGGTTTCATGGTGGCCTTATGTAAAATCTGGTTTAGTCCATCAATGTGAACATTCTGTTATAGACCTTAAGCAGACATAAAAGTTATCTATGCCATTCTCTAATACCCAGAGTTTAAATGACTTATGTGTAATAAAAATATGTTGAGCATCATTATAAACACTGCTTTATGCAAGGCACTCGGTTTACAGGATAAAATGTAGTCTCTCCCTGTTGAGGAGTCTACATTATGATACTAGAAGCAGTTATGTAAATTTAAAAATGCCACGCAGTGTACCACATGTTATAATTCCAGCAGAATTTAAAGTGCTCAAGGAGGGAGACTGCACAGGAAGTGCCTGGCCCTACCTAGGAGTGCTTTCAGAAGCTTCTTAAATGAGATGACACAAACTGAGTCCTAGAGAACATGAGCAAAGTATGGCTTTTCGTTTCTATTTAATTCCAAGCTCTGGTTTAGATTCTCTTGTATCTCTGAGTACTGGTAAAAAATCTTATTCAGAGGTTTTAAAAGAAGTTGGTCAGGAAATTACTCCAAAAGCACTTTTAATATAAATAATCACACCTAAGCACAGGTCTACTAATAATGGGAAATTGAGACATCTTGAGAAATTGAAATAAAAGATGATGTTATTAAATTATATTTACCATACATGAATCAGAAGCTTATGTGCAAAAATCCTACATGAGGATGTGTAAATGTTTAAATATACAAAGGCAAAGACTTCAACCTCAGGATGCTTTACATTTTATAAGGTAAAGTGGTACTTACACAGGCATAAAATTTGTTCCCCAAAAAACTCTGAGAGTAATTACGTACCAATACAAAAGAGCTGTAATCCAGTTATGGAAAGGGCAAACATTTTCTCAAGAACAACCTCAGAAGTTTCTTAAAGGAAGTCAGGATTTCTATTCACATAGTTTGAATTGTCTTCTTAACCACAATGGCCGAATTGTACCAGTGATGGATTGTGCGGATCCATATCTGTCTAGGATCAACTATGAAAAGATCATAAATTCATAAATTGAGCATCATGGCTATGTCTGTCATCCATAAGAAATGCAACAACGTGATGCTCCCATGCTGAAATCAACTATGACCTTCACCTTAATGTCCTGTGCAATCTCTTTACACTATGGTTCCAGCTGACACCAATGACTCCCAACCAGTGTGGAAGAGGAAGGGCTCTGTGAACTATACACAGTTTAAAAATTACTTTATCTTCTCAGAAACTTCTGCTAATCTACCACAAGCAATGGGGGTGCACATGCCATGAGATAAGAATTTTTCAAGCATTTATCAAGTGAAGAAAAAAAAAGAGTTGAGGACAATTGAAACCAATCGGCAAGAATAAAGAAAGTTTGAGGCATGTCCCAGGTTTAGGTTCCTGCCAAACCCATTTACTGGCATTGGCAGGAAATTCAGAAGCCTCACATTCTTAGACAGCAGACTTACTAGATCAAACACTGGGACCCTTATGACACCATGGGAACTTCAAATCTTCACAATACCCTCAACTGTAAGGTGGGAACAATTGGCCTGCCAGAGCTCATGAAGCAAATTCAAAATGACTGCATTATTCACAATGGCCAAGACATGACAACAACCAAAGTTTCCATCAATAAGTGATTAGATAAAGAATATGTGGCACACACATACAATGGAATAATACTCTGCCATAAGAGAAGATGAAATACTGCCATTTGCGACAACATGGATGGATCATGCTAAGCATAATAAATGAGACAGTACAAGTTGAGAACCATATGACTTCACTCAAATGTGGATGTAAAACTGAAAGCAACAAACAAGAAAAACAAAGAAACAAAAACTCATAGACACAGACAATGGTGTAGTGGTTCCCAGAGGGTAAGGGGGAAAGGGAGGTGGATGAAGAGGGTAAAGGGGGTTAAATATATGCTTTCAAAAGGAGAGATGACTGTGGGTGGTAAGCACACAATGTGATATATAAATGATGTATTATAGAAATGTACACTTAAAACCTATATAATCTTACTAACCAAAGTCACCCCAATAAATTTAACAAAAGTATTTCTAAAATGACTGGACAGAGTGGTTTTTTTAAAGAAAGCAAATCAAAAGTGCCATATAAATGCTAAATTGTCATATTAAATTTCTAGACACTACGGCGAAAGGCACTAGATAAAGGCTGAGTAGATTAGGGCCTATTTGATTTGCATTTAACTTCGAGAAAATAGAGTTTTTCAAGTATTTTTGTTTGTATGCACTATAGCTTCTAAAGAGCCATAAATCTTGTTTGTGTATCTGAGGCTCTGTGAAACTCTTGATTGAAATGAAATGTATCATCTGGTTTCTGTGTTGATTCTGCTTGAGCAATGAAAGAGTAGATTCTCCACACCGCAAAAGCATATGAGATACAGTTGCACTTTTTCTAATGCAAAATTTCACTGCCTGTTGCCATAAGAAATGAAATTGTGCTTTTTTATAAAAACTTAGTGGGGAAGCTTTCTAGTGTTTGGAATTAAAAGACACAACTGTAAAAGTATGAACTCAATTTTATTACTGATTATTGTACACTGGACCTAGTTTATCACAATGGAGACAGTGAACATGGGTTTGAGTGCAAGACATTCAATTGTATATCATCTCTGCTCCAATAATGAGTTTATGGATTTTCTTTGTATACATTTTTGAAGTTAAGAACTAAATTCAGCTGCCACATAAAGGACAATTGCCCTGGGTTGTCTCCTCTAACCACACTGGGAAAGAAAGAGGTGAGCTTTGTTATAAGAACCCTTTGCAATGTAGGAGCTGTTTGTTTCTACAGCATAACCCCACCTATACTGACTAATACATCACCATTAAGCAATTTTTCTCTTCATTAGAACAAAATGAAATAATATATTTTAATTATTGTCTAAATAAGGCATACAATTTTTGTCTTGTACCCTTCAAGAAGATTTAAACAATGAAAAAAAGATGCAAGATTTGTTTATAATTTTTGTTTCCAATTAATTCTCTCTTAATATGGAAATTATGGTTGCTTTCTTCTTTAGATTTCTATAGAGTGGTCCCCAATGCTTCCCTAAATCCCGAGTTTTAAATAGTGGCCTGGACAGAACTCCAGGGATGGCAGTAAAGCATGGGCAATTCTGTCATTCACCTCCATTCTCTGAGGAAAATGTTGACATAGGGCTCAAGAATCCTGTGCAAAATTGACAAATCCCACCTTCAGGCAGAGAAGTCAGGCAAGGCAGGCTTCAGGAAGGTGTCACCTGTGCATAAATACAAGATCTTGTGCTTAGAAGAGTCCCTAGAATGGTTTAATGCTTTGTCATCATCATTTTAAAATTCTTAGTGATTTTAAGACAAGAGGCCCTGCATTTGACATTTGCACTGGGACCTGTGGATTGTGCAGCTGGTCCTGATTTGGGGTAATACATTGTATTGTCTAGGAAATTCTGGTCTCATTTTGATATAAGGAGGCAAATTGTCTCCTTCACCGGAGAGAATAGGTATCCTCAAATTTGATAGGTACCGTATAACCTGCTTCATCTTTGGAATTTCCAACCTCAGAAGAAGGGAAAGGAATAAAATACGCCTTGCATATGAAATACTCGAGGCCTGGAAAAATAAACGTAAGCTCAGAAGCCTCATGTTAGAGGACAGCATTAATCGATGGGGCTAATTGTAAAATAATAAAGATGAATTCAATAG
The DNA here is from genome assembly GCF_001890085.2 of Hipposideros armiger. Classification (NCBI taxonomy): domain Eukaryota; kingdom Metazoa; phylum Chordata; class Mammalia; order Chiroptera; family Hipposideridae; genus Hipposideros; species Hipposideros armiger. The sequence goes on along the minus strand of NW_017731621.1, from coordinate 2,392,994 downwards.
TTATTGTTAAATAAGAAAATAAGTTCATGAAAGTCTACTTCTAATGAAAACAAAGCTTTAAAATTGTCCCTTCATTGTTTTCAACTCCATATGGTTTTTGCTGTGTAGTCTCAAAATCATGTTTTCACTGCATCAGGTAGTTCCTTCCAGTAAATAAAATGTGGTCTTCCCAGGTTACAGTTGGACATTAAATTTCACTTTGAATCATTCATATAGATGTCTCCATGTCTCATTTGCTATCACTCCTCCCTTCTCCCCTCACCCATATCCAGCATATTTTGCATTTCATGTGAGAATTTTGCCTCCCTCACTAAACAATGAAAACATCAAAGGCAATAGTATCTCACTTTTGATATTTGCCCAGTTCATTGCAGGGTAGGTATTCAGAGAGCATTCAATTGACTGAATGAATCTTTCCACTGTCAACTTAGGAAAAATTTCAGTTAATAGGCAGTAAAATAAATCTATGGGATTTTTGACAGTGAAACAATATGACTACCAAGCTTTCCTTTAATTGCTTTTTATGAATGTGCCATATGTCTGTAATTAAGAATAAATCCTACTTGGTTAAAAAAAATAATTTAATAGCTTTAAAGAGAGAAAGAGGGGAAAAAACTATTTTAGGTATAAGAACAAAGGACAACCATCTGCCCATTAGTGGGCACTAATTAGTAGGAATGCCCATTAGCATTCCTTCATTCAAGGAATGAAGGTCTGAACAAAACCTATTGCCTTCACTTGGTTACAAAAATAATAAGCACATATAGTATACCATGTGACAGAGACATTGCTAAATGTTTTATATGTATTATCTCAGCCCTAAGAAGTAGCTAATATAACTACCTTAATTACAAATGAGGAATATGATATAGCGAGAGATTCAGTAATTTGCCTGAGGTCACCTAGCTGATAACTGATAGAGATAAGATTTAAAGCTGGGCAGTTTACCTTCACAGTCTGTGGTCTTAATGACTAGAAATAGGTTTTATTGCCAAAATATTCACTCTCCTTCTCTATCGGACCCACTTGTATGGCAGGATTATATTTTTCATCTAAGTCACACTTGGTCATGTGACTTGCTTTGGCCAGTTAAATATGAGTGGAAGTGATGTGTACCACTTATGAGCAGAAGATTCAAGAACCATCGTATTGTCTCTTGATCCATTTTTTCCCCTCTCTTGAAGATAAGTAATGTCTTAGATAGGGGCTGTTCCTTCATCCTAGGACCGGTCCTAGAATAAAGAGTCCAAGATACCCATGATCAACCTCTATTGTTACAGTAAAATCATTTTTTGTGAGTCACAGAAGTTTGAACAGTGCTGCTCTGAGCATGAGTGCGCAAATACCTCTTTGAGATTCTGATTTCAATTCCTTTTGCTGTATACCCCAAAGTACAATTGCCATATCAAAAAGCAAGCCTATTTTTAACCTTTTGAAGAAGTAACATGCTGTTTTCTCTAGCAACCACCATTTTATATTCCCACCAACAGTGCATAGGGGTTTCCTATTTCTCCTCATCTCAGCAATATTTATTATTTTTTAATTTTTTCATAGTAGCCATCCGAAGAAGTGTGAAGTGATATCCCACTATGATTTTGATTTTGATTTCCATAATTGTTAGAGATGTTGAACATCCAATTCTGATACTACTATCCATGTATTCACAGAGAATTGAAATCATTAAATAAATGCACGGTGGATAGTGGGAGCCAGGCTTTTCAGTATTAGAGTGGGAATATACAGATACACAAGGGAACAAGATGAGAATGACCCATGTTGTAATAGATTAGAGTTGGAGAGTTCAGAATGTACTCATGCTTAGCTCACTATAGATACAAATGTTTACCTATAGAAATATAGATATATTCATACACAGGTTAGTATACCACATATATTTTCTTGCTCTGTCAGTTGAGAGCCTAAAAGAAATGACACCCCAGTAGCAACAAACATACTTAATACCCCAATCCTGGTCTCTAATTCTAATTCTACAATAAAAACAATGAGGATTTCTTGGAGAAATCGCTAATTCCAGCACTGGAAATATGCAAGATAATCCTGGAGCATCTTATTGTGGCAGAAAATAAGGAAATGCTTTAAACACACATGTGCATGTGCACGTGTATATGTACACACACACACACATTGATTGGTAGGAGTATGTCAAAGGGACCCAAAAGCCAATGAAAGAGTTCCCAATTCCCAAAGCTAGAATAGTTTGAATAACAAAATAAAGTCATATTAGATTATAACCCAAAGTATAAAATATATATCCATAAGTCATTACTAATAAAAAATTAAATGGTTAAATCAATAAGTTCAGGAGAAGAGACAACGCTTCCAAATAATTTATGTAGCTCTATTATCTTCAAGAATGCAAACATAAATCCTCATTGCTAAAGTAGTGTTGGCTGTGCATATGACTTCCCTCCGAAGGGTATATACTATGGAGAGGGGAAAAAAATACAAAAAAAACCCAAGCAACTTTCTAATGGAGAAACCTGACAAACCACCTGAGCCATGTGGTCAAGGTCAACACCAACAGTAATAAGTCATATTGATAACATCTACGCTTAACATGACATGATGAAAATGGCACTCTGTCTTTGTGATATTTTTCCCAATAACCCATAGCCCAGTCTAATCATGAGAAAAACATTGGAAAAATTCCAATAGTGGAACATCTTACAAAACTCTTGACCAAAACTGTCTAGATTTAATTTTTTTTCATGTGTGTCTCCAGTTTAATTCTAGCACCATTTGTTGAAGAAACTACCTTTGTTCCATTGGATTACCTTTGCTCCTTTGTCAAAGACCAGCTGACTGTATTTATAAAAGTCTATATCTGGACTCTCTATTCTGTTCCATTGATCTTTGTGTCTACTCTTTCTCCAATATTGCACTGTCTTAATTATTATAATTTTTTTAGTAAGTTGAGAAGTAGGGTTGTATCAACCCACCAACTTTGTTCTCCAGTGTTTCATGAACTATTCTGGGTCATTTTGACACTCCAAATAAACTTTAGAATCAGTTTGTCAATATCAATAAAATAACTTGCTGGGATTTTGATTGGGATTGCATTGAATCTATAGATCAAGTTGCGAAGAACTGACACGTTGACATTGTTGAGTCTTCCTATCCATGAACCTTGAATATCTCTTTATTTATTTAGTTCTTCGGTTTTGTTCATTAGAGTTTTGTAGTTTTCCTCATATAGATCTTGTTAATATTTTGTTATACCTAAGTTATTTCATTTTTTGAATGCTGATAAAAATGGTAATATCTTTTTAATTTCAAACCCCACTTGTTCATTTTTGGTACAAAGGACAGAGCTTGACCTTTATACAAAACTGTGTATCCCATAACCTTGCTATAATTGGTTATTAGTTCCATTTTTGTCAATCCTTTCAGATTTTCTACATAGATGATCATGTCACCTGTTAACAAAGACAGTTGTATGTCTTCCTCAACAGCCTGTATACTCTTTACTGTCTTGCCTTGCCTTCCCATATTGCATTAGCAAGGACTTCCAGTACCGTGTTGAAAAGGAGTGGTGAGAGGGGACACCTTTTCCTTGTACCTGATCACACTGAGAACGCTTTAAGTTTCTCATTGTTAAGTATAGTGTTAGCTGTAGGTTTTGTGTAGACGATGTAAAAGAAACTGCTATAAATAGTTTTTAGTAACATGGCGGTGAAGTGTGTGGTGTGTGTGGCGGGGGTGAGGGGCCGGGGGAAGTTCTCTAGTCCTATGATCAGGTACAAGTCTTTTGAGCCTGTGCCTCTGGACTGTGAACTTCACCAGTGTTTCTTGTTTTTTCTCCCCCCTTCAGCAGGACAGGATGGCTGGACAGGATGGCCTGGGTGGGCTGGAGCTGGGAATGTCCCTTCTGCAGGTGTCAGCTATGCTCTGCTAACAGCCCAGCAGGTTAGATGCCGACTCATCGGTTTCACCTGAGGGCACAAGGGAAGCACCCTCTGGCGTATTTCAAAATGGTTCCTTTTCGCCTTCCCTGCCAGAAGCCCTGGGGGGGTGCTGGTGGATTTTTCTCCAATGTTTACCTTGGGAACCTGTTCAAGCTCCTCAAGGTAAGACTCTCTCTCGCTATTCTGGGTCCCCCTGGGTCCCCGTTGAGTTTGAACGCTCCGAGTCGTCTGGCCTGAGCCTCCAGCAGCTCCTCGCTTCCAGCTGAGGTTTTCTGTCCCGCTTCAGTTGCTCTTCCTAGGTTTCTGCTCGGAGGAGCCAACCACAAAACCAGTGTTTGCCTTTCCATCTCCCTAGTCTTGGAGGCAAGGGCTTGTACTGTGTCCTCTTTTCTCTTATGAATCCAAGAATTGTTGATTTTGGAACCTGTTTGTCTTTTTACTTGTTGTTAGAATGGAGTGGTGATTCCCAAGCTCCTTATGCAGAACCAGAAAGTGGAAGTTAAATTGTGTTTTTTTTGGTTGTTTTAATCAGTTTTGCTACATGGTTTTCAAGGAGTTTGATTAGGAAAGCAGCCAGTTGAATGGAAAAAAGTACTGAGATTTTGAGGCAGGCCATCTGATTTGAATGTTGCCTCTATTGTTTGCTAATTGGATATGCTTGGATGTCTCAGATCTCAGCTTCTTCAGATATAAAAAAATGAAATGAGAATATAACTCATTGGTTTGAACTATCCATTAAATGAGGTCATTTATATCCAGAGGAAAGTTCTGTGCCTTTCACATAGTAGGTTATTTATTTATTTACTTATTTATGTCTTTATTTATTTTAATAGATGAGAAATATTAAAGTATAACAGGAAAGTGGAAAATTATAGTTTTGGGTCTGAAAATAATAATTAGTGGAAATGTAAAATTAAAATCCAGGGCCCCAAAGACCTAGTTTGAGTTATTTATATGTTTCTACAGGACCTGAAGTAGGGGGGAGGAGGAATTGTTTATATTTATTAAACTTTATATACATGTTCATTTATTTATACTCTATATAAATCATATTCATACATATGCATGTACACTTTCTGGTAGAAATGTAATCTCTTATAGAATGCACCCTAAGAAAATATGTGTAAAATAATATCCAAGGATGTTGGTTGCAATATTATTTAAAATAGCAAACATTGAAAACTGTTTAAGTAAATGATGGTACGAATGTAAAGTGGAATACTATGAAGCTCTCAAAATTATAGGGTAGACATCATGAAGAAACAAAATCCAATTACAGGCTGGGAGAAAACATTCAGATTACAAAAAAGTTACATTTGTTTATATAAAGACATAATACAAATTAATTAATTTAAAATGTTAATGGCAAACTATTTGAACACATACTTCACAACAATTACTTCCCAAGGTGTTCAACCTCTTTAATGGGGAAATGCAAAATAAAGCCACAATGTTATACCACCCCACACCTGTAAGAATGGTTAAAATGGAAAAAAAAACCCAAAAAACAAAAAAATAATGTCAAGTGTTAGCAAGGATGTAGAGTAGCTATAACTTGCATACATTGCTGGTGTGAATATAAAACAGTATAAGCCCTTAGGAAAACTGTTGGGAAGTTTCTAATAAAGTTAACCAGACATCTATTCTAATACCCAGCAGTTACATACCCAGGTCTACATGCACAAGAGAAATGAGTTCTTATATACACAAAAAGATTTGTGCAAGAATATGCATAGCATTTTTACATAAAATAAACAAAAACTAGAAATAAACCAAATGTTCATAACACTACAGGAGATACACTGTGTTATATTCATAAAATGGACTATCACTCATCCCCAATAATGGAACAATAATATTGATACATTCAGTGGCATGGAGAGATCTCCAAACATTGTGTTCATCAGAAGAATGCCAACTTCATGTTCCCTTTTACATGAAATTCAAAAGACAGATCAATCTAATGCATTGGCAATAGAAATTGTAGCAGTAGTTGTTGGTGTAGAGGGGTTGATTGGAGAGGATATGAAAAAGTCTGTGGTGATGAAAATGTTCTATCTCTGGATTTGCTCTGAGGTTACCTAATACATATAATTGTCAAATTTCATCAAACTATAACCTTGAGATTTGTGCAATTTGCAAAAAGTAACTTATACCTCATTTTTAAAAATCTACAAAGAATAATACATTCCCTGTAATAAAAAAATGCACAAAATCAGGATATCATTTAAGCAAATATTTTTGAGTGCCAGGCACTGCCAAGGTCATAGGACCTCAAGGGTGAACAAAAGCAGCAAGGTTTTTATTTGCATGAAATGAATAAATAACGATAGAGAGGTATATTCTTCAGAAAGGAGGAGTAGGTAGAAAAAGAGAAAAACAACTGTATGAGCTACCAATCACAACTGTTTGTATCCTATATCATAATAGGAAGAAGGATTGACTAATCATAGTATAAGGTAATTGAGCTGGGGATGAGAGGGGTGCCTTCTGGAAAATTATTAGAAGCAATGATGATGACTTTGATCTCCCAATGTGCATCGTTTTTCTTTTCCACAAGTTCTGTGCTCTCAGTTATATTCCTATTAAAATCGAATATGTATCAATTCTGCACTGTGGGATTTTTCAGGTTTTCATCCAGTTTGATTGAGAAAGAATTGACATATAGCACTGTATAAGTTTGAGCTGTATGGTATAATAACTTGGCTTACAAATGATGACCATAGTAAGTTTAGTTAGCAACCACCATAAATAAAAAATAAATAAAATGTCCTTGTAATGAGAAGTCTTAGGGTCTATTTACTCTTTTAGCAACTTTTAATATACCACATAGCAGTGTTAACTATAGTCATCATACTGTAATGTTACATCCCCAGTGCTTATTCATCTTATAATTCAAAGTTTGTACCTTTTGGCCTCTTTTAACCAATCCCGCCACCTCTCAAACCTCTAGCTCTATTTACACAAATCTGATCTGTTTGTTTATTTTTAGATTTCAGTTACATATAAGGATGATCATACAGTATTTGTCATTCTCTGACTTATTTCACTTAGGATAATGACCTTAAGGACCATCCATGTTGCAAAAATAGGATTTCCTTATTTTTTTGTGGCTGAATAATATTCCATTGCGTGTATGTATATGTTTTGTATATATACTACATTTTCTTTATCCAGTCATCTATCAATGGACACAGGTTGTTTCTTTGTCTTGCTATTGAAAATAATGCTACTGTGAACATGGGGGTGCAGTTATCTCTTTGATATTGTGTTTTTGTTTCATTTGGATAAATACCCAGGAATAGAATTGTTGAATTATAAGGTAGTTCTATTTTTAATGCTTTATGGAACCTCCAATACTGTTTTCCATAGTGGCTGCACCAGTTTACTATCCCACCAACAGTGCACAAATGTTCCTTTTTTTCCACACACTCACCAGGATAGCCACTCTGACAGGTGTGAGGTGATATCGCATTGTGATTTTGATTTGTATTTCCCTAATGGTTAGTGATGCTTTTCATGTATCTTTTCATGTATCTGTTGGCCATTTTTATATCTTCTTTGGAAAAATGTCTATTAGGTCCTTTGCCCATATTTTAATTGGATTATTAGGTTTTTTATTATTGAGTTCTTTATATATTTTGAATATTAATTTCTGTGAGTGGTGTAAGATAAGGGTCTAGGTTCATTTCTGAGTATCCATTTTTTCCCAACACTATTTATTGAAGAGACTGTCTTTTCTCCACTGAATATTCTTGTTTCCCTTGTGAAATAGTAATTGACCATATATGTATGGGTATATTTCTGGATTCTCAATTCTTTTCCATTGATTTATGTGTCTGTTTCTTAATGCCAGCACCATGCTGTTTTGATTACTCTAGCTTTATAATATAGCTTGAAATCAGGAAGTCTGATACCTCCAGCTTTGTTCTTCTTTCTCAGAATGCTTTAGCTATTCATTGTCTTTTGTGGTTCCAATAAATTTTAGGATTGTTGCTTTTACTTCTATAAAACAAATGCTACTGGAATCTTCATAAGGGTTGCATTTAATCTATAGATGTCTTTGGGTTGTATAGGCATTTTAACACTATTAACTTTTCTAATCCATGAACACAAGATCAATTTATTTGTGTCTTTGATTTATCTCACAAACACCTTGTAGTTTTCAGTGTACAGACCTTTCATCTCCTTGGTTAAATGTATTCCTAGTTTCTTATTTCCCATGCTATTATAAATAGGATTGTTTTCTTTACTTTTTTTTCAGATAATTTGTTGTTACTATATAGAAATGCTACTGATTTTTGTATATGAATTTTGCATCTTAAAACTTAATCTAATTTGTTGATTATATCTAACAGATTTTTTTTGGTGCAGTCTTTAGGATTATTCATGCCTGAAATCATGTCATCTGCAAATAGAGAAAATTTTATTTTTTTCTTTTCTAATTCTGATGTTGTTTGTTTCTTCTCTGGTGTCTCTGGCTAGGACTTTCAGTACTATGTAGAATATGACCACCCATGTCTTGTTTCTTATCCTAGAGGAAACCTTACCTTCTTTCCCCATTGAGTACAATGTTAACTGTTGGCTTGTCATAAATCGCCTTTATTATGTTGAAGTACATTCATTCCATTCCTTCTATACCTAATTTGGTTTCTTTTTCCAGATGTTGAATTTTGTCAAATGCTTTGTCTGTATCTATTAAGATAATCATATGATTTCTTTCATTCTATTAATGTGATATATCACATTTATTGATTTGCATAGGTTGAACCATCCTTATATCCCAGTGATGAGTTCTACTTGATCATGGTGTAATTACTACAGGTTTTTTCTTTGTAGCTACCATGAGGCTTACACAAAATATCTTAAAATTATAGCACCCTATTTTAAACTGGTAACAACTTAACCATGGTAGCATTCCTAAACTTTACATGTTTACTTCTCCTCTCCTTCACATTGTATTGTAGTTTTAACTCCCTATTTGTAGACAGAAATTTACCAAAGAAGATATTACAAATGAAATGAGCCTCATTCCCTAAAACATTATCTAGCTAAAGACTTAGACAGTTCACAAATATTCACATGAAACAATCTAAACCAATGTGGATAACAGAGTTTATGAGAATCATGTCAGCAGAGTTATGATGGGGGTCAGTTTTGGATTCTACTTTCTATAATAGGTATGGATAAGTTAGCAACAATATATGCAATTTTATGGCACTGTAAATATATGAAATGCATTGTGGTTCAATTACACCTCAATAAAACTGGGAGAAGAAATTCAAAAAAATATAATTGCCTACAGAATGTGTCCCTTTTTGTAATTTTCACTTGAGGCTATTCATTGTCTATGTATTTATTTAGTCCCTACTGTGCTCCATAAACTGTTCTCCTTCCTGGAGATATGGCCAAGGTTAAGACGATCCCTCCATAGGGCTCTAGCAGGGATGATGAAGACAGAACAAGTAACTACAAAGCTGCTTAGTGCTACAAATGGGGAAAAAAGCAAAAGAAGTCTATGACTGGTGCCTGGTTAAGGCTAGTGTTTTGGACACATCCATGGCCGAGGAGCTACGTGTAAACAAAACCTGAAAAATATGTAGAATTGCCAGAGTTTTCCAGCAGACAGGACAGCGCAATTCCTTATGGTAAGAAAGAGGGTGGGCTTTTTGAGGAACTCTGCTAGAAGGTACAGACAACAGAGAGAGAAATAACAGGTGATTCTAGAAAAACAGTTAAGGCAAAAATAGATAGGGCTTTACAAACTGCATTAAGGATTTGTGTTTGTATCCTTGAGGTGATAGAAACCATAGCAGACTTTACAGTGATGTGATTAGATTTTCTGTGGAGGAAGAGAGGCTGTGCCCAGAGCAGTACCTCAAGTCTGGAATGGTGATCATAAATGCTGCATGGGGCCAGGTGTTTATGCCTGGCCTGAGATTGTGTGTCTTACACAGATTTTTCTAGGTGGACATGGCTTTTGTGTGTTGCTATATCAGAGATTCATCTTGTAGATCTCCATGTACCCACAAGCTTTCTGTGTTCCCACAACCTCTGTGTCCCATCTACTAATAAAACACCCTTTCCTTGAAGCTTTTTTATGCCCCTTTGCATCCTATGACCCAATGATGGGGGTAACACATTATATGTATTAACTAAAATATATAATGTTTTGTTATTATTGGTCCTTAAAATACTTTGTTACAGCTTCAGTTGATGATGAGTGCTCTGATATACTAAGAAAGCCTGTTCATCTTCTGTTTATGCCCTTTTGACTTAAACTCAGATTATGTCAGAAAAACTAGAATGGATGTCACCACCTTGTAATCTTCTGACTACCCTTTGCTCTTTCCTCAAGCTTTGGAGGAAGCTGAAAAAGTGTTCTGTCCACAAACAGCTACTGGGCACTTTGTCATTTAGTCAATTACATCCACATTAAAGCTGACACATAGAAATGGCTGCTCACTGCCAGCTCTTTCATTCTTGCCCTTTCCCCCTCTCCTTTTCCCCCTCCCAGTTCCTTTCAAGCATTCCAAATCATCTCATTTATAATTAGGTGGAGGTGAAAAGGGTAAATAAAAAACCAACTTGAGATTCTAACACATCATTGCCATTTTATATGAGTACCAGTGATGGACTAAAATGACTGAATGCACAATTACTGAATTGATGAGTGAATTTTCAATACTTGCTGCCCGTTCCTGTTCACATTTCAACCTTCTGTACAATGATACTCCATGATGTGATCTGATCTGATAGCAAAAATTTTGCCTGCATACTAAGTATTGGAATTCTAAAATCTATACATGTTCTCATGCATATTTAAATGTTTCAAATATGACATTCCATGTTATTTTTTTAAGAAATAGTACATAATAAATATTACATAAGATTCGGATGGATTAGTATTTGGAATATTTTGTGACACAACTTGTTAACTGTGGTTTAACTATGTATCGAATCATGCACACCTAATTGGAAAGCAATCACATAAAAAGTATTTGTTGGTTTTATCCAATGTGAAGAGATTGGGAAAAAAATGTAGTTTATGAGAACATTCTAATTATATTTAGAAAAGTCGGTATCACTATACTGCTTCAGTTGTTCTAAATTCAGAATAGTTATCACGAGCTTAGCTTCATCCCCATAAGAATATTCGGATGTGTAAGATAGGAAAAGAGGGGAGGGCCTATAGGATGAGGAAGACTTCCCCCAAAAACTACACTTATAACTTTATTGACTCTCCTGAGAATTTTATAACCCAGCTAAAGGTGCAATCATAAGCTTTGGTATTTGTGAAAGGTATGCTTTCTTTTTAAAAGAGGAAAAAAGGTGACTGGAAACACAGATACATATTCAGGCAGTTTTAGAAAAGGAGATGGGTCTGGTAACCAATGAGTGGATTATGCCACTTGTCAAGTATTGTCTTTCTAGCTGCATTTTTAAAAATGGGATACAAACTCCAGATAAATTTTTGGACACACTAATACATCAGGACACAGAATCAGACCAGAAGCCTGTCTATCACTCAACCCTCCAAAGCCCTCCTTGATTGGTAGACTTCCTCAAGTTTAGTGCAGCTTAGAATCAGGGTCCAGTCACCCCAAATATTCCTGTTGTCTTTTCCGAAAGGTACATTTGTTCAAGCTAATGGCTGCAGGTCCCTTTTAGGAAGGAAAGGAGGAGGATTGACAGGATGCACTTGTGACAGCATAGCGGGGTACTTCCTCAAGAAGACCTGCCTGTGTTCCATCCTACACAGGATGTTTGCACAGCTTTCCAAGGATGGCAGAGCTCCCCTCATCAAACATCACTCTGCTTCTGTGGAAAGTGTCTCTGAGCCCTCCCAGGATGGATGAGTCAGTTACACATTAGAAAGCCACCCCAACATTCCTGTTTTCTTAAGCCTTTAGATTCATGCCTTTACATTATAGTAAGGAAATTGCACATTTCAGCTTCATTTAATGTAGACCAAGATGGCATCCAGGTTTAAGGCACCTATGTGAGCAAATTGTGAGGTCCTTTCCCACTTGCTTAAGCTAACATATGGAATCCAGAATACCTCATACACATACCCGTATTGGTACATTTGGCCATTCTAACCTTATTTTCTTTCCACCTTGGACAGATGCACTTATATTCCAATTTTGCACATATGTCAACATATGCTGATAGAAACTAACCATTGTGCAGTTTTGTTCAGTGTGTAAGTTGACTCTTTCCATCTCCCTGATTAGCTTGGATGTGACTCGACTATAGGTCTGGAGGCCATGAGGAACAGTTAGTGTGGACCTTTGGGAAATAGGCATTCCCTCACATTGGAAGGTCACTACAGTATCCTCATGTTAGGAGAAGCTACTTCCTAGGAGATGGAGAAGGAGCAGTATCTGCTGGTGAGAAAGGCTTCAAGGGATTTATAGGGAAGTCAAGATACTCAGATTCATCTCAGTCTACCTTCATTCATCTTCATCCCATCGTTTTCCTATCAATGCCCTAACATTCACCCAAGAAGTTTGATAAAGATGAGAAATCAAGGAATCATAACTTGGAGCTAAAAGAGATTATTTTATGATAATCATAGAATTCCCTTTTTGAGATTCTCTTAAGTGGGCCTGAAGGTGTTCTACTTTTTTTTTAGCTAAGCCATCCTGCCACCTGTTGGCAGCTCAGCTCAGGCTGGGAATCAAACCAGCGACCCTGTTGCTCAGAGCTTACACTCTTGAGCGAGCTCTTAACCAACTGAGCCACTCGGCCAGCCCAGAAGGTGTTCATTTTCATTCTAGCATTTCCCCATTTCCCCAATGCAATAAAACATAGCATGCTCCACAGCACCAGTAGCAATATTGCTCACAATAACCTTTGAAACAGTACCTTTGTTTTCCGAAATCTTCTCTTTGATAGGCACATTATTTAAAGAAACATTTGGGGCTTATGCCTTAAAAATAAAAGCCCCCATTGTGGACATTGCAGTAGGTTTTGGTGGATAATAAAGTAATGAAGTAAATGCTAGTGTTCTCTTCCCAGAAGTTACCTATCTCGGTATGTTGGGTTTTGGAAGCACATTTTTGTGAGATACTCAACTTACAATTCAGGGTTTTGCCACCAAGTAATGAGATGTCAGCTTTGAAGAGGCTCAATCTAAATTCTTTGACTAGGGCCAGCCGAGTGGCGCATTGGTTGGGAGTTGGCTTGGGACGCCAGCTCTAAGCATCAGGACCCTGGTTTGGATCCCACATGAGAGCCAGTGACACTGCACTCTCTCCAAGTAAGATGGTGAACAACAGCTCAACATGGACCTGGGCTGCCACTGAGTTGCTGGCGACAGCGTAGGCGGCAGTGGGGCTGGCCGGCAGCAGGAGTGAGCTTTCCTGAGCTGCCGTGAGCCGCCATGAGTAGCCGTCCAATGGCCGGCGAACGACTGCCTCACCTGGAAAGAGCACAATGATAATACCAACATGGGCCAGTGAAGTGACGTCCTCCACAACTAGACTGAAGAACAAAAGGACAGCAACTCGTCTGTCCCCCTTCCCCAGATTCCCCAACACTGTTCCCCTCACCCAGTTCCCCAATAAATTCTTAAAAAAATTTTTTTCGACAAATGTATATATCAGAAACAGCTCAATATAGCACATAATTCAGTTTCTTACATACTGATTATAATGCATGAATTAAAAAATATGCTGTTGTTTTAAGAGCAAAATCACAATTATATAGCTGAAAAAAAGAAGTGTGTCTCGTTACCATTCTCTGGGATCACCAGAGATATCCTGATGATGTTTCCTGAGGCTGCCAGCACTCTGTGCCCTTTGTCTTACTCCCTCCAGTTCTATTTCTGGCCAATTTAAGGTTTCAGTAGATTATAAACAGTGCATTTACTGGAAAGAAGACATTAATTTTCATCCATGGCATTTCTAATTATATCTGTAGTCATTCTCCATTCACAGTTGACAAGGGATGTGAGACTGGTCTGCTAGTAGTAGCTATCTCCTATATCCCATCTGTTTTCTTTCTATTCCTTGATGAGAAAAAAAGTCAATGCATCCTTTACTTCTCGCTGGAAAATAGAAAAATGTAGGATTATGTCTGCAGACTTGATTTCTTCATGGTGATCTATTGTAAACAATCTCCTAAGATCATTCTTCATAACTCATGATCCCCATCAATGCCTCTTTTATACAGATTATTGAAGAAAATTCAACATGTATCAACTACCTCCAAAAAGTTTTATTCTATCAACCAGATTTCTGGCCAAAAGTTAAGACCAATTCATCCCCTTAAATATTTTTAAAGTAATTAAAATTAAATAACTTATACATAGAAAAATAGAATTGCTTTATTAAAAATGGAAAATACCACGTACGACTTTGAGGTAGAATTGTTTGAAGAAAAATCTAAAATAGACTTAAAACTGTTCCTTTATAATTCAATGGGCTATCCTATTTTCCATAGAATTATAAAGGAACAGTTTTCAATTATCTCACAATCTAGGATATGATGATTCAGCCAGTACTTATGTAATTTAGTCTTAGAGATGAAATCATAAAGCACCTTGGGTAAATTCATAAATATAGAATATTGAGAAAAGAAAAGATATTGCAAATAAATACATAAAGCAAAAATAAAAGTACCCACTAGTTAATTTTTCACTGCTAACTATGAGACCTTTTTTATCTTTTAATACAAAATATGGTTTAAATGAGCTTGGAATTTCAATTTTTTCCAACATTTTTTCTGAGTTTAATTAGCATTCAGTAAAGTCCTTACATGTTTGAGTGGCTTGGTTATGGGAAATATGTTATCTTCTTCCAAATTCAGGGATATGACACCCTCTTTAAACACACTTAAATAAAATTTAAATACTTTAAAATCTGCAACCCACAGTGTATGTTTTTAAGAGCTGGGAGTAATTTAAGAGGCTCCGTGGCTTTGTCTTGAACAGATGCGTGAGGACAATTTGAAAGGGAGTACGTCTAACAGTGAAATAGCAGATGATGAAATTATGTATGTATTTATAGTACTTACATTGTTCACTAGCTCTTTATATAACTACCTTTTCACTTTGGGATTTTCTTCATGGTGCATGTTGTGATCTTATCTGTTTGCTGTTCCTTTCTTTGGGGACAATGGGTTATTTAGTATCTCTCTTTAAATGTGTTTAGGGGTGTGCATTTTAACAGCCTTTTTCTAGCTGCATTATTTGCTTGATTTCCTCCCTGTAACATGTCTCCCTTATAAAGCAAACAAAGAAAATAATTTTAGGTTTGGGTATACGAGAGAGAGTCTTGTGATTTGAATGTGTATGGGACAAACCAGAAGAAGTTTTAAGTATCTTAAATGGGTTTTGACAGACATTCTTGTGTTTTTTTTAAATTTGTCATAAAATTAATATTAAGAATTACTAATAGAAATAAACTATTTCTTATAATAATTATTTACAATTATTATAATAAATTATAAGCCTTTCTGTTGAAGACAGTATTCTCAGTGATATATATATATATATATATAGTTATTTAATCCTCAGAGTGACTTAGAAGACAAATGTTATTGTTCCATTTTTTTAGAGATAAGTAAACTGAGACACAGAGTCCCAAATTACGTGGTCAGAGCACAAAAGGGCTGAAAAAGTAGCCCAATTCTGTGTGACTGAAAACCCTGTGCAATTAATGACAATCAGAACATGTGAGCAGCAGATGTAAGAATTACTTTATGTTTTGCAACAGCTGTAGGTAGAAAAGGAGTCATGGTGAAAGTCGTAACAGAAGTAATAGCAATAATAATAATCACTACACTGTTGCCATTTAGGACCAATTAATGGCCAGGAATCAATCTGGGGACTTCACATAAAGTATATTTATCTTCCTAATTACCCTGAGGAATGGCATTATTATTCCCACTCTAAGATCACAGAGTTTAAAGTCGGGAAAATTAGGCATCTCATTCAGTTACATATTGCGTTACAGATGCAGGAGTCCAACTGAGATATGGGTCCCAAATTTTATACTTAATCTTCTGTCCCATTGTGAGCTGCCTTTCTTCTGTGCTTGTCATTTTGCCTCAGAAAATCTTCCTGCTGGAAGAGTGTTTCTGTTTTTTTGATTTTTTGATTTTGTAAGCCTAGGATAATGTGGCATTTATGCGGCACAATGATTGCAGATATCATTATATTTACAGACCTATTTTTCCCAATCGTTTCAGTTAAAAACAAAAACAAACGAAAAAACAACAGTCTGAAAATAGTGGAGAAGGACTGGTCACAGGTGTGGAAATCTTCTATGTAAGCCCCAAATCTCTTAGGGCTTGACAATATTCTCATTGGACAAGGATAAAAAGTATGATATTAGGTCACTAAAATGCTATCACTGAAGGCCCCATCTGAAGGCAGGATTTCATAATAGGAACAGGATCATGTAGGCCAAATTGTGTGATAGTAGCCTAGAAATACTAGAACTACCAAGGCTCCGGATCTGAATCAAGAAGAAACGGGCCATTTTTCTAAAGCTTTTGTAGAGGTCTGAAGGGAAGAATCCTCAAGTTGTAATGCTAAATGTTTGGGATAAAACTCCATCAGGTTGCATCTATGAAGCTTTCCATTTTTGGTGAAAGAAAAAAATATATTAATTTATGTGTGTGTGTGTGTGTGTGTGTGTGTGTGTGTGTGTGTGTGTGTACACTGTCTAAGTCAGCTCGGCTGCCACAACAAAACATCATAGACTGAGTGGCTTTAACAACAGAAATTCATTTCCCACCATTTTGGAAGATGGACATCCAAGATCAAGGTATCATAAAGGTGCATTATATTCCAGGGACTTCTCTTGACTCACAGGTGACTGCCATCTCCCTGTGTGATCACATGGCCTTTTCCCTGGCATCTCAACTTACAAGGGCACTAATCCTACCAAGAGGGTCCCATCCTTACTATCTCATCTAACCCTAATCACCCCCCAAAGGCCGCATCTCCGAATACCATCATATTGGGGGTTAGGTCTTACCATTTGCTTGTGGCAAGGGGTGGCAAACATTGAGTCCATAATATTCTGCCTTTGGCCTCTCAAAATGGGTGTCCATCTCATATGCAAAATACATTTATTCCATCCCAAAAGCCCCAAAAGTCTTAGTGCATTCCAGTGTCAACTCTAAAGTCCAGAGTCTCATCTAAATATTATCTAAAATCAGATATGTTGGAGTTTTGAGATACAAATTCATTCTGAGCCAAAATTTTTCTCCAGCTGTGAGCCTATGAAACCAGATAAATTATGCACTTCCAAAATACAGGGGCAGGCATAAGGTAGACATTCCCATTCCAAAGGGAGAAATAGAAAATATGAAAAGGGTGATGGGCCCCAAGCAAGTCTAATACTCAGCAAGGCCAATTCCATTAGGTCTTAATGCTAGGCTTAAAAATAATCTTCTTGGGTTGGATGCTCTGCTCTCCAGGCCCCCTGGGTTGGCAGCATCACCCCCAGGGCTTGGCACCCTCCCATGTGGCTCTCCCTGAGGCCTCTGCCTACTTGCCTGAAATCCAGGTGGAGGCAACCTTGTTCTCCAGGCCTTTGAACTCTGGGCCTGTGGGGGTAGTGGTAACCTTGATTTCTGAGTCATTTTTGAGATTTTTTTTTACCTCTTCTTGAAAGATAGCTCATATTCACATGTGAATAGCTCTACAGTTTCATATTGTAAAATCTAAGGAGTCTGACAGCTTTCTTTCATTCTGTCCCACACTCTCTGTCCCCTTTAGTTCAAATTGGCAGTGTCTCTGCTGGGATAATCCCATCTCTATTCTGGGCTTATTCAATTCACGTTACACCCATGATCTCTTTATCAAATTGTTTTTAACCACACTGTTACTGGTCTGTTCAGAAGAAGTTTATATATATATATATATATATATATATATATATATATATATATATATATATATATATAATTTTATTATTATTATTATTGTTATGATTATTATTTTGCTATATGGAGAGGCTGAGAATTTTCCAGGTCTTCAAGTCTGGTTACTTTTTGCTTAACAATTTTTCTTCAGCTCATCTCTCTCTTTTATCATATTACTGTAAGTGGTTGAGAGGAACCAAGCCATATTGTCAATACTTTGCTTAGAAACTTCCTGAGCTAAATATCCTATTTCATCACTCACAAGTTCTACCTTCCATAAAACATTAGAACCTAGTTCAGTCAAGTTCTTTGACACTTTATAACAAGGATCACCTTTCCTCCAGTTTCCAATAACAAGTTCCTTATCTGCATCTGAGACCTCACTAGAATCACCCTTAATGTCCATATTTCTACTACACACCTCAAAAATGTTTGGCCTGTACACATTACTCAGTTCCAAAGGCACTTCCACATGTTTAGGTATTCACTACAGCAGCACCCCACTTCTCAGTACTAAAATCTGTCTTAGCTTAGGCTGCTAGAACAAAATACTATGGACTGACTGGGTGGCTTAAACAATAGAAATTTATGTCTCATAGTTCTGAAGGCTGGACATCCAAGATCAGGGTGCCAGCAGTGTTGGATTCTGATGAAAGTCCTTTTCTCAGACTGTAGAGGGCCCCATTCTCACTGTGCCCTCTATTGTGGAAAGAGAAAGGGAGTAAGCTCTCTGGTGTCTCTTCCTTTTTTTTTTTTCAGTAATTTATTTATTTTTTATTGTGAAATAAATATTTTTTAATTAATTTCAGCTGCACAACACAGTGCTATAGTTATACTTTTTACCCCTCAAACTGACAACCCCCTTCCCCAATCTGCCACCCCACTCCCCCCAATATCATACATATCTATTACAATTCCCTTGACTCCACTCCCACACTATACTCCACATCCTGTGACTATATATATATATATATATATATA
>NW_017731621.1:2302244-2371899 GCF_001890085.2 Hipposideros armiger | reverse complement strand
ATTTCCTTCAGCAGGATAGGGAAGTTTTCAGTCATTATTTCTTCAAATACATTCTCAATCCCTTGCTTCTTCTCTTCTCCTTCTGGTATTTCTAGAATGCTAATGTTGTTGTGCTTGATGTTGTCCCACAGATCTCTTAAACTATTTTCATTGTTTTTTTTTATTATTTTTTGTTGTTGTTGTTCCATCTGGGTGATTTCTGCTATTTTGTCTTCTAAATCACTGATCCGATCCTCTGCTTCATCTAATCTACTGGTGATTCCTTCGCGTGTGTTCTTCATTTCAGTTATTGTATTCTTTAGTTCTACCTGGTTGTTTTTTATGATTTCTGTATCCTTCTTTATGTCCTCCCTAAGTTCCATAAACATTCTTATCATCAGTGTTCTAAACTCTGTCTCTGAAAGGTTGGATACCTCTGTTTCATTTAGTTCCATTTCTTGAGGTTTCTTCTGATCTTTTTTACTTGGGACATGTTTCTTTGTTTCTTCATCTGGCTGTCACTCTGTGATTGTTTCAATGTATTAGATAGATTATCTAAAAAAAAAAAAGAAGAAGAAAAAAGAAAAAGTGTGGGGGGGTGATCTCCACCCGCTTTAATCTGCAGACCACTTTCTCAGCAATAGAGAGACTCTGGGCAACTCAGCACCAGCTGTTGGGGGGAAGGGTTCAATGCATCATGTGCCAGCCTCCCTCTCAGGCTTGCAGTGAGCTTCCCGCAATTAGCTGCTGTGTGCTCTGGAACCATGCTCACCACCAAAATTCCTCACAGGTAGTTGCAGTCTGTCTACTGCTGCAAAAAACCCTCTGTGGCCTGCAGAGAGGGGGGCCAGGCTCCAGGGACTCAGGGTGCCCCCAGCAACACAGCTGTAGGTGAGCAGGGCAGGCCTCCAAGGCACCACAGGATGTGGTCAGTGGCCCCCACCAAGTCAGAGCAGCATGCACTCCTGCACCGGCAACCAGCTCACACAAACTTGCCAGGAAAGCCCCGGCTGGATCATGAAGGCACACAGCTCATGGACCAACACTCCCCAAAAATCTCCCAGAGTCAGCCTGTCCCAATCAGCCACTCGCAGATCAGGCCCAGCAGCCCGACAGCCAATTGCCAGCCTTGCCACTCTGCATGCACAGTGTGGAGAGCAGGGACCCAAGGGGGCTCACACACTCCTGCATCTCAACGAGTAGCCTTTTGGAGCCTGAGCGCGTCCACAAGGCAATTCCCTGGGTACTCAGCACAAGCAGTGTGGAAGGTGGGGATCCAAGGCTACATGGGCACGTGCACACACACACACACACACACACACACACACACACACACACACTCCTGTGCTAATTCCACCAGACCAATGCGGTCCCGGACCTGACCCTCTGTGGGAGGGCCCAACCCTGAAAAAATGTCACTCTCTTGTACACTACTCGTGTGCAAGCTCCACACCAGGGGAACAATGGTCCCAAAACCTCCAGCTCCCATGCCAAAGGCACTCAGTTCAGTCCTTCCCTCAGGCTTCTGGGCCCCACTCACACAGCTACTCCCTCCACCAGGGACTGTGTATGTGCTCACCAGCAAGCGTGTCGGTTTGCCAGCTCCACTGGTGCTCTAGCCGCCCTCATTCTCATGGAGTTGAGCAAAGAGAGTCCTCACTATTTTCTACTTCCAGCTATCATAGAACTCTTCTTCCCGGCAAAATAACTCTGGGCTGGTGAGTGCGGTGTGGGGTTGGAGGGTCTCTCCCCCAACCAGAGAAGCCTCCCCACTGCTGAGGTGTCCCTCACGGGTTTCACCCTCTCTCGTCTCCGCCCCTCCTACCAGACTCAATGTGGCCTCCTCTTTAAGTCCTTCCTTTAGAGGTTCTGTTCATCTAAGTGTTCAGGGGACTTCAAAGGTTGAATGTTGTATAAATTATTTGTAATTTTGGTGTGATCCTGGGAGGCAGTTGGCACAGCATCTGTCTATTTCACCACCTTACTGGAAGTCCTCTCTGGTGTCTCTTCTTATAAGAGCCCTAATCACATCAATGGTGTCCCACCTCTGTGACCCCATCTAAACCTAATCACCTCCCAAAGGCCCCATCTCTATCATATTGCAAAATACCATATAAAATACCATCACATTGCAGGTTCAGAGGACAGAAGCATGCAGTCTATAACATGTACATATATACAAACATATACACGCACATGTGTAGATAGATAGATAGATAGATAGATAGATAATATATATTCTAACTACATATTTTGCTAACTATAGATAGAGAAATAACTTAGTAGAGTCAGGTATAAAAATAGAAGTGATGACACCTGCTTTCACTTTTTACTTATATATAGCACATAAGCTGTTTTTGAAACAGCTGGCAAAAGTGTTACTTTTTCTTCTTAGTATAAAACTTAGACTTAACATGGCGAAATCAGTCATTTGTTCCTAATCAGCATTATAGATAGGCTGACAGCAAAAGCACCCAAAATTTAGCCTCCTCTGTCACTTTAGAGGAGACAGCAACACTCATAGCATAATGTTAAAATTTAAATTCGACATCCACTGTAGAACCAACCCTCTCAATTGTTTTTTTAAGGGATTATATAGTAGTTTCATTTTCAGCATGCTTCTCTGGAACTATTTGTGAATATGTAAATATGTATATTTCTCTAATTATGTCCACTCTACTGTAAAACCGTTGAGGTATCAAGTGGTAGAGAATGTTTAAATGATCCGTGGTGCAACAACATATCAGATGCTATGGAGTCATTAAAATGTGAATTTTATTTAAACAAATGAGAAAATAGAAATAGAAAACGAAGTCAGAGGATGAGATTTTTTAAAAATGGTAAAGAAAACACAAATAGCTAATTTCCCTTCCCACGAAATTCTCTGAAACGCCAGGTAATAAATTGTACTTAAGAAAATAGTCATATCTCCAATGGAAAACAAGGAAAGACATTGGTGGAAGAACACTTCTGAAGAATTCCTAAAAGCTAGAAATGATGTGAGATCAGAATCACAGAGAAGCAAGAATAGAGGGAATGAAAATCCCAAACTCATGCAGGATGAGACCATGGTGGCTTAGGAGCAGTTTCAGGAAAGCTCAAAGCTCAGATATACCTGGAGCAGAAGCAGAAGGAATCATGTTAAATTCCAAGGGGAAATGCAGTCTGACAAGTCATTGGTTTATTCGACCTCAAGCTGTTTTGACTGAGCAGGGGGCACAGTGCCCACATACACCCGAGTGCCAGGTATGACTCTTGGCTCTATAGCAGTGCCCAGGTCTCTCCAGATCCCAAGGAAGGAGAAGTAACTATTAGTCCAGGGCAGACTTTCCATTACAATCACCAGGTGCAGGCTCTTGTAATGAGAACCAACCTCAGCTAAACCTGGTGAGACAGATCTCACAGAGAAACAACATGGCAACCAAGAATCAAAAGAACAAGTACCATAAAAGAGAGTTCACAAATTAGCATCCAAGCAAATATTGCTTTTACTGTAACCTGAATACCTCAAAGTAAGCTTACCTAACATCCTTCTGAGATTTGTGTGAAATATGGAAATTTAAACATGTTTTCAAAATGAAAATCTCAGTTGAGTTGAATTGCTGAAAAGAAACAGCAATAAAACAAGTCAATGAACTAGAATATCAAATAAAGTATTTCCCAGGATGTAGCACATTTCTTATAAAGTAAACATAAAATATAAAAGAAAAATAAAGAGGCACATAGGATATCTCCAGAAATTCTAGCAACCATTTAGAAACAGAATATTTTGAAAAACTGAATGCATGTGTAGATATAACTATACATATTTATACATATAAAGACATAACAGAGAGACTGGAAATATGACTTTGAAAAAAAAAGAATCCATAAAGATTATGCAACTATTTTAAAAGCAGCGAATAAAACTCTTGGGAATGAAAAAGTAAAATGTAAAACCTCAATGGCTGGATTAAATTCCAGATAAATATATAGACAAAAGAATTAGCAAACTGAAGTACATACCCAAAAAGAGTATGGCTAAAAAAAAAAAAAAACAGTCTAGGGAACAAAGAGATGGGGGGGGAAGAAAAGAAAAGAAAAAGTGGATAACACACAAAAAGTCAGAATAAAAAATATATATTTAATCAGTGTTTCAGAGAAAATTTAAAAGAGAAGGGGGATAGCAATATCTAAAATATAGTCACTAAGAATTTGCCTAGAATTATTAAATTTTACCAATCTTCAAATATTGGAATCCCAAAATAATCCAAGCTGGAAGAAAATAAGGAGAGGAGGAATGGAGGGAGGGGAGGGGAGAGAAGAAAACTCCCAATGTTCATACCTATGGAGCTGTAGAAAACTGGGTGTTAAGTGATTGCAGTCATAGAGATTGCACTGATCCCCTGCAAAGGAACAACATCAGACTGACAGCTGACTATACGACAGAAACAGTGGGAGCTAGGAGACAGTTGAATATTGTCTTTAATGTATGCAGAATGAATGCAGAACATAACTGTACTTTCCATTCTGTAACCATCAGAAGTAGCTTTCGATTATGAGGGCAAAACAGGTAATTTCAAACAAAAACTGAGAGATGTTCCCTACCAGTAGACACTCAATTTCTGGAAAGTTTAAAATGCGAAAGAATGGTGAACAAAGATGTTGGGAAATGTTTAGGGAAATCAAAATAAACATTGACTGTATCAAACAATATCACTTTAGAAGAAAAAAATGGAAGTACAATGTCATATAAATTGGGAAGTGTGTCTAGTGGAGCTAAAGCTTTCTAAAGTCCCTAGGTAAAACTGGCTTAAAGATACATATAAAATTTAGACTGCTAAAATCTAAATATTAGCTAGAAAAGTATAGCCTCCTACTGCCAAATACATAAAGGAAGGAAAATGAAACAGGAAGAAAGTTGACACAATCAGTATGGAAGACAGCAGGAAGAAAAGGTGAGAAAAAGGAAAAGAAAGAGAAAGGACAAACTGAAACAATAAAGAAGAAAAAATGCTTATTCAATCAGAAAAGAACACTGAAAAGAACAAAAAAAGGATTGGGGGAACTCAGGACAAGTAGGAAGTATTTCATACAGTGATAGAAATAAAGCAGAAATCAAATACAGTAAAACCTTGGATTGCGAGTAACGTGGTTTGCAAGTGTTCTGCAAGACAAGCAAACATTTCTAATACATTTTAACGTGGTAAACGAGCGATGTCTTGCAATACGTATGAGTAGTTTGTTTCTGGAACAAATTATGCTCGCAAATCAAGGTATTACTGTAATTGCAAATGAGTTCAATGCTCTAGGGAAAAGACAAAGATTCTCTGAACTGATTAAAAAATAATTAGTTGATATTCCCAAGCATACTTTGTGGGATTTGGTTTGCTAATATTTATTTGGGGTTTTTCATTTCTGTTCATGAGTGATATTGCTAGAATGTAGTTTTCTTTCTTCATAGTTTTCTTACCTGATTTTGTTAACAAAGTTATATTAGTTACATAAAATGGAATAAGGATATGGCCCACCACTTTTTTCCAGCTCTTAGGAGTTCATATATTAGTGGAATTATCTCTTCCTTGAATATTTGATATAAGATGCCTAAAAAGTCATATGGGCCTATAAGGGGTAAAGTTTTATCTATGGATCGAACACCTTTAATCATGAGCCATATCTTCAAGTTTTCTATTCAGTATGCTTTGGTAACACATTTTCTAGGAAATGGCAATTTTTATCTATTCACGTTTGTTATAAGGTACATTTTTTGTATTTTTCTTGTACATATTTAAAACTTCTACTCTAATCCTAACTATAATTAATCTTCCTTTACATTTCTAATATTCTTTATCTCTGCTGTTTCTTGATCCTTGATTTGTTGTGCCAGAGATTTATCTACTTTATTAGTCTTTGTAAGAATTAGCTTGCTTCTTGTCGATTCTTTCTATTATATCTTTATTTTCAACATAATTAGCTTCTGCTTATATCTTTATAATTTCTTCTCCTCAGATTTTATTAACTTTATTCTTTTACTGAGAGGGGAAAAAAAAACCAGTAAGGATAGGGAAAACTAATTTATTCCTCGCTTCGACATTCTGCCACTCGCTGGAAATTACGTAAAGCTGCCGGACCTGGGTATCCTCATTGTACAGGAGAGGTCTCTGTCCCTTTTCCTATGTCATCACATCTAGACAAGAAAAGACAAAATTATGATTGTGTCTGGTGTTCATAGTTGCCAATTTAAAATACTGAGTTTGAATGCCAATTAGAATGTGCATCAAGTTTAAATCAATGTCAGCTCACTTATAGAGATAACCCATGTCAAAGTGCCTTCACTAAACTTTAATATTGCTTAAAACTTAAAAGTCCCTTAACTAATTTCAAGACTAATATTTCTATGGAATATATATTTAAATAATTTGTATTATTTGTCTTATACTAAGATTCTATTAAAGTATGTAAAATGTACAAAGGAGTTATATAAAGTTGTATAAATAGAAAGAGAATAGTCTATTTCCATTCCATAAAAGAAAATTAAATATTTGATTGATAAGCAAAGTTCCTGGCATGATGTTTTTGTGCATTCCTTGAAAGACATTTTATTAGAACACCATACAAATTAAATTCTTAAATTAACATTGATACCCCTTCCTTAAGGGAAGTATATTTAAAATTAAATTTGTGTGTGATTACCTCAAACATAGCCTTATTAACAGCCACCTAGATGTTTGTGGGTTTTCATGCATGAAATTTTTGTTCCAGATTATTCACGGTTTGTTAATTGCTGTGATACTTGATGAATATTGATGGTGCGTATTGTGGAAATAATTTCCATATGAAAGGGGGTAAAAGCATTTCCTGCCCAGGAAAAACTCTAGAAATAAAAATAAAAGAATTCTAAAAGGCTGAATTTAGAATATGAATTGACCCTCTTATTTATTTAACAGTTAAGAATTTTCTATAACCAGGCATTACAAATGTATGGATGCCAGATTATAGCTGATTACTTTAATGATGTTCAAAATAAATTAGGAAATTAATTGATTCATTAAGGCTCTGCTTAAATGTCTAATGTGTAGGTTAAATGAGATGTTCAGGCTTTAGAAAAATCTAGTTTTAAACTCTATTTCTAAAATGCCATGTTCTAAGGGAGTTTATATTTTTTTCATTTTACCTCTTTTACAGTAGATATGTAGATTCAGTCAATACATTTGTATAGGAAAGAGCTTACTCACCTAGAGGATCTCTGTTAGCAGCATATAGTTATTATTTATCAAGTTGATGAACCCACAGATTACTGTATTTGTCATAAGTAGTTTTGCAAATTTAATGAAATTGAAATCTGTTCAATGTCTGCTTTCACTGAATAACACATGAAGTGCTCATAAATACTTCTTTTAAATTTATCTCATATATATATAATTATATATATATATATATATATATATATATATATATATATATATATATATATATATATATATATTAAACCTGAGACTGGTAGATGACACTTAGACATTCTCTCATTTAATCTTCACCTACTTCACTGTAAATCAGTATAAGCCTAACATTGCATTGAGCAATTAAGACTTCAGAAATTAAGTTGCTCATTGTTTTAGTTCCAAAATCATCTTGTTTATGTAGCCATAACCTGCTTGGAATTACAAGTAGAACATAGAGATTGAGATATTTTAAAGGTATCTCAGCTATTTCATCTAACATAATTACAAGAACAAAGAAGTAGATTATAGGATACAGTCCCAACAACCACTTTCCTTAAAATTGGATCATCCTTTCTAAGGTCTCATCCTTATAAATAGAGTACTTGTAATCTCATGTTAATTTTGCACCCTCAATTACTCCATAATACTCATGGAAGAGAGAGTTAATGGCAGTGAAGAAAAAAAAAAAAGGAGTTGGGTGGGGGGAAGAATGTGTATTAAAGTCACTTCCCTAATTCTTCCATACACTTTGGCAGCAAGACACCCTCTCCTAGAGCTATGCTTGATTTATGCTCAACTTGCATTGTTTATCTTTGGTTTCTCTACCAGGCAGCTTCCCATCAGTTCAGGTATCTCTTTATTTTTTAATCACATGCCAGTGCCTTGCCACTTAGTGTGCTGTCTACTTTATCTTTTAACCAATAAAAATGAATTAGCCCCTAAAATTGTACCCAACACAGCTACTGAGTAGTTAGCCCAGGACTCAATGTCCAAGTCTAGTTCTTTTCTCGCAGACAAAGTTTCTCTTAAGATATCAGTCCTTTGAAGTCTAACCACATGCATTATTCTTGATGGAGACATAATTTATACTTGCTTTTTAAAAAATAGACTATTGACTCAGCCAAGAACACTAGTACAGTCTACATTTCCTGAAATCATACAGGGTTTAAATAATTTAAGCTTTCCAAACAATTTCCTAAGTTCCAAACATATCTTGCCTTGCCCCCATCACATGGTACTGAGCCAATTACTTCAGGAAAGCCAACCTTCTGCCAGCCCGCCCTGTCCCTGCCCACTGGGCACATGAATGAAGTGGTCATATGCTAGGCGAGCCCAGAACATGGATTTCACTCACCAGAACTGATCTGGAGAGAGCCACATCTGAGTGTCTCACTACCAACAGCAGGGACCAAAGCTGAATGTCAATACAGTACCATTCCCTGAGGTCACCAGCCAGCCACTTAGTGGCAGGATGATTACTTGCAACTACTTACTCATACTACAGAGTCACTCTAGGTATGGATTTTCCTTACCTGCTGGAAATTTTCCAGCCCAAATCTCCACCTGTGGACATACAGAATGCCTTAATCACTGACATAGTATCCCTGCTTCTGACAAAGCAGCTTCATTGTTGCCTGACAAACCAATTCAACTCTCAGTTGTTTTACAAAATAATCATTTTACAAAATAATCATATTTTGTGATGATGTGATTGCTCAGTTGGCTAATTCTTGTGTTACATGTGATGTCAACTGGTACTCAGTCATTGGGCATCTCAAGGCTGGAATGTCTAAGCTGTCGGTCACTTAGGTGGTAGATGCCTTGAAGGCTGGGCTCAGCTGTCATGGTGGAGGTTTGAGAGAGAGCTCTCTTTTCAAAGTCTTGATTTTTTTATGTGGCCTTTCCACATGGTGTCTCCATAGAGGGAGCTCAGCTTCTTAGATGGCATCTCAAGACTCACAAAACCACAAAAAGAAAATGTTCACCAGGTGTTTTTTTTTTAAGGTTTAGACCCAGAGCTACCTCAGATTATTGAAAGCATTTACATGCTGGCACAGTTTCAAGGGGAGATAAAATAAATTTTGCCTCCTAAATGGAGTGAAGTTAAGCAAACAAATTAAAACCCTTGTTTTTTTTAAGCTGAGCCATCCTGCCACCTGTTGGCAGCTCAGTGGCTGCTCAGCTCGGGCCGGGACTCAAACCACTGTTGCTCAGAGCTCAAACTCTTGAGCAAGCTCTTAACCAACTGAGCCACTCAGCCGGCCCGAAAAAAAACCCCACCCTTTTTGACATTTTTAATCCATCACAGAGAGAGAGTCATTTGTGGTAGAACCAAGAGCATTTGTCTATTTTCTAAGGAGGAACAAAGCACATGGTGTTTGAGAGCTGTGGTACAGGAAATGAGGAAAAGAGTAGCATGAAATGAGGTGGCCCAGAAGAATCCGTGGTCTTACAGGCCTCCTTGCGTCTGTGGGACTTGATTATAAATGATATGGAAGGAAGTCGTTCAAGGATTTTGAATAGTGAGGTTAAAAGGAATCGATTTTCACTTCAAACAGGTCACTCTAGCTAGAATGGAAAATGGTTTGGTAGGGAGCAGTGTTGGACATAAAAAGACCATTCAGTAAACTAGAGTGATAATATGGGGAAAGGGTGCTGGTTTCTGAGAATAGGGTGGGGATGTGGATATGGAGAAAAATAGGATGCTTCAAAAGATGTTTAAGCAATATAACCAACAGGCTGCCATGATGCATTAAATGTGAGTATGCCATTTCTGACTTAAATCACTAGTTAGATGGTGGTGACTCAATTAACAATACAAGAAACCTGCAAAAGGAGGTTTGAGGAGAGTCACCATTAGTTCTGTTTTAGATTTGTTGAGTTTAAGTTCCTCTGAGATTTTCAGATGAAAATGTTAAGCAGGTAAAAATCTAATTGGGTGTGGAGCCCAAAAGAGTGGTCTGGGGGTATAGAGTTGGTAAAATTGTGAGTCATGATGATATTCACAGCAATGGTTGTAGGGGAGGCCACTTCCTATTAGAAGAGTGCAGAGGATGAAGAAAGAGGGTTTACATCCTATGCCCTGGGAGCCCTGTCATTTGATGATGGGGTGGGGGGACTTCATAAGCACTTAAAAAGCAAAAGCCATGGAGATTAAGCTCCAAAGGAAGGTGATGTTGTAAATACTAAAGAAGATAATGATTGAAGAATATGAGTCTAAGAAAACACAAAGGATGATTTTGGGGAAGAGGGTTGAGTCATGAGAGCAGAAGTACAGACAATTACCAGATGACAACTGCTAGGAAGTGTGTCAAGACTCACCCAGGTTGTGAGATTTTATCCTGTATCCAATCTAACAAGTTTACCTGCCACATCTCATGTACGCTAATGGAGACACAAGGCTCTTCAACAGAAATGAGCACCATGATCATTACAGCACTCACATCAGTTCTCGCAGGTCCAACTCTCCCAGGTCAATGAGAAGAGGGCCAGCAACACTGCCTTCACAGTAAGCCGTGTTACAGGATGAGAGTCCTGAGCTTAGGTTACCCATATCTACTTAATGGGCAGTAGGTATGCTTAGTCTTTGCTCTGAAAGGAGAACTACATCTTCCAAGATTATTTGCTATATGATCGTTCTTGCAAAGATAGTCTGGAACAAAGTCCTCTGCTCCCAAGACATTCAGAAACACATTAACCCATGGAGAATTATCTCCTAACTGAGGGAGCCCATGACACTGGTAAGTGGCTGAGTAAAATGGGCTTCACATTTAGCAGTGACAGTCTCCTGGGGGTTTGTGGGCATTTGGACCTACTAGAGTTCAGTATAGTCAGAAGCTTCCCCTAATTAGAATGCACACTTAAGTATTTTAATTACTATTTATCCATGGGGTTGTCAGCTGTAGTGAGAACAGCAGTGACTGTTACCTGTAAAGGCATACATGTTGGGTTGCATAATAGCAGTTAAGGGCTCTGTTTCTGGAGTCAGATTGCCTGGAATTTTAATACATCTAAATTAAAGATATTCTTTCAATAAAGAACATCAGATGAGTGTTGAATTGGGAAAAAATATATCTAATATATGAAATAAAAAATTAATGTATAGACTCTAAAATAAACTTCTGCAGATCAGCAAGAAAGGTAAAGAAAGGTAACCAAAAGACACCATGGAAAAGATAATGGTGATATAGTTCACAAAAGGAGAAACCAAATGTCCTAAAATGATTAAAAGTGATGCTTTAACACAGAAGCAATTAACACGATAGAACTTAAAACAATGAGCTGTGATTTTAAACCAATTATCCTAGTAAAAATTAGAAAACCAGATAAGTAATAGTGAAGATGTAGAGAAACTGGAACCATGAGCAGTGCTGATGGGGCTTTAGAACGATGTGGCCATTCTAGAAATCCATCTGGGGTGTGATGTGCTACAATTAGCAAAACCTCTCCTAAGTAAGCACCAAGAAAATTCCCCACAATTTCATAAAGGGACATGTATGAACAGGACTAACCTTAGGGTATGTGGGGCTCAGGCAAACATTTTTGGCAGAACCATGGGCTGTATGTACAATTTGATCAAGAAAGTGTATGATAAAAATTCAGGAGCCCATGTGAGGTATGAGGTCAGCCAGTTAAGTTGGCGAACTCCCCCTAGAAAAAGTGCCACATAGCTCTTTGTTGAATATCACTAGTCACGTCTGAAGTACTCCCCTTGGGAAGCTATGCATCGTTGCCAGTGTCTAGTCTACCCTTAAAAGCAATTTTGGAACTTTTTTTCTGGAATAGCCATCACAGCTGTCGTCATATTATCCTTAATGTCCTGAATGTCATCAAAATGTCTTCCTTTCAATATTTCAGATAAGTACTTCAGATAAAGAAAAAAATCATTGGGGTCAGATCAGGTGAGTAGGGAGGGTGTTCCAATACAGTTATTTGTTTACTGGCTAAAAACTCCCTCACAGACAGTGCCATGTGAGCTGGTGCATCGTCATGAATCAAGAGCCATAAATTATTGGTGAAAGCTCAAGTCATTTAACTTTCTCACACAGCCTTTTCAGCACTTTGAGATAGTAAACTCAGTTAGCTGTTTGTCTAGTTGGTACAAATTCTTAATGAATAATCTCTCTGATATCAAAAAAATGTTAGCAACATCTTTACAACAAAGTTGGCAAACTTAATTGTCAGATCTCTTATACTGGTCTATTGATGATTTGGAAAATGAGTAGAGAAGTATTTAATTATTTCTTTATTGTCTAATTAGTGCACATGTATATTTTCATAATGTCCATGTACCACCTCTTCTTGTTCAGATCCAACAGTCATCTCTCATGTCCATTGTAGTCAACATGCCATTTCTGGCAAATTTCTTATTTCTTCCCACAGAGAAAGGAATAACATGGTTATTACATTTCCATGGCTCTTTGGAACATTTTTGTTTGTTTGTTTAATAATACCTTTTGCCTCTGCAGTTTCATGATTTTAATTATTTAATGATGGTTCCATCGTTACTCATGATACTACATTCATCTGTTCTTCTATCTATGAATACTGGTTCCCAAAGACTGTCTCAAAGGCTGTTCTTCTATTTCATTGATAATGACATCAAATGCAAGTCTTACAGAGGTTATGCAGGACAATATGAATGATAATTTGTTTCTTTTCATGTTAAATTTCAATTTTCGGATTTTATAATGAAAACAAGTGCATAGCCAACCCCATGTCTTCTCTTGATATATTTAGGCCATAATTACTGTATTCCTAGGGGGTGGTTGTTTTTTTCAGTGTTGACTATACCCTTGTAGTCCACACACTGCCACCAGTGGGAGGATAGGCCAGGAGCCATGGGCTGAGTAAAAGGCCACTACCATCTCCTCAGGGGATTTCCATCCTTCATATGTCACTGCTTAAGACAGACAGAAGAGAACATGGTGCCATCATATTGATTGTAGGCAAGAGAAGATATAGAGAGGAAGGACCTATTACAATTGTGAACCAACAGTTTAGGTCACAAATGCCCTTGGAGGAGACAGGATGGCCAACCTTGGAGGACTTCCTGACATGCAAAGCCTGTGGAGTGAGCAGTCTGGGTGCCAGCAGTGTGTGTGTGTGTGTGTGTGTGTGTGTGTGTGTGTGTGTGTGTGTATGGGGGTGTGTGGAACTGGATATGAAACATAGGATAAAGGATGGATGCCATCATCTCTGTCACCTTAGAGAATCTTCCAAAATTTGTGTGTCAGCTCCATCCTGGTGACTCAATTTCATGGAACTTGGGCCCCACAGGCTTGGGAAGACCCACAGATCTGAGTACTGGGGCTCCCTAGGGCAACTGGTCAACCCCATATTCAGGGGAGAGAGTCAGAAATAGCCCCACAAGGGAGAAATGGGAACAGGATCCACACAGGTTGTTGTCCAGGCTCAGGGTGCCAACCTTAGTGGCACTGCAGGCCTGTTCCATCCCAGGCACCATATGGGGTACATTTCAGGGGAGGCGCTTCAAAGCACAGCACTGCATACAGCTTGGGGACCAGAGCAGGAGTTCCTGTCCCTAAATCTAAGGGCATTGCTGTGTGTGAGGGTGTCACTGCAGTTGTGGTTTTAGAGGGTTAGAGGTAACATATGGAGACTCTATAAGTGAAATGTGGTGTATGCGAACAATGAAATATACAGTGGTCCATGCAGTTCTTTTTTTTTTTTTTTTTTTTAGCTGAGCCATCCTGCTACCTGTTGGCAGCTCAGCGGCTGCTCAGCTCGGGCCGGGACTCGAACCGCTGTTGCTCAGAGCTCAAACTCTTGAGCGAGCTCTTAACCAACTGAGCCACTCGGCCGGCCCGAAATATACAGTGGTCCAAACACTGCTATCCAGTAGCCTAATGCATCAGATATCACTGGGGGATCACTCCCTGTTTTGTATGTCTCATCAAGAACTCCAGTCCCTGCTGTGGCGACCATTTTTACACCTCAGAGAGATGTGCACAGGTGCCCCCTGACAGGTCCTGGCCTTGGTCCATGCAACACACCACGGTTTCTGTCTCTGGGGCTTCTCGGAAGCTATGCTGTGGAGTGCCAGCTGTATCCTGCTAGCACACAGGCAGGTTACCCAAAAGCATGGGGAAATCAGTGCCTGTGTGACCCCACTTGGCCAATGGAGGGCAAAGGCCAATTGATAAATGAGTGAATCCACTTTGATCCTCTGGGCAGAAAATTCTGAGCTGCATTTCATATAACTGCTAGGAAGGTTCCGAGGGCCCAAGGGCCCACTGTAGGTAGCAGTGGAGATGACTCAGCAACACTCCATTCCTTTACGGACTTGCTTTCCCCATTCACTCTGTTTGCCCCTCATGCCCGCATTCTGGGATCATTCTCAAATAAACTGTCTGCACAGAATCAGGTCTCAGGCTCTCTTTCAGGAGACCCAGGCTAAGACACATGCACGTAAATAATAATAATAATTTTTAAAAATAAACCACAATGCTGACTGAAAAAAATAAGGAAAAAAGAGAAAAGCAGAAAGACAGAAAGAACAAAGACGAACACGGCTCAAACAAAGGAAGACATTTTCTGCCAAGGCATACTTTTTAGCTTTATAATGACTTGGAGGAAGAACATACACTTAATAAGAAAAATAGGAGTGACCTAAGACTTGCTGGATGTCATTTTCATCTGTGCTTCTCAGTCATCCATCTCTGTTTACAGAGGTACCAATTCTTGCTGAAGCATCTTTCTAGTCTTTTCTGGTACACTCTCGCTACCTCACAGAATAGTAGAAATGCTGAATAGGGATATTGCAATCTTTTCAAATCCAAACGATCTACCTTGTCCCATTTTATTTATTTCATCTGCTTATGTGTTGTTTGCACATGACTTGCTAAAAACACCGCTTCATGAGGTTAGGGGATAGGATAGGGAAAGAGACTTTCCATCCTAAAATTAGCAATGCTGCTTTGCTTCTTCCTACATAGGCATTCTGAATTTTCACCCAGCTTCTCTGGGTACGTCAAGAACTGCTATAATTATTTTGCCAGCATTTTTCAAATTTGCATTCGTTCTGCTTTTTCCTTAATGTGTGAAATGTTATCAGGAGAAAAAAAAAATCTTCAAGACATGTGTGGTCTGTGCTTCCTGGTTCCCTGGTGAGATGCTCAGTGCCTTTTTGTGTTAAATTCCCTTACTGGGAAGGGCACACTTGGTGATTCATTTGGCACAAATTCTACTCTCAAGAAAATAAAAGAAACTCTGACCAAGAAAGATAAGAGGACTTTTTATATTTATGTCATGAGACACAACATAGAGGGTAAGCCACAGGGAATATAGTCAGTAATATCAGAATAACTTTGTATGGTAACAGATGGTGACTAGACGTATCATGGTGATCACACCATAAGTGTTGAATCGCTGATGTTGTACACCCAAAACTAATATAATATTGTACTAATCTAATAAAGTACCAACTATATTTTAATAAAAAATTAAAAGTAAAGTAAAATAAAGTTACAAAGATAATACAATGGTTAGATTGTCCTGTTGTAATTTATCTTTGCCCCAACAAATTAAAGCCTTTTCCTATTGCCCAAAGGAAGGGAAAGGAGTGGCCTGGCCTTCAGTCACAGGTGTGAACAGCGTGAGCAGGAGAGCTGAGTGTTGAAAAATCTAGACCTCAGCAGGACTATTTCCCGAAACAGGGCATGGGGCTGCTGTCAGGTTCACAGAGGTTTTTTAGGACCATCCCTAGTTCCTATCATTCATGTTTCTTATCCCTAAAAATGTCGTCATGTAGCTAAAATTTTATAAATTTGAAAAACCTCCTTCAGCCCATTTAAAATTAGAGTTCCCCATTAAAGCCCTGTTGCTGTAAAATGTCAGTAAGCTCACTTTGAAGTATCTCAGCCTTGCCTCATAATTTTTCACCCCAAGGAGCACGAGACACTGTAGAGAGCCAACTGGGTTTCTCAGAAAGCACAGAAGTTTGTACAAGGTACTCTCCTAAATCTCATCTTTGCTGCCGATGGGCTGTATGAACATTGACAAATTGTTAAAATTCTGTGAGACTCTCTATGTCTACAAAAGTGAGGTCATAGTATCTATTTCCCTTAGCATGTAGCTGACTACAGGGCCCACAGTGGAGTATTCAATTCGTATTTCTTTCTTCTTTCCTACTTCTCTCCCTGCCTTAATATCTAGGAGTTGGAGCCTTCCTTCCTGTTGAGTGAAAGCCATCTACACTGTTCATGATTCAGCTCCTTATCTCTCCTTCTTAATTAAAAAGAAACCCTTTATTCATTACTTTTATGGGGAGGAGGGCATAGTATCTTTCCACACTAAAAGAGAGTGAGTTTTCAATGTTAAGAATTTTTTAAATAGCCTATGCCTTTTAAAAACCATAGATACTGTGTAGGAGTACTGTGATAATTATAAAAATATTCCACAATGCACAGGTAGAAGAATGTAATATTCCTTTTTTTTTTTCCTCCACCAAATTTAATCAACCTTGGGACTCTACTCTCCTGGCTGAGAAAAAATGCAATCTCTGCCATTATCTAGGTGCCTGCCTTCCTTCCATTCTATGGAATAAGAATCCTAGGCTTACATGGCTAAGGTAGGGCCAGGGCCCGTGTCTCCAGTGTTACCCATCCTCACCATTACCTCCTGAGGAGCTGGCTCCAGCTGTCTGCCAGGCACCACCACACAGGCTTCTGTATATTGCATTCCCCCAACTGCTCTCAGGGCCTCTGAGCTTGGTCCGTATCTGAAGTCCCGCTGCCTCCTGGGGACACAACTAATCCCTGCTCTGGCTCGAACTAACTAAACCTTGCCATGGAGGGGATACTCTCCAAATTCTCCCTTCCTACAGATGGCCCACATCTACCTCTTATAATTTAGACTTTTCTTAAAAACAAAAGTCTGGATGGAGATTTATCATAACTCAAAAACCAAAACGTAACTATGTTTTGGGGGAATGTGAGAGGGAAAATACCTCCCATCTTCTACCCTTCCTTCTGACCTCTTAAGCAAGGAGATAATGCAAAAATTAGCCTTCCGATATGTTAGCTGGCCCTTTTCTGAGAACCTCTTTAGTGTGATACTTTGTTAGTATGGGAGTAGATCTTACTACATAATTTAATATTTTTTAAAATCAAAATCCCTGGTAGTTTTTTCTCAATATCTTAAAGTTGGGAAAATTGAAGTTTAGAAACTTTTAGTGATTTACCAAAGTTCACAAATCTAGTATATGATGGAACAAACATTTAAACACAGGACTGCCTAGTTATAAAAATTGTACTCTTTTAACTACATAATGTCCCAGTCAGAGAATCACGATGCTCATCGTTCTTTTTCATGTAACATTTAATGCAGATGTATCAATGGCAGAAAGTTCCAGATTACCTTTACCTCAGCTGTGAGCCTTCTAGATTCTTTCACACTGAAACTCATAGTCAGAAACTTGGAAATACATGCTCGCTTGTTTTAGCAGACCTCACTTTAAAGCAATATGACCATAATATATTAGAGGGAAGTATAATCAAAGGAAAGAAAAACATAATAGCAAATAGTTTATTTGTTCTAGTTTTTTAGCATCTCCAAAGAAGTGGCTAAATCATTTATAAATAGAGAATATATCTATGTAGACTAAAAATGTGAATGCCATTGTCCTTTCAGGGAATGGCTCACCTGTGATATATTCTGATACAGTTGCTTTTCTATGGTCACTTCTGACTTCATGTCTTGGCCTAATGTCTGATGAGTGTAGCTTTAATCCAGATTATATGGGGTTCTGCAATCACCCTAGATGATAGAACTTAGGTACAGTGTATGAAGTACTCCTCAGAGACTGGAATTAGAGTGCCAGGCTGTAATCTTGCTTCTACTGCCAGGTGGTACTACATTAGATAAATTACCAAATATTTCTTAGCCTCAGTTACATAATCTGTGAAGTGATGGTAATAATAACATCAAGTTCATAGAAGCATGGGAGGGTCAAATGGAGTAATGAATGTGATTTATACAGGTCTCTATGATCATTATATGTTAGCTACGGAAAAAAAGAACAAAGCACATATTATCACAGCTATTCATTAAAAGTCCTGAATTTCTGTAGCAATTTACCTGATCAGGGATGTCCTCTTTTTTGGGCTCATGCCCTCAGTTTTAGAGCAGCTTTCTCTTCTTCCTGCAGACTGCCCTAGAAATAACTCTCCCTCAGAGCTCTATAGAGAATGTAGCTTTATTGGAGTCTCCAAGATCGTCCGTCAAAGGAAGGCCTGTTTTTGCTATAAAGGTGACATCAGTTTCGTTCTGAAGTGAACTTTGTGCAATATTAATCAAGGGTCTTTGACTTGGTCTTTCCTGACACTTTGGATGTATTGTCTTCAGACCTTGATTAAAAAATTATAAAGGGATCCCCCCCTGCCCATAATACACTAATTTTATGGTTCTCCTGAAGCCATCAAAATTTTCCTTAATTCCTAGTTCATGCCATAGAGGCACTGGGGCTCATTATGCAAATTTAAATGACTTACAACTCAAATCACCTTAGGTGATACTCATGAGTTCTAGATAAGCAAGAATAAACATAAAGGGTATTATGTTCCCTTTATTTGAGCATTAGGGGTATTTAGGGATAACTGCCCAATTGAAAGAATAACAAGGTACTTTGTGAAGGAAAGCTATGGAGAGGTTGTTAAAATAATGTATCACACATTCAATCCTTTTTAAAGGTTCACCAGCTAATGTGCAGTTCATCTGAACTGTGTGTGTGAGGAAGAAACTTTTCAGAATATTAAGCAATGGTGAACTTGCTATGGTGTGGTCATAATAAAAGAGGGTTTTGTTTTTTTTCTTCTCCAGCACCAGTCTTGAAGGCAAGAGAGTCCCACTGTACACTAAAACTTGCAAAGTGGGTGATTAGAGATGTCAGTGAAATAATATTTCACTGTAACTAACAGCATAAAAAATACTGAAAGTATTGACTCTTCCAGCAACATATAACTCTTCACCAAACATATGAGCCACCCTAGCCATATGGGAATTCATACCTAAATCAAAATGCCCAGGAGCCAAAAAATCCAGAGGGGGCATATGCCAAATTTATAATCAAAGAACACAGAGATTCTTGATGAACCTGCCATTCAGGAATTCTCAGTTTGGGGGTCTGCTTTAATGCCCTTCTCAGAGCATGTTAGGAAGGGTTCAATTTCTAAGAAAAAAAAAAGTGATTTTAGATGGTTTAAGCAGAAAGACATTTGTCATTTAATGAAGTTTGAGCAGAAATGGTGTTGAATGGTTTAAAACTAGTAGTGGGTAAAGGAACAACTCTAGGCTGAGTTCCCAGGAGTGACTCCCAAAGCCACATCGCAGAGCTAAATCACCAGGCTGCTACTGCTTCTAGCACAATCAGCAAAGCTGCAGAATCAGGAAAACATTAGGGAACTTCTGGATCCAGAACTGCAGAGTCTCTGCTGCAGTCCACTTTAAAGGCACGGCCCAAGTCTTGCCTCTGTCCTTATTAGATGCCTTCAAATCCAGGACTCAACAGAGAGAACCTGATTGGCAGGACCTAAAGCACCACTGGGAATCCTAGATTTAGGGAGGGGAGTGTTGGAAATAGAGTTCATTAGCTTGTTAGGGTCCATGTACTAGAAGACCATCACTGTGTGTATTGAATAAGCAAGTTCATGGTATCTGCCAAGCTGCCATAGAAAATACCAGATGATCCTGACCCTACAGAATATGAGTTCGAGCAACAGAGGAGTGAAACTGACATTTCTTGAGGGCAGGAAATGGTATGCAGGGTGTCGTCTCCAGGGGGTTGCGGGGGAGGTTTCGGCGGTGAGATGCCCAGTGTAGAAAAGGCATGCGGAGCCGACATGAGGAGGAACCAGCGTCTTTAATCAGCAATAGCAACCATTATATAGAAGTTTTGGGGGAGGAGAGTGCACAGGAGTGAGCATGCTCCCTCCTGCAAGTGCAAGTCATGCTTACATAAGGGCTTATGTAACAGGAGCCCGGCGCCTGCGCAGCAGGATCTGGAGACACAGTTCGTATGTCCATGGTCAGGGTTAGTACGTCAGCCTGCACACATCTGGACAGCCCGGTCCCGTGCCCAGGACCTCCACTGTGCACACCTGAACGTGCCCAGGCCCTGTCAAGGGAAATAGACCAACCCACATATAAGGGGAAGGTATCTCTCCTTGTTAATATTTACATAGTGCTTCTCTCTGACTTTATCCTGTTACCAGTTTTGTCTTGGCATTTGGGTGTTTGCTACAGCTGGGAATAAATAAATTTAACACCCATCCCTACTAATAATGGCCTTCTTGGGTGGGCCTATATTCAGAAATTCTTTATAAGGGATTCTTTCAGAGGTTTTTGTAGGAAAAAATAGTTGGATACAAGAAGAGGTGGGTAAGGGGAGGCATTAAGGATAAGCACTATAACCACGTAAATATTTTTATTTTATTTAAATGAAGCTAATCAACTTTATAGTAGAAATTGAAAGCTAAAAGAGCATCAAATAAGTTGGGTAATTACAATAAGAATAGCTAATATTTGAAACAACAGAACAGTAGAGAGACATCTTATGTAAGGGTTCCATTCTAAAGTTTGCTCATAAAGTTAAAATTATGTGTAGTCAATATAACCTTGAAAATTTTCAAATCACCTATAAAATGTAGTGTAGTGTGTGGCATATTTGTTTGTGTGTAGGCCTAGAGTGGAGTTCTTATGAACCCTAAGATTAGTATCCACTAAACTATACCAAAAGAAGAAATAAAAGGAAAGGTACACTCAGATGCCTGGGCATTCAAACTACTGTGCTTTGGGGAAATAATCAAATTCTAAGACATGAATGGAGGCAAGATGGAGAACTTCAAAGTATTCCTGTTTGCCTGAAGGGATTACTCAAATTGTTTTTTTGGTTTTTTTATTAAGAATATTTCATTGTAATATATATTACTGTTTGTTATTATGAAGACTAATCAATACAGAAGAATGAAATCTTAAAAAGGGTACAAAATCAGCTCTAAAATTATAGTGTGCTTTAGGAAGACACAGCTACTTAGAATGGAGATGGAACTAAAACATTTGGATATTATTCCTGATTGTATCATTATTAATACCCTTACAACAAAACATTCCCTTTACTTTTCCATATCACAGTTTTCCCTCTGAGAAATTGGGTTATAACCATAGCTTCAGTCACCTGATATGTTGTTACAGTGAATTTTCTAATCCTCCTGCCTGCAAGACCTTCTCCATCCAACCTGGCCATTTGACGAGGCTGTCCCTCATCTTTCAATGTTTAGCTCAACACTCACTTCTTCAGGTGACCTATCATCTGAATTGATCCTGTAGGACAGACTGTAATTACTTCTATTAAAGTTTGAGCTCTTTATTTTAATTGTTCATTTGATTGTTAATATCTTCAGTCTAGAGATTTCCTTGTGATTATTAGCTGTTTCCCACTTCTTAGTAAAAGGCTTAGTTAATATAAATGCTCAATAAAGGTATGTTCAAGGAGTAGAAGAAAAACAAAATCTTAGGAATGAAAGGGAATTTTTTAAAGCAATTCTAATTCAGTTTTGAAAGCTCTTTATGATATTATTGATGTATGGAGTCCAGTCTTTTACATTTAATAAAATGGGAGCCCATATTCTTGTACAACTTATATTGTTACTTATTCCTTAAATTGAATGATGCCTCCCTCTAACTTCAAAGAAGTATCTGAGCAGATTTTATTGGAAATATTTTAGTTCTAGTCTATTTAATATAAGACCTTGTCCCTGACCACAAGAAGCTCTTAAGTTAGTAGAGAAAACAGACATGAAGACAAGTAATTATAATATTTATATTTACCAAACATGATATGATTTAAAAGCAAAGGTCTGTGCTGTGAGAACAAAGGGTTGCCTCGATGTATTATTTCCATGGCACTCTGAGTGATGACTATTTTCATTTTTTCCATGGCACACTGAGAACATTATGTGGAAACTTTTACCAGATGACATTCTAGACATATCACAGAAGAATAGCAATAATAACTGTGTTTATTATATGCTAGGCAGTATTCTAAGCAATTTACATCATTACATCATTTAATACTAACATAACAAAGTGAGGTTGGTACTGGGACACAAAGAAGCTAAATAACATGCCCACAGTCCTGCAGCTGTCATGTGGCAAGGCCAGGGTTTCCATGGTGGCAGTCTGGCTTGACTTTACACTCTTAGTCACCATGTCACACTGCAAGAGAGAAGCCCTTCCCTATGGGAGCTTCATAAAAAGGAAATGTCATTTGCTTGAATTCAGCTGTTACCTAAGCAAAAGCAAAGTAGAAAACTAATACCTAGAACTAAATAAATACAGATTCTATGTGTTGGAAATTTGAACAATTGTGTGAAAACAGAGATCCTCTTGAATTTGCAGATGATGCTTTAGTGAAGGGAGCAGCCATATTAACTGTCTCCCATGTAAGACCACACAGATGAGCTGGAGTAGAAGCCAAGTGAGGGAATAGGCATTCCTGGATGGAACAGGGCCAGATGATTACCATAGTCACACCCATCAGAGAGTTGTGTCGATTGGTGGAGACAAAGTAGGATGTATATGCATATACCTCACATACATACACACACAATATATAGAGATCATATCCATTGTTTTTGAAAAATATTCATTGAATATTTCACCAACTAATAACTCTGGAAAAGGCTAGCATACAAAATGATAGTTTTTAATTTAATTTCATTTGTTTTAGCTGAGCCATCCTGCCACCTGTTGGCAGCTCAGTGGCTGCTCAGCTCGGGCCAGGACTCGAACCGCTGTTGCTCAGAGCTCAAATTCTTGAGTGAGCTCTTAACCAACAGAGCTTCTCAGCCGGTCCCAAAATGATAGTTATTTAGTATCAGA
The DNA here is from genome assembly GCF_001890085.2 of Hipposideros armiger. Taxonomy (NCBI): domain Eukaryota; kingdom Metazoa; phylum Chordata; class Mammalia; order Chiroptera; family Hipposideridae; genus Hipposideros; species Hipposideros armiger. The sequence goes on along the minus strand of NW_017731621.1, from coordinate 2,348,818 downwards.
GAGAGGACAGATCAAATAAGCAGCACATCTCATTAACTGATGCCTGAACACAACCTGTCTTCCTACGTGGTATGCCACACATGATGACACATATTACACTGTGTTTATGTGATGTTATGGAAACAGAGAGAAGGCAGGAGCCAATGGGAGCTCTACAAAAAACCAGTGCATTTTCCTTGTCATGGTCCTTCAAGTAGTACATCTTTCTGAGGCCTTTCTTCAGCTTAACTGTTCTCTTGACATATAGATTTATCCTTGATGAACATGACTTCCTAGATTTTCACTATTCTATTCATTCTACTCTTAATATATCCTCATTGGCAATATTGCTCTTCAATCAACCCAGAATTGAATGTAATACTGTACATGTGATGTATTCATGTGATTCCCAGAAGGCTGATTTGCTCATTGACCTAGAATCCCTTACCCAGTTCTGTTATTGTAGTCTTAGGTGGCATTTGCTATTGTTATCTGATGCATTGCCTGTTACAGTGTGTTGACCGTATAGTCTTTTTTATATGTACTATTAGTCTAGGTCTCCTCCACTCTGGAACTTATTTCACCTTGTGGGGGTTAGCCTGTCTTTCTGATCCAGGGTGATGAGCGGGGGTTTGTTAATATCTCTTTTTGGCAATTCTATCAGCAAATCAAATTGGTAACCTCAGTTTTCAGTCATTCATGAGTTTGATAAGTAGATCCTTAATATCAGTAAAGTTGTTGTTAAAAATATCAAACCTGTGATAATTATTGCAAATATTCTTTGAAACATTTGGAGGAAAAGCTCATTGCAAGTAAAAGGCATATTTTAATCTATTTACATTTAATGCTATTATTAATAGGGTGGTGTTAAACCTACCATATTATTATTTTCTCATTGTCCTCCCTGATATTTATTTCTTTATTCTTTATTTTATGCTTTATTTTGGTTTATCAAACATATTGTAGCAATTTATTACAATTCCTCTACTGGCCATTTATCTAAACTACTTTGTATAATTTTTTAGCCTAGTTTCCTTGGGAAACTAGGCTAAAAAATCATACATGTATCTATCTATCTATCTATCTATCTATCTATCTATCAATCTATCATCTATCTAGATACGTATAGATAAATAGATATGTTAATATTATGCTAAGTGATTAATTTAAGAATTTTGCAACATGTAATTTTGCTTATACCCCTTCCTTCCTTCTTTTATACTCTTGTATATATACATATATGTGTATATGTATGTATTCATCATTTCTTTATATTAGTTAATGTATTTATCATAGTTAAAAAAGACAACCCTGCCTGCTCATGCATTTGTACATGTATTATTTCTGTAGGTCTATTTTTACAGACTGATTTTTCTCTTTATATATCTCCTTAAAAATATGGATTATATCTTGCTGAGAGTTTGTATTCTGTTATCCTTCCCTGAGGAATCTGAAAATTTTTATTCTAGGAGGCAGTTAAATTGCTGCAAATCAACTTAGACTGTTAGAAGTCTGGTTTCTAAACTTCATTAAGGTGGGTCTGTTTGTTTTATCCTTCATTCTAGTGTGAATATCTTAGTCATTGGGCAGTGCTCCTACTCCTTTTGGGATTTGAATGAAAAGCCCGAAATATTTACCAGGACTCTCTAACTAGATGAGACCCGAATTCCTTATTCAGTCTTGTGTGTGATGCTCAGCATCAGAAATCCGTCAGCTCTCTCAGCTTTGAACTACTGCTACCCTCCTAAGCCCCTTGCCTAACACATACATCATTCAAGGTTTGAAGAATTTGAAAGGAGTTTATATGCTTCTATCCTTTTGGGATCCCCCACCTCTCAGTCAGCAGCCACTCTGCATCCCCAGATGTTATCCTTTTTTTTACATCAGGCTAATCAAACTGTGTCTTCCTGCCTGATCTTATCCATCCCTGATTAGAAGGACTGGGGATTTCCTTTAGGGGAAGAGCTATAAAATCTGTAGTTATGCTTTCTGTGGTTTGTTACCATCAATCAATTGCAGTATGAAATATTAAATGAAAAAAATTCCAGAAAGAAAGAATTCATAATTGTTAAATTGTGCACTGTTCTAAGTAGCATGGTGAAATCTCACCCAGTCCTGCTCTGTCCCACCTGGGATGCTACTAATCCCATTGTCCAGTGTCTCCACTCTGTATATGTTCCCCAACCCTTAGCCTTTGAGGAGCCATTTGGGTTTTCAGATCAACTGTAGTGGTTTCATAGTGCCCATGTTCAAATAACCCTTATAGTAGCCTAATGCTACATCACAGTGCCTGCTTAATTCACCTCACTCCATCTCATCATGTAGGCATTGTATCATCTCACATCATCATAAGAGTGATTACCGTGCAATAAAATATTTTGAGAGAGACACCACATTCATATAACTTTTATTACAGTATATTGTAGTTCTATTTTATTAATGGTTATTGTTGTTAATCTCTTACTGAGCCTAATTTATAAGTTAAACTTTATCATAGGTATGTGTGAATGGGGAAAATGCAGACTACATAGGGTTTGGTACTATCCACAGTTTCAGGCATCCACTGGGAGTCTTGGAACGTATCCCCTGCAGATAAGGGGACAACTGTATTACTTAGGTGTCACCCACTGTGGTTTCTTCTGTCAAGAGTTAAACCCCCTCTTTCTACCTGATTTTGTTCACTCTTCAGTGCCTTCAAATACCTTTTTTAATATAATTGTTATCAGTAGGAGAACTAGTCTAATACACGCTACTCTGCAATTACCGAAAATCAGAACCCAAAGATATATTTAAAACATGAATTCATTTTTATCTCAATGAATTAATTATATTTTTAAGGGAATAGAAGTAGATTCAGTGGAAAGATCTGGCTGTGAATCACTGTTCTAACTTGAATCATATCTGTGACTGCAGGCAAGTTGCTTGTCTGTAAACCTCATCTAGACTGAATTTAACATTTCGAAGGAACATAAACACTACTGGGGAGAGGAGAGCTCTAAGAGTTAATATAGCTCCCCAGGTTTCCTAATTTAGAGTGAGAGAGGTGTACATATGTAAGAATCTGATTCATTAAGTTCTATAAATGACAGTGCATAGCCTTACTCATTTCTCCTTCCTTCCTCTTGACTTTGCCTCCTCCATGGGAAAGGGTGGGGGCAGAGGGATCGAGGTACAAGTTGACCTCCCCAGTAATTTTAAACAGCAAGTAGAGGTGATGCTATTGGTATATCTGCTCTCATTTTCATTAAGTCTTCATTGAGAAATCATTTGGCGAAATAGAAATTGGTGGAAATTTGGGAAAGCATAAGCCACAAAGAAAATTATGACAGTGAGATGTTTAATAAAAGGAATAATTATCTTTCTGTTTGGCTATATTATAGAGGAAGATTAATAGGTTAATAGAGGCCAGTAAGTATGACATGTGACTGCTCTCTGGCTCAAAAAAGTTGTTTTCCAACCTGTGTATTGTGGTACATTTTAGCCCTCTTAATGTGTTCCCTTGAATCAACTATTTAGTCAACTATTAGGAAATAGTTTTAATAGCATTGTATATAAGTGTGTGTGTATACATATACATATATGTATAAATCATATTTATCATTAGAAGAAAGTTCTGCTTGTGAAATGTTGGAGATTGAAGCTTATAAACTAGAATTTGAATTTGTGATAAAATTCACATTCCTAACGTTTTGAGGTCTCCTAGTCCATGATTTTATTTGTCTACATTTACACAAAGTAAACTGAAAGCTAAAATTGAAAAAGAAAGTGGGAACAAAGAATGTGAGTTCCCACACTTACATTTAGGATTTGTGCTTAAGTTTTGGTAGGGAGAGGTAAGAGGACCATGATGGGGAGCCCTGGGGTAGTGACGCTACTGTTCTGCAGGGGCTTTTCATCCCTTTCATTAGCAAAAGAAAAGAGCAATGATACCTCTCTTTTATCTTTTCAGATAAATTACTGTACTAAATAAATGACTAAATATTAAGTATAAAAGAAGGTCCTTAGGCAGGAGAAATATACATGTGTGAAATTATAGACAGGGAGGGAAACAGGGAGTAAGGGGGAGAGGAATGAGCAAAGAATAGAGAACACTGGAGTTATAAAACTCCTGAAATACATGAAGGTGGAGTACAATTATATCATGAGACAAGGTGATGTCAAAGGAGAACAATAGTCTTTGTTAGCAGGCAGCTGGATGTGAATCTTGATTCTGCCTAATTCTTTGTGCAATTGTGAAAATTACTTCTCTGAGTTGTAGCCTTATCATCCGTAAAAATGGGAATAATATCAAAAAACCTATATACATGTCAACGTTATTATGGGGATTAAATTAGTCAACCGATGTGAAAATATGTGTCACAATATCATGTTGTAGAACCTCAATAGGTAGAATGCAGATAAGTGAATCAAACCAGTAAGCCAAACTTCCAAATTCATTCTTATTCAGACATATGGTTTTGGTACTTTTTTTTTAGAGAAAAGCACCACCAAATTATATATATATATATATATATATATATATATATATATATATATATATATATATATATATATATATATATATATATATTTTATTCCACTATCTATATAGAATTGCTTTCTGTCCAGTATATAATTATCTTGTACAATACAGATATGTTACTAAAGCTATTTTAGTATTTGATGTTTTTAATAAAGAAATTAGAATTTCAATTTCTAAATTTTAAAGAGCAGGCTGAAAACCTACTGCTGCAAAATATATTTTTGAAATTATGTGTTTTGAGAAGGGTCAGAGCCAAAGAGACAGCTACAGTTATTAGTGTTTAAATTCTAAGTGATGTTCCAGGTGGTAAAACAATACATGAGCTAATTAATTCAATGATCCCTTTGATCAAAGCACCTGAAGGTTTAACTGCAATGTGCCCTTGAGATGACCTCGTGTAGACTGGAGCTACATTGTACATCCCTTCTTTAGCTGCATTTTACTGAACTTTTATTGCCCTAAGCAATTTTATCCACATAGCCTTATATAACTCTGTCAACACCCCTCTAGGGCAGGCTCTATTTTCTCCTCTTCACAAGAGAGGCAACTGAGTGAGGTTCAGTACATTTCCCAGAGTCACACAGCTGGCAAGAGGCAGGCAGAGCTGGATTCAGAATCAGACCTCTAGAGGATCAGAGTTCCACTAATGTGTACACCCACCCCAAGTGGGTGGTCGTGGAAATCTCAGTTGTTTCTGTTTGGGAAGGAAATCTGACTGAGTAACACACATTGTGTTTGTGCTCACTGTCCCACCCAGGCCCTTTCAGAGTTTTGTAGGTTGGAAGTATGTGAAACAGGGCACATAAGGATGAGAAAGTAAGCCACAAAGTGGCAGCCTTATGAATGTGTGAGTGAGTGTCTGTGAATGTGCTGTCATCTGTGTAAATCAGGAGGCCTTCCAGCTACTATGCTTTGGCCTCACTCCTTGTTTGTGAGATAATTGTATGTACACTGATCTCAGGTGGCTTTGTTTCCATAACAACTGTTAGATGGAAGCCATGTGCTTCTCTTTCCCCCAAATTCTCTTCCCTCAGTTGTTACCTATACACATTGACTGAAATCCACAAGTCTCTGCCCAGCTCCCCAGTGTCAACAGTGTGAAAGGCTTCAAAGCACTAGGTTGGATAAGGTCTCTTGAGCACATTAACCAGAGAAAGGTTTTGTCCTCTTCATTAAACAAATGATTTTTCTACAGGTAATTAATGGTCAAAATAGACACCAGGTAAGTTTTCCAGAGGAAAGAGGGATTTCAATCTGAATGCTGGGTAAACATCACCTGTGTAGATGAGTATATGTTGGTTTGCATCATATCCTTAACTTTCAACAGCCCCCCAAATACTTTGTGACCTCACCTCACCACCGATATTACTTGAAAATGTCATGTTATCCAATATAATTTTGAAACCAAAGTAATACTGGACATCTCTATAAGGATCATTGGCAGCACCCAGATATCAATAAATGGCAGTTGGGATGCATGAAACAGGAAGTTGCCAATGGCCTTACAGGAAAACCATGAAGGAAGAAGTTAAGGATTTTTGTTAGTAGTTTATTTTATGAACAGATCCAATTTCATTGAATAATGGCTAAATAAATATTTTCTGGGATAAAATAGTGAATAAAATGATACAGTGTTGCCCTCTCAAAAATGAGTAGCACCAACTGACTAGGCAATTACAATGCACAGGTTCTGACTGTTACTACTACAGCATGCCCTGATAGCCCAGAAGAGGGGCATCTGACTCTGACCTGAGAAGGATAAGGGACACTTTGGGTGGAGCTAATGATTAAAATGGGCAGAGCAGATAAGTGGGAGATATACTGAGACAGAACCAAAGAGAAGAAACACTACAAGGAGAAGAAAGTGAATTCAGCTCACACATGCTGTCTCAAAGAGAAACTAATAATGGCTAATGTTCTATTGAGTGCTGATAATGTGTCAGACAAGTTTTAAATGTTGTCTTCAGTGGTCTCAGCAGCCTGAAGAAGCAGATATTTTGTATTCCCCATTTTACCATGAGGTTGAAATAAATATTTGTGAGCTGTTAATGTGCTGGTAGTAACTGAATCCACGGGAGAATTTGAAGTTGCCCAAGGGTGATCTAAAGTAGAAGATGAGGGTTTATGAAAGATCCTAAGAAATATCACAAAGAAGGCAGAAAATAAACAAGTGAAAAGATGTAAGAAAAGAAATGGAAGTGCCATATAATGGAAACCATGGAAAAGTTCACATAAAGAAGATAGGAGTGGTCACCATGCCAGAGGAGCTGTCAGTGATGGTGAAGACTGAGTGTGGTTACAGGGAGTGGGTGCCAATTTGCAGGGAGCTGAAGAGAGACAGAAAGTAAGGAAGTAGAGGCGGTGAGGTGAAAAAAAATTATTCAAATACCAGGCTAAAAAAGTAGAGGAGAGACACAGCTGTACAAAAGTGGAACATGGACTTAGCAGCTTTGGCAATTTGTAGGCATGGTACCTATTGGAAGGTGCCCGGGGAAGCCGAAGAGGGTGGAAACTGAATCTAATCGGGACATTGGCTCAGGCTGAACACGTCTTTAATACAGCAGGAAGGGGAGAGAGAAGGTTCCCTGTGGATATGGGTAGATTTATATATTCTACCTGTTCTGTCATAACTCCTCCTCATGTAGATTGTATTACTAAATTCAATCAAGTAATGGATTAGTCAACCAAAACTACCCCAATTCAACTGAGATGCACAAAAACACTGAGTTGTGTTTATTTGCTTCTTGTGTATAATCAGTCACATACTAGTTAGTATTTACTTTCCGTTGCAAGAAGTATTTTAAATCAAGAGTGAATATGAAGTCAACATATTCCACCACCTCATTTATTCATTTTTCCAATTCGGTCAATGTTCTTAAATATTGGGAAATGCTGTCAGGATTTCCTACCTGCGTTAATCTTCAATTCAGGGATGGGTGAAGAAGTTCGGTGACTTAGAAATAGCTTCGAAACAATCGTGTCTACACCATTTTGGTTCATGTACTAGAATCCTTTTCGTTCAGCATTGCCACTGACGTTATTTTCGGAACATCATATGGATTTTTCATTGAAACATCTGTGTTAACTTTTATTATCCCTGGTCTGCTTTGTAATTTTGGAAACAGATATAAAGAACTAGCAACCCAAAGCACAGTAATATAGTGGGAAGCATCCTTCATAAGTCAATTGAGGAATTTAATAATCTCTTTAGAAATAAGCTCTGCAGCTATGAGAAAAATGTGTGGGTTAAAGGCCTTCCAATTAAGAAAGGTTTCTCTGTGGATTTATAGGCTGGTGGTTCACTCTTCCTGTTCGTGTTTCCATAGCAACTGTCAGGTAGATTTTCTGCTACTTGCTAGGAAGTTGGAAATGTTGAGTCTGGTTGAGCCTTTTCAATTCAGTGAAGCTTAAATGAAATTCTTTGCAAGGAACTGGCATTTAGCTTGGGTCATTTATTCATATCTAGAAGAAAAAAATCAATTAAGTAATCAAATGTGCAAATTTTTATTGGGATTATTTTTGGTACATATTTTGTGCTGTAATCTATTCTTAATGCCAGAGTACTAAAGGTTTGAAGGGCTGCAGCTGGCCTCTTCACTATCTGATGACTGTGGCTTTAATTACAGCCCAAGACATAGGAAGGCATGCCTTTTTCTGGTCTGCTTTTGCAAGCTATAATCACCCCTGGTGATATTCAGGAGCAAAGTAGGATCCAGGAGACTCATTAGGCTGAGACACCTCTACTACATGAAATACAATGCACAGCCTGTTATTCTTTTATTTTTCCTGCCCTGTTGGTTGTTTGAATTACAGCCTGGAAAATAAATAATTTATATATCATTATTTAAATTTCTTGGGAGTACAGTATCTTCATTTTCCCTTCAGATTAAACCCACTTGGGCGTCACTCATGGTGGTTTATTTCAACCCACATTGACTGATGTCTGACAGCCCCATGTAGGATGATGTCCTTTAATCCTTAAAAAAAAAAAAATCAAGCATGTAGGTGGACAGAGAGAGCACACGTGCCACTGTTCCTTATGTAACATGCAGTATTCGCCACACAAAGGACAGACATCTAAGGGGCATTACTGAGTGCATTTTTTTGTTAGCGTTGTTGCTCCTTGGCACAGAATCAGCAGCTTCTGCGGAAACTAAAGCATGGTCCTTACTTCACACTGTGCTTCTATTTATATACAGCTCCCCTGTGGACGTTTCTTATAAGATATATTATTACAACAACGGCTTTGAATGCACATTTCAGTTCATTTCCTTCCATCCTTTTCTCTTGTCATTTGTAGATCACACCTTTACCTATTATAGTGGTGCTTCATATTAGACACAATCGATTGTTGGTAAAATACTAATAAAACAAAGAAAGGGGGAAAGGGAGAAAGAGAAAGGGGAGAGAAAAAGAGAAATATATTTCTTTTTTTAAGTCAGAGCTGAAATATCTTTTACTTACTCTCCTTGCTTTGTCTTATTTTCTTCCTCTTTGGTCTAGAAATGGTGCTTTCTTCGATTAAACTAAATAAAAACTTTCTGAGGAGAGCAATCGAAGCTGAAGGAAGCTCACCCTTCAGTTGCTATCCTAGGAAGTGGAAATGAAGTCTCTCAGCCCTGCTCTCAGCTTTATTTACTCTAAACGGTGGTCAATTTCCCCTTAAAATAAATTGTTCTTGGAATCGCATGACTCCGTCAGAAGGAGATACACCTACATCCTGGAGCCGAGGGACAGAAAAAAGTGAGGTTCTGAACGTTTGTCAGGATGTAGAGACCTGGGGAGGGAGTGGGCTTGCGTAGGTATAGAAACAGGCTGTGTAGATGCATAAAGGGATAAACTGTTTGACCCTAGAGATCATTCTGACTTGCTTTGACACTTGTACACAGAGGCATTCTGGGTAAAATAATGGAGGGGGAGCACTATTGCTTTGGGTGAGCAGCAAGGAGTGAATGTTGGCTGCTAGTACTCGGGAAAAGAGAGGTTATCTCTGCTGCTGGCATTCATACATTGGATCAGAGCTTTCCTCCACTATCTCCTCCCCAGGCAGAGGGGGTGACAGGGGCAGGGAAGGGAACCAGCCTCTACGGTCCAGCGTGGCCAGGCTAGGTGCCCACTCATGGACAGCCTCACGCTACTCCTTGGCTGAGAGTGGATTTAATTCAGTAGAAGGGCCCTCTAGGCCCTCCTTGTCCTTGAATCCAAAGTCCCCATGCCCAGTTCTTGAGGCCATGGCTCCTGCCAGCAGCCTCCAATCTATACTGAGCTCTCTTCTTCCAGACCCTCATTTCCGGGAAAACGGAGTGTGTTTTGTTTGTTTTGTTTTGTTATTGTTTTGTTTTCTGAGTGGGCCTCAGATCCACTTCTTCCGCTTCACAGTGAGACAACCTCCCCGGTGCTTCCTCCCTGCCTGCTCAGCTCTAATTTGTTCTTCAGCGGATGGGAAGTGTCCTACTTAGCACTGATGAACAGAGCCACTCAGTGGGCTAAGATGACGATTTTCCTCCTCCTCACCTCTACACGTCCCCACCTTCTCCCCTACTATTCTATCCAGATTTTTTCTTGCTTCTATTGGATGCCAATCCCCTAGTCTTTCTACTGTGGGTCAGCTTCCTTTTCTCTCCTAACACCAATCAAGTGTTGGTTCCCTGCAGCTCAGGTACCACCACCCCTCACTCCACCGCCCTCTACCCACACACACCGAGGCTTTGCTTAAAAGCTAGTTTAAATGTTAGTTAGAATCTCTCCTTAGCCCTGGCAAGCTTCCCTCTGATGTGTGTTCTTTCAGAGCTCTGCACTCACACTTATTAGCTATGAGACCTTAGGCAAGTTACTTAACTTCTCAGTGTCTGCATCTCTGGCATGGGTACAATTATACATACATCTTAAATCAGTTATACATAATTTAATGTGAAAATTCAATTAGTTAACACATGTAAACTGTGTAGAACAGTGCAGGATACTTAGAGAGCTCTCCATAAATATTAGCTTTTATTACTGTTCTTATGGGGATTTTTGATGACAAAGAACCCAAGCTTTACAATCAGCTAGATATGCGTTTGAATCTCTTCTCTGCCATTTACTGCCTCTGTGACCTTGAGTACATTTCAAAAATTCACGGAGCCTGTTTCCCTTCAGTAGAATAAGGAAAACCAGCTGCCTCCCAGGACCGTTGGGGGCATTAAGTGAGGGGGATATTTGTGGCATCCAGGTGTAATGTCCGTCTCACAATTTTCTCTTCTTCTTCTTATGTTGATATTCTACATCTTTTATTAATCATTCATTTTATCTTATGTTCCTAAAACACTAACTCATAATCTTCCTCCATCTTACTATCTCTTTCCTTAAAAATGATCACCCTTTCCTCTTTCATCATTAGGGAGATCTACTTCCTCAACGCCACATATCTCAGAATACCAGGAGGCAAGCCTTCCAGCTCCCTCCCCCTTACAAAGCTGGGTAACTATTTTTAGGAAGCTGCTCCTGAAAGCAAATGAGCATCTCTACTCACTGGGGTGGGATGACAAGTCCTGGAAAGAGCTTGTTCCATATTGGTGCAGGGAAAGGTGATTAAGAGGGGTGCCTTCTAAGCATCCCCAACCCCAAGAAGCCCACATCGGACTCCCAGAGTGAATACCCTATTAGGGCCAGGAAGCATGGGACGCTCTCTGTCCATCCTTATATCAGTTCTACATTTGGATTTTTAAAAATTACTGTATTAATGTTGGACGTGGTCCTAATTCCCTTGTTATGCTTGCAGTCTCTGTCACTGCACAATTTGAAATCATTCTCATCAAATCTGCCCCTTCCAGATTTGCTAACTGGAAGATCAGAGCTTTCTGCAGAAGGAAAGGCTTCCTGGCTCGGTGTGTCAGTTCCTTTCATGTAGCCGGAACTTTCAATTTGTAGCATAACCCCTGCAGCACTATGAGAAAAGATGAGATGTCTGCAACGCTGAACTACGGTCACCCCTGTATGCCATTATGTTTCCACAGGCTTTCTATAAAAAGTTGCGCAACCAAGGGGTCTGAGATCTGACACCCGAAATGGCTGCAATCACTCAAAGGCACCCCTTTTCCTGTCTCTCGCTGATTGACCCCATCCCATTATGCCTTTCAATACACAGCCTGCAACTTTAGATTTAGGGCAATGACCAGCCATACGCCCAGGCTCCAAACACTTCTCACTCCTCTTTTAGACGGCTTCCCCTGTGAGTTTGGTGTTAGACTCAGAACTATGTTCCCATTTCAGCTCGGCCACTTATTGTGTGATATTATACACTTTCCCAGAGCTTCCTGATGTTTCATGCCCTATAAAATAATAAACAACAATGACAGCTAATATCATTGAGGACTTGCTGTCTGCCAGATATCATTCTAAATGTTTTCTATGTGCGGGTGCATGAGTTCCTTTAAACCTCACCACAATTCGTATGAATGAGGTCCTCTTGCAAGAGAGGAAATTGAAGCCCAGGCTCTCCCAGGTGGTAAATGGCAGAGCTGGGATTGGAACTCATATAGTCTTGCTCCAAAGCCCATGTGCTTAATCATAAGCTACTTGTTTGTAATATATACTCATATACTACAGTTGAGTATCATTATCCACAGTAGTTACGGTCTATGAAGACACCATGAACATGGTCCCAAATTGTGGCCTAATTCAGAGGCTCATAACTCTCCAAATTAGATAGTCGTTAAGTATCAAAAGTGAAAATACCTCACTTTTCCACTTAATCCCTCTTCTCCCCACTTTTCTATTCCATTATTTCACAGACTGTTGGTAAGGATCAAATTGGAAAGTGACAAAGTGCTCTCAGAAGAGTAAAATGCTATGCAAATGTAAATTATTTTTATTGCTGTTACTGGCAAGGATAACTCACAGTACCGATGCTCTTAATGTCAGCAGTTTACTAATACACAGGAGAATAGCTGTGTACACATTTATTTTCAGATGAAAGAGTTTTGGTATAATGAGTATTACATGTCTACAATCACTGGTGGGAATCTATAGAGTCAGATCACATCTTGTAGCCATTTAGCAGAGACTACTAGACAATTGGAGCAGACAGGAAAACATCCAAGTTCTCATTCTGTAGTCTGAGGTTCTTGAAATTCACTGAACGTGCACCTGGACCATTTTTAACAGAAATGTCATGCTTGATATTTATATGACCATCATAGAAAACAGCCAACTCTCCTAAACACTTCTTTTCAAGTTGCCTTTGCAAAGCACAAATGGTCACTTGTGACACAACCATGCAGTCCTGCGGTGCACACACAGCAATATATTTTTCAAGCAAGAGTATGGAAGGCTGCAGTGGATAGCCTTAACTCCTCCTCAGTTTCAAAATGCAGTTGCCTTTCTGTTTTCAAAGATTAAGTAAGATGTGTGCCCTGAGGGAGGCCATTGTCTGAACAGATACTGAATGCTTAATCCTACAGGTACCCGTACAAGCGCTTAACCCATATCAGTTAATGATCAGAGGGATCCCCACTGCCTAAGTGATTTCCTAGTGGTAAGGCAGGGGTTTGGTGGGCACTTACTCATCTGAGCCATGAGAATTTGATTTAGTGCCTTCCTGCTTCTGGAGCAGAGCATAACCAGCACATCTGGCCATGTCTTCTCCAACACTAAGTGGCACCCAATGGAGAGGAGTGATAGAATATACGTACTTCCCTGAGGCCGAGAACAAGCTAGCAAAAGACAGTCCGTCACTGGGGATAACAGAACCTAGAGGTTGCTCTTTGCCTCTTTTCTTAACACTGAAGGTATCATTTCTTAGTGAACGCCATGTGGTTCTGAGATCAGTGTGCCCACCCAGCATGTGAATCTTCCCCTGGGAAAGTGGGTGACACAGAAATAATGTGCTGAAACTATCCTGTCTTTGTCGCCAGGAAAAGGTGCATAGCTTCCTCTGATGGCATTCTTCCTCCCTCTTCCAGATTTTACACTGCCGTTCATTCCAGGCTTCTATTCATTTGCTTTTTAAGTTGTTTGGTTCAAAACGAGACATCTGGTAAGAACTTCGGAAATACATATCCCTTCATTTAAAAAGAGTTATCAGACAATTACACCAGAGGTAACTATCATTTTTAAAACTTAAACTACCTGATATTTGAGCCTTCTAGGAGCTTGGCCTTCTCTCCTCAGGGAAGTTTGATGCCAGGTATTGAGAATACCAAGGTGAGAATGACCTGCTCCTGATCTTGGGATGGTTCCAAGTGAAGGCAAAGGAGAGATTCCACAGGTGATGGGCACTTTTCTAAAGGTTAGAAAGATCACTGTGGAGGCAGAGAGAATGGGAACCAGTTGGGGGTCCCAGGGCTGCTTCCTGGAAGAGATGTTTTCTGTCATCAGATGAAGGAGCTGGGAAAGGAAATTCCAGGAAAGGACAAATGAAGGCATGGAGGTGTGAATCTTGTTCAGTGAATAATAAGCAGCTTGGAACTATTCAAGGACAGTAGCCATTTGGAGAACGAGGAAAGTGAGGGTGGAGGGGGAGGCAGTGACCAAGCAAATGCCATGCACAGGAGTTTCAACGTTATCTTAGGTCAGTGGGGGCTGTTTAAAGGGTTTGGGTGAAGACATGAGAGAATGGGAGTTTGTTGTTAAGGTCAGTGCTGCTCAGCCACCACTGAGGAGGATGAGGGTGAGGAGCCAAGACCAGAGGGAGGGTGGGCAGTGAAGCGAGAGAGAAGCATGAGGGAACTACCATAGTTGCCCAGATAGGAGGGAATGGGGGTCTTATCTAGGATAGCTGTAGTCATAAAGAAGACGGAGCAACAGATTCAGAAATAATCAGGAGGCAAAAATCATCATCAGTTAGAAGAAGCTCATTGGATGGTTTCAAAGGAATGAGAAGGGAGTCCTGAAAAACAGTCATGATGTTTCTGTATCCTCTGGGTGGGTGGTACTGCCAAGTATGCAGATAGACCAGGAAGAACAATCGTTAGGGATGGATGGAGACCATAACTTCAGCTGTGAAACATCCAAATAGAACTGCATATGCAGGTGAATCTCTATTTCTAAGCTCAAGAGAAAAGCATAGAATACAATCATAGGACATTTTTTATCACAGTATTGCTTGATGACTCTCCTAGTTTATTATCTGTATGTTTCAATTCAATATTTAAAGAACTAAGTTGAATTCACCATTAACCAATACAATAATGGTATGGTTATCATTTCAATAGCTGTAACTGTTGTGTTTCCTTGAGGATTTCTTTCTTGTTTTCTTTGACAGTTAACATTTTTCGCAATGAGGTAATTTTTGGTCATTGGTTTCTTTTTTGTTTAAAATCTAAAACATGCTCATTTGTGACTGGAAATTATATATGACAAAGGAAAGCATTCAGCATTCAAAAGATAATAATCACATTTCTAAGTTTCAGATATTGTTCCCTAAAATAAATCTGACTTCCTTTCAGATCCAAATAGCAAAAACAAAATATTATTCATCCCACACTAGAAGGTTTCATATTATTTAGAAATATATGTCACTTGATGGGTTTTTGTGAATAGTTCAATGACTTTTTATTAAGAAAGAATCTTCTATTCCCATTTTAACATATTCTTTCAAATATCTTAGATGATTGCAAAAATATTCTTCTAGACATCTATTGAAAAGTTTATTGTAAAATATTTCAGCTTCTGCTTATTTTTCTTGTAACAAAAATAAAATAAGTGAATCTATATCCATTGTTGCTATGGTAACTAACATTTTATATATTGAGATAGAACATGAACATTTTTAAATGCATTTCCATCCTTTTGATATATGTCTCTGTATATACAAGTGCATAAACATGGGGTGACTTTAAGTCCAGCCAACTCCAGGACAGGCTCCCTTGTAAGCTATTCAGTACCATCATCCTTGCATTGCTGTCAGACCTGGATCTTGTTTAGTTTGCTGGATGTGAACTGTACACATCGTGCTTGAAGGGTATTGACCATTGTTATTTTTAAGGAATATTAGAAAACATTTCTAACAGGATATTTATGCTGCAGCTATTTATTAAACTGTATAAATATCTCAGGTTGTTTTTTTTAATAGGTTTTAAATCTGAAAAGCATTGGTAAACCACCTAGCTGCCTGAATCTTAGGTTGGCTCTAAATCAGACACCTTGCACATGCATTCATTTATTAACAAATATTTATGATAACTTTCTAAGTTTAGAACCTCTGCTAGGTTAACAAGAAGTAACGGTCACATACCAGATAATTATACAAGATATTCAAAATGACATGTGCCAGGATGGAAATATAAACAAGGTATCATAGGAACAGAGAAGGATCAACTAAGCCTGAAGGCATCAAGGAAGATTTGGGGAAGAGTGGGGAAGGCAATGTCTAAATCTCATCTTAAAGAATGTCTTGCCCTATAGGACTTTTTATTACAAATAGCATTAGTAGTAGTAGTAGTAGTAGTAGTAGTAGTAGTAGTAATGCTTATGTAGACAACCAAGCTAACGTTTAACAAATACAGCAAAGAATGCCCACTATGTATTTTCAAACTAGTTTGTGTGTAGGAAAAACAGATTCCAAGCAGTTCAATTTAACTATATTTATTGAGCATGTATTATGTATAAGACATTGGCTATATTAAGAGGTGACTTAAACAACTATTCAAATGTTTGACGTAGCAGTTTTACCTCTCGGGACATATTCTAATTAAGTAGTTAAATAATCATGAACATGTACAAAGATGCAGTCAATAGGGTTTTCAACAAAACACTATTAGTAAAGGTTAAAAAAACCCACCATTACCCAAAATGTCCCAAAATAAGTGATTGATTAAATAAATGATATACTATGTATTTGTTGTTATGGAATAAACATTGTATTTATTATATAGTTTTTATTAAAATATTTAATAATTATGGAATATTATGGAATATTATGGAATATTTTAATGAAAAAGTTGTATTGAACTAACCAAGCCCAACAGTTATAGTGTGCCTATATTTTTGAATTTCCTAAATTTTCTGCCACTTTGAGATGACGATCATTGACATTGCCTATATTGCATTTTGTTCTTTTAAAAATACACTGCATATGTAAAACTGAATTGAAATATAAAGGTGGAAAACATGGTGAAGAAGAAAAAGAAAAAAATTTGAACATGTGACATGCTGGAAAAGAAAGATTTAGCAATGTTTAGCAATGAGTCAAGGGTCTCTTAGAAAAGGAGAATTCAGCCTGGAAGAGATAGTTATATAGCTGGTATAAAATAGCTGGAATAAATTATAGCTGAAGAATCAAAATCAACTGGCATATAGTCTAAGACAACATGGCAGAAGAAGGCAAAGAACAGCATATGAGGACAAAGGAGATTAACACAGTGATTATTAATCTAAGGCTTCTGGCTTTGAAAGCCAGTCATGAGACAAAAAAAAAAAAAAAAACCTAATCAGGAGAACAAAGATGGAGGCCTAGGCAGAAAGAAAAAAGACTTTCTGAGGAACTGAAAACAGAGTGCTTATCGAACATGTAAAACAGTGGTAAGTAAACTATGGCCCACCTGTTTTTGTACAAGTCATGAGCTAAGAATTTTTAATTGATTGGAAAAAATCACATGTAAAAATATAAGTTTCAAATTTCAGTGTCAATAAAGTTTTCTTGGCACACTGCCATGATCTTTTGTTTATATATCTCTGTTGCTGTTTTCCCACCACAAGGCAGAGTTAAGTAGTCAAAACACATGGCCTGTAAGGCTTAAAATATGTAGTATCTTGTTCTCTGCAGAAAATTCTCTGACCCCTGACCTAAAGACTAAAGGAGACATGAAGGAACAGGACAATATTTAAGAAGGAAATTGAATGAGGATTGCTTCCTTGAAGTCAAGAGTAAAGGAGATCCTGAAAGGTAAAGTAATTTTCATTCATGGTTTAGAAGGTATGGACAACTAGAACCTTATTTTACACCCAGCTCTATTACCTACTAGCTCCTTACCAGCTCCATTTCATCCTAATGCCACAGCCAATCCCACACTGTCTCAAGGGTCTTTTGGTTCAACTTGTCTGGCTAAATCTCTAATGTAATCAAGGATCTTTTGGTTTCAAGTATCAGAAATCATTTCTAAGCAGCTCTGATGAAAAGTCAAATTTGTGACACAGTCATACAGTATGCTTAAGAAAATGAAGTTGAACTGGACCTTACAGAAACTTGTAAACTACCAGGCTCTGAGGGTCCCAGTTTTCTCATCTTCTTCCCTCAGGGTCTTGTATCTTTCTTCTTTTCTCCTCTCAAAGAAGACTGGCTTTCCCTGTTTATTCTCTAACTTTCATATAGCTAAAGATGGCAACCAACTCATGATCTCTATGGTAATCTCTCTGCCTTAGGATCTGAAACCAAAACTGGGCCATCCTCCTGAAACCCTCCTCTTTCAGATTACTGGGACGAGGCCAAGATCCTTCATCCCAGACAGCTGATTAATTACACTGAGAAAGATATGCACCTCTTATTTGCTAAACCATAGTGAGGCGGCTGAGTTACAGAGCCTACTTCACACTTACAATGATAGCTAAGGGGAGAAAATGGTAAAATGTGTACTACATATATACAGAGAGACCTTTCCTTCCAACTTCAGCTCAAGTCATCTCTTCTGAAAGCCTTCACTTCCTATACAGTCTGACTTAGATGGCTTTTCTCCACACCTCTGTAGCATGTTGTTCATACCGCAAGCTTGGGCAAACTTCATTAAGGGTAAAGGCGCATCTTTATCATTTGGGTCTTTCCCACATTTCCAGCACCTACAATGTGATCAATAAAAGCACACTGAAATGATTAATTAGTATACAAGTGAATAACAAGCTCTTGTGTGATTAAACATGGGCAAGGTTGATTAGGTAGATGAGAGATAGGCTTAGATATTTTTAAGGATGTTCAAATTTAATTAATTTGTTGTGAGCTACCCTTTGTAAATCCTAAATATATATGATTTTTAAAAAGGGAAAAAGTTAGTGAAGATAAAAAATAATTTTCATAAGTTAAATTGCCCCATTGTGAGTATAAGGCTGATTCAACATTTAAAATTCAATCAGTGTAATTTACCTTAATAACAGACTTAAGAGAGAAAAACATAATCATCTCAGGAATTTCCAAAACCTCTCAGCAAACCAGAAGTAGAAGGGAATTACTTTTACCTGATAAAGGGCATCTATTTAAAAATTCTATAGCTAATATATGCTTAATGGGGAAATACTGAATAATTTCCCCTAAGATTAGCAACAAGACAAAAATATCCTCTCAACACTCCTGTTTAAAATCATACTGGGAGTCCTAGGCAGTGTAATAAGGCATATTAAAAACTTCTAAAGTAATCTACAAAAACACTCTGAGAAGTAGTAAGTGATTTTAGAAAAGTCACAGGATACAGGATTGATATATAAAAACCAATAGTATTTCTATAAATTAGTGTTGAAAATTTGGAATTCAAAAATTTTAAAGTAGCATTTATAGTAGCACCAAAATAAAGCGATGCTTGGGTATAAATCTAAAAAATTAAATGCAGGATCTTTATGCTGAGAACTACAAAAACCAATTAAATCAAAGATCTAAATAATAGAGTGATACACCTTGTATAAGGAATAGATATATCAATAGTGTTAAAATGTCAATTCTTACCAAATTGAGCAATAGGTTTAGCACAATCCCAATGAAAATCCTATCAGGATTTTTGTGATTATCACTAACTAATTCTAAAATTTATACAGACAGGTAAAGAAATTAAAATAGTGAAAAGAACTTCTGACAAAGAAGTTTATCCAGAATACATAAAGAACTCTCAAAACTTAACAAGAAAACATCACACTAAAATCTTGATTTTAAAAAGTAGGCGAAATATTGAACAGACACTTCACTAGAGAAGATGTACAGATGGCAGATGGCAAGTGATCATATAAAACAGATGCTCAAAGTCATTAGTCATTTGGGAAATGCACATTAAAACCACAGTGAGATACCATTATAAATATTTCAGAATGGCTATTATCAGTACCAAAATGCTGACAATACCAAATGTTGACAAAGATTTGGAGCAATTGGAATTCTCACACACTCCGGGGAGAATGCAAAATGGCACAGCAAATTTAGAAAACGGCTTGGCAATTTCTTATAAAGCTAAACATGCACTTACCAATGTGATCTAGGAACTCCTTAATATTTAGCCTAGCAAAATGAAAACCTACATTCCCACCAAAAAAAATAAATAAATAAAATAAGAAATAAAAAAAGGCCAGTGTGAGATCAGTATCATTCAAAGTATCATAATTTGTCAATGTTTAAATTTGATCAAAATAAAGAAAGAAAATACATAAAGAGTTAAATTGATAGAAAAAAATAGTTGACTTGAAGTTTTCCTTGAAAATAGTTAAGATGGTAAATTTTATTTTATGTGTATTTTAGAACAGTAAAAATTGAAAATATTCAAAGATACTAATATTAAAATTCCAAAACCTCAAGTATTTACTTAATTTAAAATTAGAAATTAAAAATATTACAAAAAATAAATCTGTGTGAATGTACCTTTATGCAGTATAGCAGAAAACAAAGTTAACTTGGTTTGGCCCAATAATTAGGATAAATAATATCAGTGGAGTAGATTCAAGATAAATTTTAAAATACCCAATCGCTTACATCAGTTATATCGTAAAATTGTGAGAAATGTCTGTTGCATATTTCTGGAACAAAAAGTCTAGGAGTTTGGTCATTGTTATAAAACTGTGCACTGATTGGGACATTTTTGGCCCTACCAATCCTACAATGCGTTATTCTAAAAAGCTTATGGATGCTTTGAACTGCACCCAGCTGGTTTTTGCAGAACTGAGTATGTTCCACCTGCCAGCACCCTCAGGGGGTCACTACAGTGGTTTCCTTAATGGATTATCAGTCTGCCATTAGGGTTGACAAGGCTAATATCCCACCAGGTTCTTTTGCTGACCTCAAGAAATAATAAAATGACATTCAGCAGATATTAGATGGTTAAACCTGCTAGTACTGTTAACATTATTTTCTTTTCCAGTTGCAAAGCTTTCTGGATAAAAATGCCCAAGCCCCTACCCAATTCCTACAAAGCAGTAAAATGGGAATGTGTTTTCTTTTGTTTCCCCCACTGTCTAATGCTCTTCTCCTCTTTAATGGTAAAACTATCCTGTACACTTTTTCTCTATTTATAGCCAGACAATTTAACTCCAGGCAGGCGGTTCTATTGAAAGGTAAACAAACTTGTAACAAACCCCTACTGGTTTGTAAATGGCCAACTGTGCTGAGATGGCAGGCTGCAGGTGACTGAAGCCATCCATGGATGTTGGTCATTTACTACAGGGCTGGGGTCCCCACCGTGTCTTTGGCCAAGGAACAGCTGGTGCTCTCAGCATTTTTATATCTTAACAAAACTCAAAATCGATGGTCATGCAAATGGGTTAACAGGACCAGGTGGGTTTTTTCATCTAATATCCAAAACTCCCAAAATATCATTTTTGCTGACTTGGCCTAATGCGCTTATTGATCTCTGAGCATCTTTTGGAGGATTTTGTTGATCTTTCTCCCTTTTGAAAATGGGATTTGGTCCCTTTGGAGTGGCCTCACGTGACACAGGTGTCCTCACTTCTCGCACTGCCTTTTCTTTCTGTCTGCTCACCACTGGGATGAGCTCTTGTGTATTCTTACCTGAAACAGAATAGATAAAGGAAGACAAGAATTCCTCTTTCAGGAGTTGGATTTCTGCATGCCCTTTTTCAATTTCTCATTCCCATTCATGGTCTCAATGGCTCTTTATACCACCCAGTTCATTAACTGTTATTGGATCTTCTTACCTCCTAACTAATGAAGTCCACCATTATACTACGAGCTACTTTTTGTGCTCACTAGTCCATTCTTTGCTATTATATGTTGACTGCTATCATGCAAGGCTTCTCTTCTGTTTCTTTAAGTATCAAGAATCTCTACTGGCAACTAGCATCTTTCTAAGCTATGGCCCAGTCCAATGCACAAAGAACTGTTCATCAAGGAAAAGAGGAAACGGTCCTTGCAAAGCTTACAAGGGAGATATATAGGTAGTCAAATGTAGTTGGCATGTCTGGATGTGGCATAGAAACAGTACTTTGTGATATTGAGTACATTTTTTGGACATGAAAGAAGTAAACCATGGCAGCAAATGAGGCTGGAGAGGCGTTTTTAGCGGCCAAACACAGAAGAATCTATAGGATGATTGTGGAGCCTACACAAGTTTATAGCATCATCAGATTCCTGTTTTAAGAGTACACTCTGACAGAGGTATGGAGGGTGGGTGTGACACAGATGGAACTGGGGTCAATAAAATGAGCTACTGGGTTGCTGTCATAATTTAGGAGAGAGAATATGCCGAGAACAGTGGATGTAGGAAGATGTATCTGAAAGTTTTGAAGAAGGATTTTTAAAAATTATTATTTTATATTAGTTTCAGGTGTACAGCTCAGTAGTTAGGTATTTATATAATGTATTGTATAAAGTGTTTCCTCTGATAAGTCCACTACCCATCTGACACTCTACATAGTCTTTATAACATTATTAATTATATTCCCAATACTGTATTCCATATCCCCATGACTATTTTTTGACTACCAATTCGTACTTTTTAATACCTTACTTTTTTGTGACTACCAATTTGCATTTCTTAATCCCTTCACCTTTCTCAACCAACCCCCCAACCCCTCCCATCTAGCAGCCATCAGTTTTCTGTATCTGTAAGTCTATTTCTGTTTTGTTTGCTCATTTATTTTGTTCTTTAGATTCTACATATAAGTGAGGCCATATGCTATTTGTCTTTCTCAGTCTGACTTATTTCACTTAGCATATTATCCTCTAGGTCCATTCATGTTCTTGCAAATGGTAAGATTTCATTCTTTTTTATGGCAGAGTAATACACCAATGTATAAATGTATCATAATTTCTTTTTTTTTAAGATTTTTATTGGGGAATTGGGGGGATGGGAACCGTGCTGGGGAATTGGGGGAAGGGGAACAGACAAGTTGCTGTCGTTTTGTTCTTCAGTCTAGTTGTGGAGGACGTCGCTTCACTGGCCCAAGTGGCACCATCATTGCGCTCTTCCCAGGCGAGGCAGATCAGTCGCCGGCTTCTGGAAGGCCACTCAATGCGGCTGCTAGCCGCTCATGCTGGCTGCTAGCCACACATGGTAGCCCATGGCAACCCACTGCCACAGGGGCTGCAGCCTACGCCATCGCCGGCGACTCACGGCAGCCCAGCTCCAGGTCGAGCTGTTGTTCAGCATCTTAGCTGTGGAGGGCAGTGTCACTAGCCCTCAGATGTGGGATCCAAACTGGGGCCCTCTGGCGTCCCAAGCCAGTTCTTAACCATCACGTCACTCGGCCGGCCCTATCATAGTTTCTTTATCCAGTCACTTATTGATTGGCATTTCAGTTGTTTCCATGTCTTGGCTATTGTGAATGGTGCTGCAGTAAACATAAGGGTGCTTATATATTTTTTTTCAAATTAGTGTTTTGGATTCTTTTGGATAAATATCCAGGAGTGGAATTGTTGGGTCATAAGGTAGTTGTATTTTAATTTTTTGAGGAACGTCCATACTGTTTTCCATAGTGGCTGCACCAACTTGCAATCCCATCAAGAATGCATTGGGTTCCCTTTTCTCCACATCTTCACCAGCACTTGTTGTTTGTTGATTTATTAATGAGAGCCATTCTGACCAGAGTGAGGTAGTATCTCATTATGGTTTTTATTTGCATTTCTCTTATTATTAGTGATGTTAAGCATCTTTTCATATGTCTATTAGCCATCTGTATGTCCTCTTTACAGAAATGTCTATTCATTTCCTCTGCCCATGTTTTAATTGTATTGTTTGTTTATTTAAGTGTTTATTTATTTATTTATTTATTTATTTTGGTTTTGAGTTGTGTGAGTTCTGTTTTATACAGTTTGGATATTAACCTTTTATCAGATGTATCATTGGAAAATATCTTCTCCCATTCTGTAGGATTTAGCTAGTTTGTTTGTTTTATTCATGGTTTCCTTTGCTCTGGAAAAACTTTTTAGTTTGATGTAGTCCCATTTGTTTCTTTTTTTTCCCCTCTCATCCAAGGAGCTATATCAATAAAAATATTATTAATACTAATGGCTGAGAGTTTACTTCCTATATTTTCTTCTAGGAGTTTTATGGTTTCAGGTCTCATATTTAAGTTTTAATCAATTTTGAGTTTATTCTTGTATATGGCATAAGAAGGTGGTCCAATTTCATTTGTTTGTATGTATCTGTCCAGTTTTCCCAGCACCATTTATTAAATAGACTGTTTTTGCCCCATGTAAATTCTTGCTTCCTTTGTCATAGATTGACCACGTAAGTATGGATTTATTTCTGGGCTCTATTCTGTTCCATTGATCTATGTGTCTGGTTTCATGCCAATACCCTGCTATTTTGATTACTATAGCCTTGTAGTATAATTTGATACCAGGTAGCATGATACCTCCAGCTTTGCTCTTTTCTTCAGGATAGTGATGTCTATTTGGGATCTTTTATGACTTCATACAAATTTTAGGATTATTTGTTCTAGTTCTGTGAAAAAAGATAAGGATTGCACTGAATCTATATATTGCTTTGGGTAGTATGGACATTTTAACTGTATTAAGTCTTCCTATTCATGAGCATGGTATATGTTTCTATTTATTTGTATTTTCTTTAATTTCTCTCTTCAGTGTCTTGTAATTTTGTGAGTATAAATAAGTCTTTTACTGCCTTGGTTAAATTTATTCCTAAGTATTTTATTTTTCTGATATAATTGTAAATGGGATTGCTTTATTAATTTCTCTTTCTGAGAGTTCATTATTGGTGTATCAAAATGCAACTGATTTCTGTATATTAATTTTGTACCCTGCTGCTTTACTAAATTCATTTATCAGTTCTAGTAGTTTTTTTGGTGGAATATTTGGGATTTTCTCTCTATATATAGCATCATGTATTCTGCAAATAATGGCAATTTTACTTCTTCCTTTCCCATTTGGATGCCTTTTATTTCTTTTTCTTGTCTGATTGTTGTGGAAGAAGTTTTTTGTTTTATTTTTGTTTTGTTTTATTTTTATAAATCCTAGATTCTCAGCTCCAAAAACAACCTAGATAGGCAATAGAGACAAGGATAAATCCCAGAACAAAATCTACTGTCTTTTTATTTTTGCTTAAAATTAAGATTGTTATCTTGAGTTGACAGAAGACAGTTTAGTAATGGTATACAAACAAAGTGAAAATGAATGCTAATCAGTTGTTGAGCTAGTGTAGCTCACAACAGCAGGAATTTAGGTGTGATCTAAGCTTTAAAATTGGAAGAAACTTTCTTAACTTTGAATTACCAATATTGTTAAGCAGTAGAACGGAGGCATACACAGGTATATAGTTTCTTGTCTATCATGATGTCTTACGTTTAGGCTTTTATGAATAGTGTGCAAGGTAACCTCTTAATTCTACTTCATTATATTTTGAAAGAGAAGGAAATTAGTTACATGTTTTTGAAGACAAATTTTATTACATACCTTTCTTCTATTTTCCAGAGAGTAAGCTTATTTACTGATTTACAATCCCATCCTCCATGTTAAGTTCACATTGTCCTAATGTTCTAGCTCTGCTGCTTCAGCATGGTAGCCAGCTACAACTTCCAGAAAAAAACAAGCAAACAAAAGTAAAACCATAAACCTTTACAGCTGGAGGTTTCATTGGATAAGCTATGGCACTACAAAACTATAGTTGATAGTCACCATCTTCCTGCACTGTTACCCATCCCAGTTTGCCCTTATCGTCAGTTGTATTTCTGCTGGTCTAGGCTGTTTGTTTCATGGGGTAACCCAGACTTATTTCTGAAGGATCTGAGCCCCCAGTTACTATGTACTCACTGATCTGTGGTTGTTTCAGTTGGCCATTCACAGCTATCACCAGGTATGGAAGTGCCAGGAGATCCCCCAGTAACTCTTATGGGTTCTAGACATTCTTGCACCTGCCCTCATTATATAGGAGTGACACTATATCTTCATGACAATCAGAGTCATTTACTCTTGCCAATATAGGAATTCTTTTTTTGCCTGCCAGACTACTGGCATGAGGAGCCCAAAATGCCTATATGGCAGTTATTGATTTAGATTCAGTGGGATCCTTTCTATGTCCCCTGAAAGAAGACCCTTTCCACCACAATTAGGTTTATGTTAATCAGGTCCTTTATTCATTGGTGACTTTTGGAAAGCACCTAAGGATGTCGGCTGGTTGCCAGGAGAAGGAACCATTTGATTAGAGGGTTGGAACTTTCAGTCCTACCCCCCTGACTCCTGAGAGGTGGTAGGGGCTGGAAATTGAGTTAGTCACCAAAGGTCAGTGATTTAATCAAGCATGACTATGTAATGAACCCTCCATAAAACTCCAAAAGGACAGTGTTGGGTGTGTCAGGGGTTGGTGAACACATGGAGATGGAAACTCCATGCCCTTTCCCTACAACTTGCCCTACGCATCTCTTCCATCTGGCTATTCCTGACTTATATCCCATTATAGTAAACTAGTGATCTGTAAGTAAGATATTTCTCTGAGTTCTGTGAGTCCCTCTAGCATATCAGTCAAACCCAAGGAGGAGGTTGTGGGAACCTGAGACCTTTAGCCACTCTGTCCAAAGTATAGGTGACAACCTGGGCTTGTGATTGGCACCTGTAGTTTCCAGGTAGATAGTGTCAGAACTGAGTTGAATTCTTGGACACTCAGCTGGTGTCTGAGAATTGCTTATTGATTGTGGGGGAAACCCATCCCCACAAACATTGGAATTGGTTCCAGAATCACCTTTTAATTAGACAGAATTATTCAAAGATAATAAAACATATCTAGTTATCAAAAGTTCTGGTTATTCTGCTTTCCCCATTATACTCTGTTAAACGGCCTTAGGGAAGGAACAGGGAAAGAGCAATTGTGCTGTATATACTTTCTGTGATATTCCAGGACCCTTCTGTTGGGGGCTCAAATTCTCTTTCCATAGATGGGCACTGGGTCTGAGAATCTGCTCCTCTCTGGAATGAGAAGAAGGGATCATGATTTTCCATTGCAACAGCTTACATCTGTCTTCTTCCTTGCTGTTGATTTCTTGTCATTGTTATAAATTCAAGTGGTACCCTTGTTGCTGGTCCATCTCTCACACCACACATCTTTGCACGTCAAGACCCTCTGGTTGCCATTCTGACTTTGCTTCATGTTACACAGTAATTATATTCACCTTGCCTCTGATGGTTAAATGCTGTCACTTGGTCTTGAGTATTCTAGAATCCTCCCATCTCAGACACTTGGAAGCCCAATTTCAAAGCAGCCTCTCCCATCATCAAGCCTGACTTACCAGGGATAGTCACCACCAAGCTTTCCCCACATATAAAATGAGATTGAAAGCAAAAAGAGCTGTGTCACTGGCTGATGATTATTTTACAAAGACAAGATTAAAACACTTGGCTGAGTGTGAAGAAAGCGATTGATTGTCTGTTACAAAATGAGCTGGAAGTGCTTCTAATCCATGTCTGACATAAGGAAGAGGTAGGTCTTTAACATGTTCCTCCCTACTGAAACCATGAAGAAACTACTTCTTGCTCTCTCTCTTCATTTGCTAGCTGAAGAATCATGTTTTCCTCTCCAAGAAGCATCTAACTGGTAGAATATATGGTGATAAAATTGGTTAGGTATGGAGTGTGAAGGCAATTTCGATATTGAATTTATTTAGTCCAGAACATTTCTTTTTGTACATGTAAGTGTAACTTAAACAAATCAATTCCATCTGATTAAGCTCACTTTACATGGTTAATGTACCGTGAAGTCTTTCTCCTCTGGTGCTTTTCCCAAAGATCACAGGAAGAGAGTATTTTGGTGTTCGTTTTGTGTGTCACCCTGATGCACAAAAAATCCAATAGATTCAAAAGGAAACACTGCATAAAAATTAATTCAGCTCCAAGTTCAAAGGCTCATCATGTACCATAAACAAAACCAAAGGAAATGATAAGATGCAGTGTCACATTTCATTTAATTTCTAAATCCACTCACAGCAAGGTAATACCTAATTTACTGTAGCCTCACTGGATGCTTATATGGCATAGCTTCTTAGGGAAAGAAAAAAAGCTCCAAAAAGCTGGGGTTGGCAACTATAATGTGAAGTTAAAATTATTTAGAGCAGGGGTTCTCAACCTTGGTTATACTTTATAATCATCCGGGGAGCTAGAAAAAATTCCCAGTTCCCTGGCCTCACCTCAGACTAACTAAATCAGAATTTCTGGGGTTAAGACCTGGGCACCAACATTTTAAAAAGCTCCTCAGGTAATCCCGATGTGTGAGCAATGTTGAAAACCTGTGATTTAGAGAGGGGTTCTTAAAGGTTCACATACTTCAAATGACTGAGAAGCTTTGTTAAAACTCAGAATCCTGGGTTTCTCAACCACTAGGTCTAGAGTTTGCATTTCAAACAAGTTCCCAGGTGATGTTCTTGCTGCTGGTCCAAGGACCACACATTGGGAAACACTACTTTAGAAGAACTCATGAACCTCAGATAAGTAAACCCTATGAGGTTACAACTGATACCGTCCTAGAATGATGACAAAGGATATTGCTCAGTAATTCTATTGGGATGGGGGTGGGGCAAAAGCCTCTACTATGTGTGAGTTCTGTAGGAGACAGATAAATGGATCTGAATAAATCGATGCCCCAGTAATAGAAACCTGAAGTTCTATAGAAGGAAAAATTCAATATGAGACTTCAAATATGAGTGTGGGGCTGGAGAGGATAGAGGGATAAATTATTTTACAGGTAACTTTCATTATCATATTAAGGGAACAAAACAAACTGGAAAATATGTCCCCAATAATGATGATGATTATGATCAATTTGAATTGATCTTGGGATAGATTTCATATGGTATATTTGACTATTCATGTTTTCATGTTCTGCAAATTTGAAATGATTCATAAAATATAACTAAGGATCAAACAGAGGAGGAACTATTTCAATTTCTTCTCCTATCCTTGTTGATACAAGATTGGATGAAATCACCTGTATGGTGCCTATATATTTTGATGTGGAAAAAGCCAAGACATTTTGTGAAGTAAGTAGTCAATCTCGTGTATTACATAGATATGAGATTTAATGCATAGGCCTTAAACATTTACTTGTATTGATTTATAGGGAAGAATTTTAGGAGAGCTTCAATTTTTTTTTCAGCTTTGTATTTTTAATAATTAAACTACATAAGATCTTTACTTTTACATTGCAAAACCAGTGAATGCAATGTTTAAGAATAGGTTAGAAATTTGATTTAAATAAATAATAAACTGAGAACACAGTTGCCAAAAGTGACGACTATATTTCCCATCCCCTTTGCAAGGAATTATGATCCTGTGTCCAAGTTCTGGTCAAAGAAAGGCAGGCACATGTGTCATGTGTGCCTTCCACTGAGTATATTTAAAGGGACAGAGGTATGTTTCCCTCTCTTCCTTCCTTTTTCCTTTTTTTTTTTTAAATTGAGACTTAATTTTTTAGGTTCACAGCATAACTGAGAGAAGAGCATAGAAATTTCCCCATATGCCCTCTGGCCCCAAGCATGCATAGCCTCCCCTGTTCCCTACTAGGGTAGTGCATTTGTTAGAATTGATAAAACTATGCTGATACATCATAATCACCCAAAGTCTGTAGTTTACATTATGGTTCGCTTTTGGTACTGTACATTCTATTGGTTTGGACAGATGTATAATAACATGTATGTACCATTATAGTATTATATAGAGTATTTTCACTACTCTAAACATCTGCTGTGCTGCTTATTCACCCCTCCCCCCATCCCTCATCCTTGGTAACCACTGATCCTTTCACTGTGTCCATAGTTTTGCCTTTTTCAGAAAGTCATAGGGTTGAAATCATACAGTATATAGCCTTTGCACACTGACTTCTTTCACTTAGTCATATGCATTTAAGGTTCCTCCATGTCTTGATAACTGATTTCTTTTTAATGCTAAATAATATAATGAAGGACGTTTTGGTAGCTTTCAAGTTTTGGCAATTATGAAACAAGCTGCTATAAATATTCATGAGCAGGATTTCCTGTGGACATAAGTTTTCAGCTCCTCTCGATAAATACTAAGGAGTGCAATTTCCAGATTTTATAATGATATACTATAATAATAATAATAATAATAAGCAGCTTAGTTTTGTGAGAAACCAACAAACTGTCTTCCAAATTGGCTGCACCATTTTGCATCCCCGCCAGCAATTAATGAGAGTTCCTCTTGTTCCACATCCTTGCTAGCATTTGGTGTTGTCAGTGTATTAGATTTTGACCACTATAATAGGTGTATAGTGATATATCATCATTGTTTTAATTTGCATTTCCCTGATAACAAATAATGTGGACCATCTTCTCATATGCTTATTTACCATCCTTAAATCTTCTTTCATAAGGCATCATCTGTTAAAGTCTTTGGCCCATTTTATTACTGGGGTTGTTTGTTTTCTTATTGTTAACTTTTAAGAATTCTTTGTATATTTTGGATGACAGTCCTTTATCAGGTGTGTCTTTTGCAAATATTTTCTCCTAGTCTGTGACCTGTCTTCTCATTCTCTTCATGTTGCCTTTCACAAAGGAGAAAATTTTAATTTTAACAAAGTCCAGCTTAGACACTATTTCTTTCGTGGATCATGTCTTTGGTGTTATATCTAAAAAGGCATCAAAAAACCCAAGCTCATCTAGGTTTTCTCCTATATTATTTTCTATGAGTTTTATAGTTTTGTGTTGTACATTTATGTCTATGGTCCATTTTGAGTTAATTTTTTGTGAAAGGTGTAAGGTCTGTGTCTGGATTTATTTTTTTGCATGTGGATGTCTAGTTGTTCCTGCACCATTTGTTGAAGAGACTGCCTTTACTCTAATGTATTACCTTTGCTCCTTTGTCAAAGATCAATCAAATAAATATATGAAAATCTGTTTCTGGGCTCTCTATTCTGCTCCATTGATCTTTGTCTATTCTCTCACCAACATCACAGTCTTGATTACTGTAGTTTTATAGTACATCTTGAAGTCAGGTAGCATCAGTCTTCCAAATTTTTTGTTCTCCTTCAGTATTGTATTGGCTATTCTGGGTCTATGGCCTCTCCATATAAACCTTAGAACTGGCTTATCAATTTACAGAAAATAACTTGGAGTTTTGTTTGGGAATAAGTTGAAACAAAAAATCATATTTGGGAAAACTGACATCTTGACAATATGATCTTTGTATCCATGACCATGGAATATCTCTTCATTTATTTTTTTTTATTTTGTTTATCAGAGTTTTATAGTTTTCCTCATCTATATCATATGTTATGTGGTTTATACCAAACTGTTTCATTGTTTTGTGTACTAATGTAAATGTTAATGTGTTTTTAATTTTATATTCTGTATGTTTAATGCCTATATAGGAAAGCAATTGACTTTTGTATCTTGTAACCTCACTAAAATTGCTTATTAGTTCCAGGAATTTTTTTGTCATTAAAAAAAAAAATCCCACCTAGATGGTTGTGAAAAAAAAAGGCATTGTGTCTTTCTTTCCAGTCTGTATGCCTTTTATTTATTTTATTTTTTATTATTATGATTATGCATTACCCAGCATGATGCTGAAAAGCAGTGTTGAAAGGAAACATTTTTCCCTGTACCTGATCTTAATGGAGAAGCTTCAAATTTCTAATCCTTAGGTCATAATGTTCCATGTTGGTTATTCTAAAGATGTTCTTTATGAAGTTGAGGAAGTCTCCCCTCTATCCCTAGTGTCCTGAGAGTTTTACCATGAATAGTTGTTGGATTCTGTCAAATGCTTCTTTGGTATCTATTGATATGAATGTGTGATTTTTGTTCTTTATCCTATTGATGTGATGGCTTTCATTAATTGATTTTAGAATGTTGAACCAACCTTGCATACTTACAATAAATCCCACTTGGTCATGATGTATGATTCTTTGTGTGTGTCTGTGTGTGAGTGTGTGTCTAGAATTTTTACATCTATGTTCATGAGAGATATTGGTCTGTAGTTTTCTTGTAATGTCTTGACTGGTTTTGGTATTAGGGTAATGCTGGCCTCATAGAATGAGTTAGGGTATATTCCCTCTCCTATCTTCTGAAAGAGCTTGTAGAAAATCAATATAGTTTGTTCCTTAAATGGTTGGCAGAATTCACCAGTGAACCTATTTGGGACTGGTGATCTCTCTTTTGGGAAGTTATAACTTATTGACTCAATTTCTTTAATTGGCATTGGCCTATTCACATTGTTTATTTCTTCTTGTGTGCTTTGATAAATTGTGTCTTTCAAAGAATTGATCCATATCATCTAGGTTATCAGATTTGTGAGCATAGAAGTGTTCATACTATTTATTTTGTATCCGTGCTGGTATACCCTCTTTCGTTTCTGAACTTATTAATTTGTGTCTTTTCCCCCCCTTATTATTGCTAGTTTTATCAATTTCACTGATCTTTCAACAAACCAATGTTTGGTTTTATTAATTTTCTTCTATCAGTTTCCTGTTTTCAATTTCACTGACTTCTAACTCTATTTCTTATTATGCCTTTTCTTCTTACTTTGGGCTTAATTTGTTATTTTTCTACTGTCCTAGGGTGGAAATGAACATGAGAAAAATGTATGTTCTGTTGTTTTAGGATAAACTAATCTACAGATGTCAATTATATCTAGTTGAATGGTGGCGATGTTGACTTAAACCATGACCTTATGATTTTCTGCCTGCCCAATCTATTCATTTCTGAGAGAAGGCTGTTGAAGTCTCCAGCTGTATGCCAGATTCATCTATTTCTTTTTGCACTTCTATCACTTTTTGCCTCATGTAGTTGCACACTCTGTACTTAGGCACACACATGTGAAGGATTGCCATGTTTTCTTGGAGAATTGAACCCTTTATCATTACAGAGCCTTTGTTTATCCCTGATAACTTTCCTTGCTTAGAAGTCTGATGTGTCTGAAATCAATATACCTATTCTTGCTTTATTTTTTGATTAGTATTATCATGGTATATGTTTTGCCATGCATTTCCTCTTTTTAAATATTTTTTATTAAAAATATAGCTAACATACAATATTATATTAGTTTCAGGGGTACACAATAATTACTCAATGTTTATACACCTAAAGAAGTTATCATCATGATAAGTCCATCAACCATCTGACACTGTACCATGCTATCACAATACTATTGACTATATCCCTTATGCTGTACATTTCATTCCCATGACTTGTTTGTTTTGTATCTGGAAATTTGGACCTCTTATTCCTTTTCACCTTCCCTCCATTTTTTAAAATTTTCAAATACAATTGACATTCAATATTATTTTTTTATTTAAGGTATACAGCATAGTGATTAGATATTTATATAATTTAAGAAGTGATTTCCCAAACTAGTCTAGTACCCACCTGAAACTATATGTCGTCATTACCATATTATTGACTATATCCCCTATGCTTTACTTTACATCCCCATGACTATTCTGTAACTACCACTTTTTACTTCTTAATCCCTTCACTTTTTCACCTAGCCTCCCAACTCCCTGCCCATCTATTACACCAATAAATCTAGTACCAACTGACACCATACATAGTTATTACAATACTACTAACTATATTCCTTATGCTATAACATACATCTCCATAACTACTTTATAACATCCAATTTGTACTTCTTAATCACTTCCCCTTTCTTCAACCACAATCATAACCCCCCTCCCATCTGGCAACCATCTGTTTTGTTTATTTGGTTGGTTGGTTCTTTAGATTCCACATATAAACTAAATCAAATTTCATTCACCTTTCTCTGCCTGACATTCCACTCAGCACAGTGCCTTCCATGTCCATCCATGCCACTGCAGATGGCAAGAACCAGTTCCTTTCCACAGCCAAGCAATATTCCATTGTATGTATATACCACCTCCTCTATATCCATCATTCCATTGAAGGACACCCAGGTTGTCTCCACATCTTGGCCATTGTAAACAATGCTGCAATGAACATAGTGATGCCCACGTTCCCTCAAAGTATCATTTGGATTTCTTCAGAAAAATACACAGAAGTGGAATTACTGGGTCCTTCTTTGTCTCTTGTTATAGCTTTGTTTTAAAGTCTATTTTGTTTGGTATAATTATTGCTATCCAACTTTTTTTGTTTTTTCATTTCCATTTTAATGAAATAACTTTTTCTATCCCTTTACTTCCCATCTGTGTGTATCTTTTATTTTTTTAAATTTAATTAATTTATTTTTTAAGATTGTATTTAGGAATCGGGGGAGGGGAACAGACAAGTTGCTGTTCTTTGGTTCTTCAATCTAGTTGTGGAGGACATTGCTTCACTGGCCCATGTTGGTATTATGATCATTTCGCTCTTCCGGGCTGAGGCAGTCAGTTGCCGGCCATTGAACA
Source organism: Hipposideros armiger (assembly GCF_001890085.2). Classification (NCBI taxonomy): domain Eukaryota; kingdom Metazoa; phylum Chordata; class Mammalia; order Chiroptera; family Hipposideridae; genus Hipposideros; species Hipposideros armiger. Next base: position 2,314,879 of record NW_017731621.1, on the reverse strand, counting down.
GCCACTTATGGTGGCTCATGCTGGCTGCCAGCCACTCATGGTAGCTCATGGCAGCCCACTGCAGCCCCAGGGCAGCCAATGCCATCGCCGGCCACTCACAGCAGCCCAGCTCCAGGTTGAGCTGTTGTTCACCATCTTAACTGTAGAGGGTGCAGCATCACTGGCCCATGTGAGAACCAAACCGGTGGCCCTACTGCTCAGAGCTTGCACTCCCAAGCCAACTGAACCACTTGCCGGCCCCTGTGTGTGTCTTTTAATCTGAAGTGAGTTTTTGTAGGTAGCATATGTAAGGGTTTTGTTGCTCACTCATCCTCCCTATGTCTTTTGGTTGGAAAATTTAATCCATTTACATTGAAAATAATTATTAATACATTCATAGCCATTGACATTTTATTATTCATAATTTTGATTTTTTTTTGTCTTGATGAAGTCCCTCCAACATTCCTTGTAATACTGGTTTGGTGGTGATGAAAATATTTAGCTTTTTCTTGTCTGTGAAGCTCTTTACCTGTCCTTTAATTTTAAATGATAGACTTGCAGGGTAGTATATTCTTGGTTATAGGTCCTTGTTTTTCATCATGTTGAATATTTTGTACTAATCCCTTCTGGCTTGAAAATTTTCTGTTGGGAAAGCAGCCGACAGTCTATGGGAGCTCCCTTTTAAGTTACTAGTTCCCTTTCTCTTGCTTCTTTTAGGATTCTATCTTTGTCTTTAACCTTTGCCATTTTAATTATAATGCATCTTGGTGTGGGCCTATTTGGGTTCATCTTGTTTGGGGCTCTCTGCACTTTCTGGATTTGTATGTCTATTTCCTTTGCTAGATTAGGACAGTTTTCAGTCATTATTTTCCAAATAGTTTCTCAATACCTTGTTTTCTCTCCTTCTTCTGGTACCCCCGATGCAAATGTTGTTATGCTTGATGTTGTCACAGAGATCTCTTAAACTATTCTCATTTTTTTGGATTACTTTTACTTTTTGCTGTTCTGATTGGATGTTTTCTGCTACTTGTCTTCCAAATCACTGATGTAATCCTCTGCTTCATCTAGTCTGCTGGTGATTCCTTCAGATAGTTCTCTAGGTTCATTGTTCTATAAGTTAGTAGTAACTTTAATGTGTTCATAGAAGGAAGCAGGCATAGTGTTTATCTGTCTGCCACCTTGATTCTCCTTATTACCCCATCCATTTACTTTTAATCTATATGTGTCTTTATATTTAAAATAGGTTTCTTATAGACAACATATATTTAAATCTTGTTTTTTGATCCAATCTGAAAGTCTATCTTTTAATTCATGCATTTAGACCATTGATGTTCAAAGTGATTATATATTGATATAATTGGATTAATATTTACCATATTTATTATAGTTTTCTTATCCTTTTTTCATTTTGTCCTCCACTCTTTTTTCTCCTTTTTGTGGTTTTAATTGAGCATTTTATGATTTCATTTTCTCTTTTTCCTTAGTATATCAACTATGGTTCTTTTGTTTGTTTGTTTTCTTTAATGGTTGCCTTAGAGTATACTATATACAATTACAACTAATCCATGTCCATTTTCACATAACTCTATACCACTTCACAGATAGTGTGTGTACTTTATAATATCTTTTTTTGTGTGTGTCCTTGCTGTCATTCATTTCACATCTATATAAGCACACACACACACACACACACACACACACACACATACATAATCAAATACAGTTTTGGTGTTATTAATTTGAATGAACTATTATATGTTACATCAATTTAGAGTAAGAAAAATAAAAGGTTTTTTTTGTTATTGTTGTTTGTTTGTTTTACCTTCACTTATTTCTTTTGGATGCTATTTCTTATCTTATGTAGATCCAAATTTCTGACCTATATTGTTTTTCTTCTGTCTAAAGAACTCCTTTTAACATTTCTTTCAAGGCAAATCTACTGAAAACAAATTCCCTCAATTTTTGTTTGGCTGAGAACGTTCTTATTTCTCCTTCATTTTTGAAGGATAATGTCACAGGGAACACAAATCTAGGTTAGTGGGAGTTTTTTCTTGGAAAACTTTAAATATTTAACTCTACTATCTTTTTGTTTTCGTGGTGTCTCAGGGAAAATGAGACATAATTCTTTTTTTATTATTCCTCTAAATGTAATGTGTTTTTAATTATCTGGCTTCTTTATCTTTGATTTTTCTATCTTTGTTTTTTGAGAATGATATGCCATGGTCTTGTTTTATGGCATTTATTTTGCTTGGTGTTCTCTGAGCTTCATGGATCTGTAGTGTGGTGTCTAACATTACTTTGGGGAAATTCTCAGTCATTATTGTTTCAAATATTTCTTTTGTTTCTTTCTTCTCCTTCTGGTATTCCCATTAATTTCATGTCACACCTTTTATAGTTGTTCCACAGTTCTTGAATATTTTGTTTCTCTAACTCTTTTTTTTTTCTTTTCAGTCTTCGCTTTGCTGTTTGGTTTTCAAGGACCCTATTGATATGTCCTCTAGCTCAGAGGTTCTTTCCTCAGTCATGTCCAGTTTACTAATGAGCCCGTCAAGGGCATTCTTCATTTGTTAGAGTGTTCTTTTATCTCTAGCACTTCTTATTGTCTCTTTCTTAGAACTTCTATCTCTCTGCTTAGTGTCCATCTGTTCTTGTATACTTTCTACTTTATCCATTGGGGTCCTTAGCATATTAATCATAGTTGTTTTAAATTTCCAATCTGATAATCCCAATCTCCCTGTTGTGTCTAGATCTGAAGCTAGCTCTGCCTCTTCAAATTGTGGTTTTGGCCTTTGGTGTGCCCTATAAATTTTCTTGACAGCTGGACATGATGTACCAGTTAAAAGGAACTGTGGTAAATAGGCCTTTAGTAATCAGGGGGTGAGATATTGGGGAAAGGGAAGTGTTCTATAATCTTGTGATTAAGTCGTTTAGTGAGCTGGTGCCCCTGGACTGTGAACTTCCCAAGTGTTTCTATTTATTTTTACCCCTTATGTGTAACAAGATGACTAGTGTGGGCTGTAGTTGGTATTTCTCCTCCCTGAGGTCCATTAAACTCTGATAATAGCCCAGCAGGTTAGGCACTGGTTGACTAGCTTCCTTTGAAGACAGACCTTATTCAGAAGAACAGAGTCCTCTTGTGAATTCTAAAATGGTTCCTTTTCTCCTTTCCTTGATTGAAGTATGATGGGATTTTTCTCCACTATTTACTGTGAGAACCTGGTTACATGCCTAAAGGAAAACCTCACAATATTGTGGCCTCCCCCCGCCCCCCGCCCATGTTTGGATCCCCCTGGATTTTTTTTAACTCTCAGACGAGCCTCCAGTAATTTGTCAATTACAGTTCTGGTTTTTCTACCCCTGGCACTGGTTCCCACAGAAGTTTCTGCTCATGAATCTCTGCCTGTGTAAGCCATGACTCCCTGTTTATTTCTCTAGTCTTGGGTGCAGCAGTTTATCTTGTGTCCTCCCTTATCTTACTGACTCAAGAAGAGTTGTTTTTTCAGCCAGTTCAGCTTTCTACTTGTTGGTTAAACTGAGTGGCAACTTCCAAGGACTTGCATTGTAAACTGGAAACTGGGGCAGGTCTTTCTTCACCCCTCCCTTTCTATAGGAATGCACATCTGATGGCTGCAGTATGAGCAGCTAACTAAGCTCATGAAGCAAAAGGCACATGCTGAGGATGATGGAGATGTAAAAGATAGGAGGAGCCTTGGTTCCTCATACCATGGAGGGACATTCTAGCCCTGCGTTTCCTGAATCCAGACTTGTAGAACATGAAAGAAAACACTTTCAATTGCTTTTAGCTACTGTTTTTTGGTGTTTGGGGTCAATTTGTGGTTCCTAAATGTTACAATGATGGGGAATAAGATCTATGTTTCAAAACTTGGTTTCTAGAAGAGTGTTGATGGTATGAACATAATATATAAGGATATCAAAACTAGGGTATGGCTTCTGGATGAGAGGCTAAACATGCTGTGGTAATTTCTGAAATTCTGCTAGGACTCTGAGGATTCTGCTACTGTTAACAGGAAATATATGTATACTATTAACACTATACACACACACACATATGGTGTTATAAAAAGATATGGTGAATGTTTAAATAAAAAATATATTACAGTGAAAGACACATTGCCATTAATCCCCGTCAAAATACTCCTCCTTACTTCAAACACACATATCTCATTGTTCTTGCCATTTTCTGAAGCAGTCTGGAAGTCCCCTTTCTTGAGTGTCTTTAGTTGCACTATCATGGCTGCCTTAAGGTCCTGAGTCATTTTGACTTTGGGAAAGAGCCAGAAGTCACACAGTACCAGATCCAGCAAATAAGGTGGATGAGGACACACCATAATGTTTTTATTTGACAGAAATTGCCATACCAGAAGTGATGTGTGACACGGGGTGTTACCATCATAGAGGATGATTTACAGCACACTTTAAAACACACCTTCTCTCAACCATAGCTCACACCCAACTGACTGCACCAAACAAGCTGAAACTTGTCACACACTGTTACTAAGGTTCAGAGCGCCATTTCCCATATTGAAGATTCCTGCCTTTCTGCTGGATGGCACTTGGCAGCAGCATTCACCATAGTTTTTGATCACACCGTGTGTGTGTGTGTGTGTGTGTGTGTGTGTGTGTGTGTGTGTGTGTGTGTCTGATATCATTGACAGGGTAAGTTGGAAAGACTCCTTTTAAAGCTGTCTTTCAGAGCCAGGAGGTGAATTACACCTCTCTGTTCATTAAACAAGGTGCATTAATTCCTAAAAGGCCAGGACATTAATACAGAACAGAGGAACCTATATCCCAGTGAAAATACATTTAATTAGTAGAACTTCAAAAGTTGCTTTTCTCGCTTTAGTTTTTCAATTTGGAGCTTTCTGAACAGCCATTACACTATCTTAACAAGAACACACAGAAAATCAATAAACTGCAAAGTTCAATGTAGTATAATATGACTAAACTTCAAAATATTGTGCAATATGGTATTATAGTGAGCTAATCCTACCAGATTTTTTTCTTGTTACTACAATCCCTTTTAATGCATTAGAGTCCTCAGATAGTATAACTTCCACTTTAAAGTAAAGTCATTTCTGTACAGCAGGGAGTGATCCCTTGAGGAAACTATATCTCAAGTTCATGTTTTTTTTTTAAGTAAAATAAATGTCAGGTTAAGAATCTAGATAACCCCTGAAAAATCAGAATTCATTCACAGTGAATTCTCAGTGTGTAAAATCAAGAATTAGGGAAAGTATAAAACAAAAATACAACAGGGACCTTTTTAGATTAGTAAGTAGGCTACATAATGCTGGGACCATTCTAAAGTATAGCAATGTATAAATTTCCCATTTCTTTGAAAAAGAGAGGTCTCTTAAAATTCTTTGAATTTGGAAGTTGTCAAATGTAACTTGCCTCTTAAATGAGGATGATTATCAATTTAATTCATGGATGACTCCGAGTAACAGGAAACGCAAATGCTCTCAATTACAAACCATTTCCTCTTGTTTTTTATATATTAGTACAACCCCCCAAAGTGTTAAGAGAATATTGAACTATTCTGTTCAAAAGCCTCAACTGTTTGCAAATTAGCCTAGTTGCTAATGGTCCAGTGTAGTGTATCTCCGGATTGTCCAGTGCCACTCAGCATCGTGTTCCTAGACAGGAAGTGTGGCAGAGACGCAGGGTTCCCCAGACTCACCTACTAGGATGAGTCAGGAACTAAACTTGCTCTTGCTCCTTTTGGGACTGACAGCAGAGAAGGCAGGAGGGCAAAATGCATAATGCATGGCATACAGTTGTCTCCGAGTGTGATCGTCACTGGGTTTCTAATAAGTCAGGCAAGCAGAAACATCTGGAACCTGGATTCTGGCAAAGACAACCAGAAGGGAAAGTGTGCATAATGGAGAGTGTGCAGTTATTTCAAATTATGGAATAATTGCTGGAAGCAACCAGAAGTGTGGCTCATGTGGTTCAGAGTCAGAGGTAGTTTTCCAGGACCTGGAAAGTAGACTGGAAAGAGAAAGACAACATGTTAGGAGACAGGTGCTCTTAGGCAGGCTGTCAGACAGGTACTCTGGAACAGGGACAAGGACAGATGCTCCTTTGAACACAAAGGGGACAAGATGACAAATTGAGCTCCTGAAAGCCCAACATCAAAATTGAAGTTAGCTCTGGCCAGGAAACAATGAAGGGCCCCAGTGGGAACTGAGAACTTAGAACTAAATATGAAAACTTAGTGATTATGATAAGGCCCCAAAGCAAGAAGAAGGTGAAAGAGGAAGAGAAAAAGGAGAAGGAGAAGAAAGTATGGGAGAGAGAAGAAGGGAGAGGAGGATAGAGTAGGAGAGGAAGAGAAAGAGAAGGGGAAATATGTAGTGATCCTTTATTCTATGCAGGGAACTGTTTAAGCATTTTACCTGCATTTGCTCACTAAGTCATCAAAACCCTATTGTAGTGCATCGAATGGTGCCCCCCCCTAAAAGATACATCATATCCTTTTCCCCAGAACCATGAATGTTTTCTTATTTGGGATAAAAGGTCTTTGCATATAATTAAGTTAAAGGTGTTGAGATGAAACCATCCTGAATTGCCCAGTGAGCCCTAAGTCCTTTTAAGGGACATACAGAAAAGGCAGACAGAAGAGGAGGAGGCAGTGTAACAGTGGAGGTAGAGGTTGCAGGAAGGCAGCCACAAGCCAAGGAATTCTGGCAGACACCAAAAGAGTCAAGGAACAGGTTCTCCCCTAGAGCACCTGGAAGGAGTGCATTCCTTTTGACACCTGGATTTTGGACTTTTGGTCTTTAGAACTGGGAACGGTTAAACTTCTGTTGTTCTAAGCCACCAGATTTGGGGAAATTTGTTACAGCAGCTGCAGAAAATGAATATACCCATGAAGTAGATATTACCATTGTCCACATTTCACAGATGAGGAAGCTAAGCCTCAGAAAGGATGGGAAAGATGCCCAAGGTTACCTGGCTATCAGGAGGCAGGGCAAGAGTTGAAATCCACTCAGTCCGGCTCTACAGCCCACATCCTCAACCACTACAGCACATCATCGATGCACAAAATCATGTTACCCAGTATACAATCATATAAGAAGGCTGAAGCTGCTTTCCTGTTTCCATCAAAGGTCAGGAAACAGTGCAGGGTGGAATTTGTAAGTTATCAGTGACTCTAGCTGTGGGAAACTGGGCAAATAGATAAGCAAACGATGGAGGGGGTACACAACTGCTACGATAATTAAACATCTGTTAGGCGCTCTTATGTTATCCTATCTGGCTCACATAATCAACAAAAGTTTAAAACCAATAAGCATGGCTTTAAGAATGTAATATAAAGCCAGAAAATTATTAAAAATATGAATCTAATGGAAAGTTTTTAAATATCAAATAGAAATTAGTTGTAGAGATTTATCATCTCATTTGTCAGACATATAGTTTATCTTAAACATTACTGAACTGGCTCAGGAAGGGGATAAAAATATCTATGTTATTTCGGTTCCAAAATAGAAGTAAAGATTAGAAATAAGAAATTTCAGTAGAACTGAAACAGTTGGGAATGGATTTATGGAGACTAAGAGCACAGATCTGAAGCTCTGATTCCAGGATGCAGGAGCCATGAAATGAAGTACAGAGTAAATTCATGAAATGTTCCTGTAACTTTGCTCTCGTCAGGGGTTACCCAGTCCCTTGAGATTTTTTTCCCCTCTAATTTCTTTCTCAGAATACCCTCAGCCTCCTAACTTGTCTCCTAATCTCTTGAAATCCTTGCATATGATCTGGGGAGTAGCAAGTGGTTACTAGTATTACTTAACAACCTGCTTTCCACAAAAATGTCCTATTTATAGCACTTGCCAAAGTCTGTGGTGTAAATGCTCACACAGTGGCCAATTTTAAGCTACCAAAATGCCTCTACTGAATTATGAGTATGGCAGAGAGACCATTATATTGCATTGCCACGTTACTGATACAGTAGACATAAATAACCTTGCATGCACAGATAATATTAAAAGGTAGTAGAAACATTAGGAAGTGATGTTTTGAGTATTTATTACTTCTGTTTTTTATTATTATAAATTTGTATTCTTTCTTTTAAGTATACACCATAGTTATTCAACATTTATATACCTAAAGAAGTGATCTCCATGATAAGTCTAGCAAACGTCACACATCATACTATGGTATCACAATATTATTGACTATATTCCCTATGCTGTATATTACATTCCCATGACATGTTTTATACCTGTAAATTTGAACCTCTTATTCCCCTTCACCTTCCCACCCCTTTTTTAATTTTTCAATTTGACATTCAATATTATTTTATATTAATTTCAGATGTACAGCATAGTGGTAAGATATTTATATAATTTAAGAAGTGATTCCCCTAACTAGTCTAGTACCCACCTGGCACTATACATATCCTGTTTCCCTGAAAATAAGATCTAGCCAGAGAATAAGGGCTCACATGATTTTAGGTGCCAAAATATGGTACCTTGGCATACTGAATATTTTAAGCTGAAGGAGTTTGTGGAAAAGGCACCTTTCTCCCTGAAACAGGTCATAAAACCCTCATGTGAGGGATGCGTGCCCTCCGTATCCTGGAGGAATCATGCTAGAGTTTCTTCTTTGGCTAGGTCTTATTTTGGGGGAAACACGGTAGTTATTACCATATCATTGACTTTATTCCCCATGCTTTACTTTACATCCCCATGACTATTTTGTAACTACCAATTTCTATTTCTTAATCCCTTCACCTTTTCCACCCTGCTCCCCAAACCCTTCTATCTATTACTCTGAAAAATCTAGTACCCATCTGGCACCATACATAGTTATGACAGTATTATTGACTATATTCCTTATTCTATACCTTACATCCCCATGACTCCTTTGTAGCAACCAAGTTGTACTTCTTAATCACTTCCCTTTTTCACCCACACCTCCAAGCCCCCTACCATCTGGCAACCATCAAAATGTTCTCTATATCTATGAGTCTGTCTCTATTTTGTTTGTACATTCATTTTGTTCTTTAGATTCATATATAAGCAAAATCACATTGCATCTGTCTTTCTCTGTCTGACATGCACTTAGCACAATACCCTCTAGGTCCATCCATGCCACTGTACATGGCAAGAGCCTATTCCCTTCCATGGCTAAGCAATATACCACTGTACATATGTATCACCTCCTCTTTATCCATTCATTCATCAGTGGACACCCAGATTGTCTCCACATCTTGGCCATTGTAAACAATGCTGCAATGAACATATGAATGCACAAGTCCCCTCAAAGTAGCATTTTGGGTTTCTTCAGATAAATGCCCAGAAGTGGGATTACTGGGTCCTTCTTTGTCTCTTGTTATAGCTTTGTTTTAAAGTCCACTTTGTCTGGTATAAGTACTGCTACCCCAGTCCTTTTTTTTTTAATTTCCATTTTCATGAAATAACTTCTGCCATCCCTTTACTTTCTGTCTGTGTGTGGCTTTTAATTTGAAGGAAGTCTCTCATATGCAGCATATGTAAAGGTTTTGTTTTCTTATCTATTCAGTCCTCCTATGTCCTTTGATTGGAGCATTTAATCAATTTATATTTAAAGTAATTTTTGATAGATCTGTAGCTATTGTCATTTTGATTTCCCTCCCCGCCCCCCCCCATCTTAAAAAAAGTTCCTCTAACATTCCTTATAATACTGGTTTTTGGTGATGAACTCCTCTAGCTTTTACTTGTCTGGGAAGCTCTTTCTCTGTCCTTCAATTTTAAATAACAGCCTTGCTGGGTAGAATACCATTGGTAGTAGGTCCTTGTTTTTTATCACATTGAATATTTTGTCCCAATTCCTTCTGGCCTACAAAGTTTCTGTTGAGAAATCAGCTGACAATCTTATGGGGGCTCCCATATAAGTTACTAGTTGCCTTTCTCTTGTTGATTTTAGAATTCTCTTTATCTTTAACCTTTGCAATTTTAATTATAATGTATCTTGGTGTGGGCCTGTTTGGGTACATCTTGTTCGGGACTCTGCACTTTTTGGACTTGTATGACTACTTCCTTGGCCAAGTTAGGAAAGTTTTCAGTCATTATTTCTTCAAATAGGTTCTCAGTCCTTTCTTTCTCTCTCCTCCTTCTGGTACGCCTATGATGGGAATAATGGCATGCTTGACATTGTCCCAGAGGTCTCTTAAACTGTCCTAATTTTTTTTTGGATTATTTTTACTTGTTGTTCTGATTGAATGTTGTTGTTTTTTTTCTACCTTGTCTTCTAAATCATGGATTCGATCCTCTGCTTTATCTAGTCTGCTGGTGATTCCCTCTAATGTATTCTTCATTTCAGTTATTGTATTCTATACTTCTGACTGGTTGTTTTTTATGGTTTCCATGTTTATTTTGTTTTGTTTTTTTATTTTATGCTTGCTATCTCTCTGTTGAAGTGCTCACTAGGTTCTTTGAGCATCCTTATAACCATTGTTTTGAACTCTGTCTCTGGTACATTGCTTGCCTCCCTTTCCTTTAGTCTTTTTCTGGAGTTTTCTCCTGTTCTTTCATTTGAGATGTATTTGTTTGTTTCCTCATTTCGGCTTCCTCTCTATGTTTGTTTCTATGTATTAGGTAGATTTTCTATGTCTTCCAGTCTTGGCCAGGTGGCCTTATGTAGTAGGTAGCCTATGGAGCACTGTTACACTCTCCCTGGTCACCTGCTCCAGGAGTGTCCCTTGTGTGGGTTGTATGTGCCTTCCTGTTATGGTAGAGCCTTGATGGCTATTGGCCCATCATTGGGTAGTTGGCCCTTAGGCTGACTGGCTGTGGGGTTTCACCACATCCACATCTTATAGGCTGCTATGTGGGGAACTTACCTCACTGAGTGGGATTCGCCCCAGTTGGTTCTGGTGCCTGTTGAGACTGCCCTTTGTGTGTGCCACTTGTGAGGCTAATTGAGCAGTGCTCTGCCCTGGTCTGAAGCCAGCCTCCTACTATGTTTGTTCTGGGACTTTTTGGGTGTGTATGAGGGATTTGGTGCAGACCCAGGTCACCCACTGCCTGTGACCTGCCGAGGACTAACTGGTAGGAATACAAAGCAATCTGTGGGTGTTCTTTGCCTGTGCTAAACTTGGAGGCACATGGGAGAGGCCATGCTGTGAACCAAGGATGGCTGCCACCAGTATGGGGCCTGTGATAGCTTCACAAAATGCCAGGATACTCCAAGGCCTGTTGCAACTGCCAGGTCCCTTGAGGTTCAGACTTTGATAAAGCCTCGTGTGGTACGTGAGTTGGGTGAGGCAGGATCTCCATGAATCACTAGAGTTGGAAGAGTTGTGGTAACCGGGTTAATGTAGATTCTGGTTTGATGCCATTGCTGAGCCTGGAACAGCTCAGCAAAAGTCTCAGAGCACACCAAGGCCAGTCCCCAACCACCTGGAGCCCATGCACTCCTGCAGTTTTTAAAGAAAGAGTGAATGTGGTGGGGCTGGCTGCTCACTGAGGAAGTGCCTCAAGCATTGGTAGAGTTGGTGGAGAGGGCAGGGACCCAGTGAGTCAGCAGGGTGGAGTGAAAGGAGCTCACCAGGCCAATCAGATTCAGATTTGGGGGCAAGTTCAACACAGGAAAGATGGTGTCCACCTGCAGGCTGCTCAGGAGGACACCACACACGGAAAATGGCAACTGTTCTCCAGCCTGCCCCAAAGCCACATCCCTCAGCCTGCCACCATATGCCTCTGATGCCCCCCGAGTCACTGTCCCTTCACCAGTGAGTGAGTGAGTCTATGTGTGGGCCTGTTAAGAAGACATCTGAGCTCCCACACCCTTCCCTCCCACCCAGACTTTTGGAAGCCCCACTGTTTTTCACAGCCAGATATTGTGTGGGCTCCTCTCCCTGACACCAGTACTCTGGGCTAGGGAGCCTGGTGCTGGGCTCTCTCACTCCTTCACAGGGGAACCTCCACAGCTAAGATATTCCTCCTAATTCTCAACTACCACATGGGGGTTTGGGTTCCACATCTCCACCCCTCTGATCAAGCTCCACATGTCTTCTTTATATTCTTAGGTATAAAGCTTCTGTTCAGCCAGACTTCAGATAGTTCTCCAGGTTGGTTGTTTCATAATTTAGTTGTAATTTCAATGTGCTCATGGAAGGAAGCCGGCATGGTATTTATCTTCACTGCCATCTTGGATCTTTGCTCTGTTATGTCTGTTTTTTAATATAATTTAGTCAACTATATACAATTTAATTTTTAGTAATGGCTATATTTAATAAGTATCTCCCAAAATTCCTGAAAATTTAACAGTGGAGTCTCATGGGCCAACACAAGCTGGCTCTAGCACCCTTGGGAGAAGTTTATATGTTCCTAATCTTTGAGTTTTTATTTCTCCTCCATTTAGATTAGTTCATCATTCCATGCCTGCTGTCCCTTTGTAACCTCACTCAAAGCCCATTCTGAATACTACTTCAATTCTTTGTTCTCTAAAATATGATTCATATAACCCTACATGAGTAATAGATGTTTACAAATATTTGGGGATGATTGGGATTTTTTTTAATTTTCTTATGGTTTTTTATATAGATCTTTTTTTAATTATTATTTTTTATTGTGAAATACACATTTTTTAGAATTAGTTTCATATGTACAACACAGTGCAATAGTTATACTTTTTACCCATTGAGG
>NW_017731621.1:2298521-2301091 GCF_001890085.2 Hipposideros armiger | reverse complement strand
GTTGTTTGTTTTTTTGGTGTTGAGTTGAATGAGTGTTTTATAAATTTTGGATATTAACCCCTTATCAGATATATCATTGGCAAGTATCTTCTTCCATTCAGTAAGCTGCCTTTTTGTTTTATTGATGATATCCTTTGCTGTGAAAAAACTTTTAAGTTTGATGTAATCCCTTATGTTAATTTGTTCTTTTATTTCCCTTGCCCGAGGGGATACCTCAGTAAAAATATTACTCAAGGTAATGTCTGCAAATTTACTCCCTATGTTTTCTTGTAGGACTTTTATGATTTCAGGTCTTACATTTAAGTCTTTAATCCATTTTGAATTTGTTCGTGTATATGGTGTAAGTAGGTGGTCCATTTTCATTTTTTTGCACATGTCAGTCCAATTTTCCCAGCACCATTAATTAAATAGACTATCTTTACTCCAATGTAAATTCTTGCTTCCATTGTCATAGATTAAATGACCATATATGGATGGGTTTATTTCTGGGCTCTCTTTCTATTCCATTGGTCTATGTGTCTGTTTTGGTGTCAGTACCATACTGTTTTGATTACTGTAGGCTTGTAGTATGATGTGATATTGGGTAGCATGATACCTCCCACTTTGTTCTTACTTCTCAAGATTGCTGAGCCTATTTGGGGTCTTTTATGGCTCCATATAAATTTTCATATTATATGTTCTATTTCTGAGAAAAATGTCCTTAGTAGTTGAGTAGGAATTGCATTGAATCTATATATTGCCTAAGTAGTATTGACATTATAACTATATTAACTCTTCCTATCCATGAACATGGTATGTATTTCCATTTATTGTATCTTCTTTGAATTCTCTCTTCAACGTCTTATAATTTTCTGAGTACAGGTCTTTTACTTCTTTGGTTAAATTTATTCCTAGGTATTTTATTGTTTTTGAAGCAATTGTGAAAGAGATTGGTTTCCTGATTTCTTCTTCTGATAGTTTATTATTGGTATATACAAATGCAACTCATTTCTGAATGTTAATTTTGTATCCTACTACCCTACTAAATTCATTTATCAGTTCTAACAGTTTTCTGGTGGAGTCTTTGGGATTCTCTATATATAATATCATGCCATCTGCTTATAATGACAATTTTTCTTCCTCCTTTCCAATTTGGATGCCTTTTATGTCATTTTCTTATCTGATTGCTGTGGCCAGAACTTCCAGAACTATGTTGAATAGAAGTGGTGAAAGTGGGCAGCCTTGTCTTGCTCCTGATCTTAAGGGGAAAGCTTTTAGCCTTTCGCCATTGAGTACAATGTTTGCTGTGGGCTTATCATATATGGCCTTTATTATGTTGAGATATGATCCCACTATTCTCACTTTGCTAAGAGATTTTATCATAAATGGCTGCTGGATTTTGTGAAATGCTTTTTCTGCATCTATTGATATGATCATATGATTTTTATTTTTCATTTTGTTAATGTGATATACTACGTTAACTGACTTGCGGATATTGAACCAACCTTGCATACCAGGAATGAATCCCACTTGGTCGTGGTGTATGATCTTTTGAATGGGACACTGAATTCAGTTTGCTAGTATTTTGTTGAGGAGTTTTGCATCTATGTTCATTAGGGATATCAGCCTGTAGTTTTCTTTTTTTGTAATATCTTTGTCTGACTATGGGATCAGAGTAATAGTGGCCTCATAAAATGTGCTTGGGAGCCTTCCCTTCTTCTGTATTTTTAGAATAGTTTGAGGGGAATAGGTATTAAATCTTTTTTGAATGTTTTGTAAAATTCACCTGTGAAGCCACCTGGTCCAGACTTTTTGTTGGAAGCTTGTTGATTACTGACTCAATTTCTTTGGTAGTAATCAGTCTGTTCAGAGTTTCTGTTTCTTCTTGTTTAGACTTGGTAGATTGCATGCTTCTAGAAATTTATCCATTTCTTCCAGATTGTCAAATTTGTTGGCATATAGTTGCTCTTAGTATTTTCTTACAATTTCCTGTATTTCTGTGGCATCTGTTGTCACTTCTCTTTCATTTCTGATTTTATTAATTTGGGTCGTCTCTCTCTCTTTCTTGGTGAATCTGGCTAAGGGTTTGTTGATTTTGTTTATCTTTTCAAAAAACCAGCTCTTGGTTTCATTGATCTTTTATATTGTTTTTCTGGTCTCTATTTCATTTATTTCTGCTCTGGTCTTTATTATTTCCTTCCTTTTACTCCCTTTGGGCTTGTTTTACTGTTCTTTCTCCAGTTCCCTTTGGTGTAAAGATAGTCTTTTGATATGAGATTGTTCTTATTTCTTTAGATAGGCCTGCATTGCTATGAATTTTCCTCTTAGGACTGCCTTCTCTGTATCCCATAGATTTTGAGTTGTGTGTTCACTGTCGTTTGTCTTGAGATAACTTCTGATTTCTTCCTTGATCTCAATTTTTACCCAGTCGCTATTTAGTAGCATGTTATTCAGCCTCCATGTATTTGTGTGCTTTCCAGGTTTCTTTTTATAATTGATTTCTAGTTTTATAGCATTGTGTTCAGAGAAGATGCTTGATATGATTCAATCTTCTTAAATTTATTGAGACAGGTCTTGTGTCCTAACATGTG
>NW_017731621.1:2289590-2297425 GCF_001890085.2 Hipposideros armiger | reverse complement strand
TTGTCCCACAGGTCTCTTAAACTATTTTCATTGTTTTTTATTCTTTTTTGTTGTTGTTGTTCCAAGTGGGTGATTTCTGCTATTTTGTCTTCTAAATCACTGATCCGATCCTCTGCTTCATCTAATCTACTGGTGATTCCTTCGAATGTGTTCTTCATTTCAGTTATTGTATTCTTTAGTTCTAATTGGTTGTTTTTTAAGATTTCTGTACCGTTCTTTATGTCTTCCTTAAGTTCCTGAAACATTCTTTTCATCAGTGTTCTAAACTCTGTCTCTGAAAGGTTGGATACCTCTGTTTCATTTAGTTCCATTTCTTGAGATTTCTTCTGATCTTTTACTTGGGACATGTTTCTTTGTTTCTTCATTCTGGCTGTCACTCTGATTGCTTCAATGTATTAGATCACCAGACTCGACATTGTCTTCCCTTTAAGTCCTTAATTTAGTGGTTCTGTTCATCTAGTGTCCAGGGAACTTCTGAGGTTGAACATCTTATAAATTATTTGTATTTTTGGTGTGATCCTGGGAGGCAGTTGGCACAGTGTCTGTCTATTCCACCATCTATTATGATTGGGATTTTTATATTAGCATGCCTTATACAACTATAAAATTAATGTTAGTCTTTCTTTATTCATAATAGTTTTGTGACCACTCTGAACAATGGAACTTCTCTCTGATCACTTATCTCTATAGACTCCTATTTTCTTCTACTTGAATCATAGACCACTTCTCTTTCTTCCTCTTGCTTACCCTTAACTAAAAAATTATGTTAATTTGTTATACAAGTTGTATTTGTTAGTGTTCTTCTCTAGTCATCTTCCAAAACATGGCCCAGAAGCCTCAAAATTTTACATCTGAAGAAGTTTATCAAGGTATTTTTTTTTACCGTAAATGATTGCTAATCTAAGAGGAATCCTGGAGCTATTTGGTAAATTAATATTGCTGATGTTTGCCACATCAACAAACAAGGATAAGGACCAGTTTATTACCAGAAGCCACAACAATGTGGTTTGTTAGAGACCTTGATGGTTAAAGCAGAAGTTAAGACATTCAGAATTAACAGACACCAGGGCAGATCAGCAGAAGGTAGGCAGAGCAGAAGGCAGTTGAGGTCACATAGGCATGAGCATCCAGAAGTCCATGGGGTGATCTCAAAATGGAGACAAGATTCTCATTCAGGGAAGCACTTCTAATATGCTTCCTGTTCCATCACAAAGTAAGGCCAACCCAGCCTACAATGAAGCAAAAACGAGAGACTAAAAAAAAAACAAAAAAAAAACTGTAGTCTTTGAAAAGAGAAAGTGGTCATCTGTCTCTACATGTTCATTACATGATTCTAGAAGCCAAGCAATTTGTTATCTTCATAACACCCATACTACTCGGTGCAGATTATTTAATAACTCTAGACCTTAGTTTGAGGATAAAGTAGTGAAATCAAACACTTGGAACTGCTGTGGACACCACAAAAATGATGCATTACCCAACTTCAGGAGCTGCTATTCATAGAGTCAATGATACGAATGGCAACTCCATGCATGCTGCCATTTTTCATATTAAAAAATTTATAAAGCCCAAAATTAACAACACATATAATTTCTGTTGCCTTAACTATAATATATTATTAGTCTCAGTTACATAAATAATAATATTTCTGATGTCAGAGAGTATAAGAATCCTAGAGTAATCCTATTCTGTATTAAAGTAATGCACCACTTATAATTTAACCTAAATTCTTGTATTCCATGTTATAATTTTAACCATGCTCCTCTTATGTCATTGAGATAGTACCAATTTTTATATAAAAATAAATCAGTAGTCCTTAAGACGTGTGTGTATGTTTCTATAATCATAGAGTATTGCAGAATATATGCACATTACCTGACTTTTGTGAAAATAATCCTCTCTTATTGTATTTTCTGTAAGATAGAAACATACTACAATAGACATGGCATGATAGGCATATTAGTTTAAAATCCATTCCAGGGACAATTTCTATTTCACTAAGCTTGGTTGGATATCAAAATTGCTACAGTGTAGTTGAACATCATCAAAATAAAAGTTGATTTCTAGGGCATACACAGGGGAGACTCTATTGTTTATTGGGTCTTATTTGTTTATATAAAGCAGATGTTTAATGCACATTCCTTTTATAAACCATAATACCTCTCTACCTCTGTTTGGCTCTTTATGCCAAAAGGGTATATTGTGGATTTATAAACTATATTTCCTAGGAGTAAAAATACATTTGTACCTATATGGATCCAATTTTCTTTACTTGTATTTGAATGTAGTAGGAGAGATTCTTAATGAAATTTAATGGTATCTAAAATGCACTCTTGGTGCTAAGTGTTATTTTCACATGTGCCTATTATTTAAACTTATTCCTATAAAGCATGCTTTCCACATTTGGCTCTAGATTGTGAGCTTCTTTAGGGTAGGAATACATCCTATTGCTCTTTGTATATAAGCAGATATAGACATCTAACAGATGTTCATAAATATCTGTTGAATGAACAGGATTGCAATAACTCTGAACATGAGTCCAATGCCAGAGCTATTTCGTTGAAAACTGAAAAATCTGGCTACAAGGTCAAAATCAACACCGGAATGTGAGAACATAGGTAGAAGGGAAAAGAATAAGAGAACGTAGCAGTGGGCTGTTGAGAGAAAACTTTGAAGCAGAAGGATTGCCAAGGGGAGCAATATTAGGAGATGCAACTCTCAGTGTTAGAGAGCTGTCCCGTAGACCAGCCAGAGGTCAGAGGAGGCCGTGCGACTCCCCCGGGCTGGCCTCTCCATGATTTCATTTCTTTTCGGACCTGCCAGTAACATTCTTACATGCTCTGAGAATTTGGCCCTGAATCCTGTGAATACTCACATCTCAGTCTCCCTCACTTATTGCCTCATAGTCACATTTTTCTGCTGTGTGTCCCCCTAACATTCCACAACTCTCACACAAATCATTAGTCAAGTGAAAATGAAAAGATCAGTGCAGTTGCCAGCCTGTGAAACAACAGAATCTCTTCCCACAGGTAGTACTCTTATTCAAACAAACAAACAAACAAACA
Organism: Hipposideros armiger; assembly: GCF_001890085.2. Taxonomy (NCBI): domain Eukaryota; kingdom Metazoa; phylum Chordata; class Mammalia; order Chiroptera; family Hipposideridae; genus Hipposideros; species Hipposideros armiger. The sequence goes on along the minus strand of NW_017731621.1, from coordinate 2,294,360 downwards.
AACAAACAAACAAACAAACAAACAGGGAGGGAAGAATGAAGGGATGGGGGAGGGAGGAAGGAAGGAAAAGTGGGGAGAGAGAGGAAGAAATATGTTTATTTTCTTCCTGCTTAAAGACAGAATGTGGGAAAAAATCTAAATGTAAATAATTTTTTACATCTCATAATGAGAACACATGTGAATGTAAGTTTATACATAGAAATAATATAAGAAAAGAGAATCTAACTTTGTTTTCTGCTTAATGACCAGAAATTTGTGAACACATTAAGAAACAGAACTTTTATTGCATCTTACAGTGTATGCCTGTGAGATTTCTTTAGAAATTGGACGCTGTTGATTTTCTTCTCAGACATCATGCCCATAGTTTAGGTCACTAAAATAAAATTGAATGGCACTGATGGAATCAAATCTAAATGAATTATCATGCATTCTCAAAAACATAGATAATAAGCATAGCAATTTTAAATTCCCAAATATCCTTCCCATCTTCAATGTAAGCAAACATGTTTTATATCTTTAATTATAGAGTGCTGATTTTTTTCATTGAAATTGTTATTGATTATGGGGTAGATTTAGTAATTTTTAAATTTTTACTTATAAAACTAAAGTTATAGAATATCGATTCTCTTGAGACTTCATCTTCAATTAACTATCACTTTCATCCATATTATTTAATTCATTCAATAAACGTATATTGAAGCTTAAGTATAACTCAGCATGAGAGTTACAGAGATAAACAATATGCACGAACCTATAGTCTAATGAGGAAAACAAAAGAACAAAAGACAGAGAGCAGCCTGGAGAAGTCAGGGAGCATTTCTTGGGAAGATATCATGTTGGAATGACCTCTTATGTATGTGTATTGGGTGTCAAGGGGAGCAGTAGTGGTTAACGCCAAGTGAGTAAGCTATCATGGGGACCTTGCATGTTATGTTGTGAAGTTGCAGTCATTTGACATGGTTTAAGAGGGGATTACTTTTTCACATATGCTCTGTAGAAAGATGACTGTGGTACCTTATGGAATATGAATATGAGGTGAGCAGGAACAGTCAAGAGGACCAGTTAGGGAACCATTGCAGTCTGAGTCAAATCAGTAACAGCAGGAAAGAGAGAAGACTGGATATGTGGCAGCCATCAAGGTGTTACTGGGGTTTATCTTTAAGAAAGAACTTGATTTTCAGCTGCAATAAATACAGTTAGCCAACTGGAATGTCTTTGAAATCTGCTAGTGTTTGAATTTGATATCGCACTCACCCTGAGTAGCCCAGCCAGTGATCAGCATGACTGTAGCCCTGGCTTTGGCCATTTCTGGCCAACATGGGACTCTCCTAATGGTCCGTTCCTAGTACACAGTTCCCTACTGGTTTGACTTAGATTTGATAGGATCTGCCTTGTCTGAAACTCCCTGCCCAATCCTGTTCACTCCTCCCCTTCCTTCATGGGTGTCAGATCTGCCACACAGCCCAGTGGCTCATTTTGTCCAATTCTGCTTCTTTCCCTCTTTATCTTTCACAGGTGTGACACCTGAGTGTGCTGCCTGCACTCATCTCCAGCTCAGCATCTATTATACTTCCAGAAAAAACATGATAGCCACACAGTATTTGAGAAATCATTAGAAGGTAGAATTGACAGGAACTTTGTGTGCTGGACATAAAATAAGTCAGAAAGATGATGCAAAAAACAACTTAGGATTTTTGCTTGGATGACACTTCAGTTCACTGAAATATGCTTATAGGAAGAAGAGCAGGTCTGGATGTGGTGGGTTTGGAGATGGTGAAACTGAGATTCCTGAGGCAATAGTTTATCCCAATAAGTAATTGTAGCCAAAGGTTTATAACTCAAAGAAAGCTCCCAAGTCTGTCTGTATACATTAAGGAGGCACGTCTTGTAGTCATGAGCATTTTGCTCTGCAAACCTGATTGATTAACGAAGATACAACTCTAGAAAGCAATAGTTGTGCAATTCTACCATTAATTGTAGTAGTGCGATGATTGTGTGATTATATTGTGACACACACATACACACACACACACGTGTTGTACAACAGAGAGACAGAATCATGTAGTGCTTAGCACACAGCCTTTTCTACTCATTGTATACAAACTGGAGTAAACATTTTTGTGCCTCACTTTTGTTTTTGTTTTTTTTCAATTGTAAAATACAATCAAAATAGTACTAACCTCATAGGATTCCTATGAGAATTGAATGAAAAAACAGATGATAAGCCCTTGGAGTAGTGCCTGACATAAAGCTATTTTTCTACAAACTATTACATGACTTTATCTCTTATAGTGCCTAGCAGGGTTATTTTTATATAGTCCACATGTAATATATTCTTGTCAAGACAATGAATGGGATACAAGTGAAAAGAAAATAAGAATTTTGGAATTCCATGGACATGATACCCTAAATACCAAGAATTGACTTGTAAAGGTCAAAGTTTAATTCCAAGCCAGATGCTGCCATATTCTTTTCTGATTTTCTAGAATTCATAGCAAGAAAGAAGGCATGGTGCTAAATCGTCCTTACCTCTGCATAAGAATGTGATTTTCAGACTCAATGAGCTCCCTCCAAAAACCCTTAGAAATTTTAGTCACATACTCCAGCCCCTCCATCAGAAATCTTAGGCTTCAAAGGAAGTAAAAAGTTGTACTTTTTTTAGTAGATTAGTAGTGATGTTCTTATAAGAATAGTGAGTGAGTCACTCACTATCAGCTCAACTAAACGCCATTTTTACCTGTACGTTTTTATTTCTGTCACAATTAACTTTATCTGTGCATGTTTGCAAATCAGCACCAACTAACTACAAGGGCTTGATTTTCATCCTAGGTCCTATGTCAGGGATCCTAGTTTGAATGCCAAGAAGGTTTACATATTTGACTCTTTGTCCCACTCTTGAAAATACAATCACTGATTATATAAAAATCATACTGTTTTTTATAATTGATATATAATTGACATATATTAGATTTAGGTACACACACAATGATTTGATATACATATTAAATATGTATAATAATATACATATTAATCCATCACCACACTTTTTATTCCTTCTGATGAGAACTTTTAAGACTTTCTTAGCATCTTCCACATATATTGGGTCATCGGAAAAGTCATGACACATTTTTCAACAAAAAATATAGAAAAAATACATCATGACAGTTCTGACAACCCAATACAATACAGTATTATTATCTATAGTCACCATGTTGTACCTTACATCCCTAGGACTTATGTATCTTACTCATATAACTGAAAGTTGGTACATTTTAACACCTTTACCCATTTCCCCCCCTGTCCCAAGCTGTAGTAACTGGCAGTCTTTTATCCTTATCCATGAATTTGGTTTGGTTTTGTTTGTTTGTTTGCTTGTTTGTTTGTTTTTGAGATTTGAAATATAAGTGCAATCATACAGTATCTGTTTTTCTCTGTATAACTTATTTCACTTAGCATAATTCCTGCAAGGTTTATCCATGTTATTGCAAATGTCAGGATTTCCTTCTATTTTATAGCTGAATGATATTTCATTATTCACTCATCCAACAATGGACACTTAGATTGTTTCCATGCCTTAACTGTTGTAAATAATGCTATCATGAACACGGGGGTGCAGATATTTTTTTGAGTTAGTGTTTTCCTTTTCTTTGGATAAATACCCAGAAGTGGAATTGATGGATTATATGGTAGCTCTATTTTTATTTTTATTTTTTTGAGGAACCCTCATACTATTTTCAGTAGTAACTGTACAAATTTAAATTCCTACCAACAGTAAGCAAGGGTTTCTTTTTCTCCTAATCCTTGACGACACTTGCTATTTTTTGTTTTAGTTTTTGACAACTGCCATTTCAGTGTGTGAGGTGGTATCTCACTGTGGCTTTGATTTTCATATCCCTGATGATTAGTGATGTTGAGCACTTTTAATGTACCATTAACCATCTGCATGTCTTCATTAGGAAAATGTCTGTTCAGCTCTTCTACCAATTTTTTAATTGGATTTTTTTTTTTGCTATTGAGTTATATGAGTTTTTAAATATATTTTGGATATAAATATATTTTGGATATGATTTGTAAATCTTTTCTCCTATTCAGTAGGTTGCCTTTTCATTTTGTTGATGGTTTCCTTTGCTTGGCAGAAACTTTTTAGTTTGATGTAGCCCACTGTTTATTTTTGCTTTTGTTGCCTTTGCTTTTGGTGTCAAATTAAAAAAGATCACAAGACTGATGTCAAGGAGTTTGCTGCCGAGGTGTTCTTCTAGGAGTTTTCTGGTTTCAGGCCTTATATTTGACTCTTTAATTCATTTTAGTTAATTTTTGTGTATGGTGGAAGACGGTGGTCCCATTTCAGTCTTTTGCATGTGGCTGTCCAGTTTTTCTGACACCATTGTTGAAGAAACTGTCCTTTCTCCATTGTATATTTTTTCTAATTTGTCGTAAAATAATTGACCATATATGTATGGGCTTATCTCTGGGCTCTCTTTCTGTTCCATTGATCTGTGTGTCTGTTTTTATGTTAATACCATACTGTTTTAATTACTGTAGCCTTGTAATATAGGTGGTTTTTATTAAATTATTTTTTATTATGAAATACACGTTTTTAGAATTAGTTTCAGCTGTACAACACAGTGCAATAGTTATACTTTTTACCCATCGAAGTGACAACACCCCTCCCCCAATCCGCCGCCCCATTTCCCCCCAATATCATACATGTCTGTTACAAATCCCTTGACTCCACTCCCACACTGTACTCCACGTCCCATGACTATATAT
>NW_017731621.1:2253781-2285625 GCF_001890085.2 Hipposideros armiger | reverse complement strand
TGAAACATTCTTATCATCAGTGTTCTAAACTCTGTCTCTGAAAGGTTGGATACCTCTGTTTCATTTAGTTGCATTTCTTGAGGTTTCTTCTGATCTTTTACTTGGGACATGTTTCTTTGTTTCTTCATTCTGGCTGTTGCTCTGATTGCTTCAATGTATTAAATCACCTAGAAAGAAAAAATAGAAAAAGGAAAGAAAAGGAAAAAGAGAAAAAAAAGAGAGAGGAAAAAAAAGGGAGAGGCTCTCTGCCCACTGTAATCTGCACTGCAGACCACTTGCTCAGCAATAGAGAGATTCTGGGCAACTCTGCACCAGCTGCTGGGGGGAAGGGCTCAGTGCATCATGCACCAACCTCCCTCTAGACTTGAAGTAACCTTCCCACAATTAGTTGCTGTGTGCTTTGGAACTGTGCTAACCATCCAAAATCCTCACAGGTTGTTGGGGGCTGTCTGCTGCTCCAAAAAACCCTCTGTGGCCTGCAGAGGTAGGAGCTAGGGACCAGGGGCTCAGGGTGCCCCTGGCAACACAGCTCTAGGTGGGTGGGGCAGGCCCCCAAGGCACCACAGGGTGTGGTCAGTGGCCCCCACCAAGTTAGAGCAGCATGCACTCCTGCATCAGCAGCCAACCCACACAAACTCGCCTGGAAAGCCCCGCCTGAATCATGCAGGTGCACAGCTCGTGGCCCTACATGCCCAGGAAAACTCCTTGTCTCAGCCTGTCCCAATCAGCCGCTCAAAGATCAGGCCGAGCAGCCCGATAGCCTATTGCCACCAATACAACTCTGCATGCGCAGTACGGAAATCAGGGACCTAAGGCGAGTTGTGCACTTCTGGGTCTCAATAAGCAGTCTGTCAGAGCGCACTTGCCCGGAGTTTCCCTGGCTATGCAGCACAAACAGTATGGAAGGTGAGGATCCAAGGCCGCATGCGCACACACGCATGCATGCATGCATGCACACGCACTCCTGCGCCAATTTCAGCAGACCAATGCAGTCCCAGACCTGAGCCTCTGTGGGAGTGCCCAGCCCTGAAAAAATGGAGGCCTCCTGTGCACTTCTCGTGTGCAAGCTCCACACCGGGGTAACAATGGTTCCAAAACCTCCAGCTCCCGTGCCAAAGGCACTCAGTTAAATCCTTCCCACAGGCTCCTGGGCCCCGCTCACAAAGCTACTCCCTCCACCAGGAACCAGGTGAGTGCTCACCAGCGAGCGAGTCGGTTTGCCAGCTCCACTGTTTCTCTAGCTGCCCCCAACCTCACCAAGCTGAGCAAAGAGAGCCCTCACTATTTTTTCCTTCCAGCTATCATAGAACTCCTCTTCCTGGCAATGTAACTCTGGGCTGGTGAGCGCGGTGTGGGGCCGGAGGGTCTCGCCCCCAACCGGAGAAGCCTCCCCACTGCTGAGGTGACCCTCACAAGGTTCGCCCTCTCTCGTCTCTGCCCCTCCTACCGGACTTGACGTGGCCTCCTCGTTAAATCCTTCATCTAGAGGTTCTGCTCATCTAAGGTCCAGGGAACTTCTGAGGTTGAATATCTTCTACATTATTTGTAATTTTGTTGTGATCCTGGGAGGTAGTTGGCACAGCGTCTGTCTATTCCACCATCTTACTGGAAGTCCTGTAATATAGTTTTAAATCAAGGGACATGATGACTCCAGCTCTGTTCTTCTTTCTCAAGATCACTTTGGCTATTTAGGGTCTTTTGTGGTTCCATAATATTTTTAGAATTGTTTGTTCTATTTCTGGAAAATACCATTGGGATTTTCATAGGGATTGCATTGAATCCGTAGATTGCTTTGGGTAGTATTACATTTTAACAATACTAATTCTTCCAACCTATCAGCACAAACTATATTTATTTGTGTCTTTCTCAGTACCTTTCATCAATGTCTTAACAGTTTCAGTATACAGGTCTTTCACTTCTTGATTAAATTTATTCCTAGATATTCTATTCTTTTGATGCAATTGTAAATGGGATTACTTTCTTAATTTTACTTTCTAGTAATTCATTATTAGTGTATAGTAATGCAACTAACTTTTGTATATGGATTTTGTATCCTACAACTTTACTGAATTTGTTTATTAGGTCTAATAGTTTTTCACAGGTCTTTAGAATTTTCTATATGTAATATCATATAATCTGCCAATAGAGACCATTTTAATTCTTCCATTCCAATTTGGACACATTTTATTTCTTTTTTTGCCTAAGTTCTCTGGGTAGGATTTCCAATACTGTGTTGAATGAAAGTGGCAAGAGAGAGCGCTCTTGACTTGTAATTGACCTGAAAGGAAAAGCTTTCAGGTTTCACTATTGAGTATGTAGTTAGCTGTGTGCTTGTCATATATGGTCTTCATTATGTTGAGGTACATTCCCTCTGTATGATTTTTACCCTCTTTGTTGAGTGTCTTTATCATAAATGGATGTTGTAAGATCATAAGTTCTAAACCCTCTATGAGAACACATGATCTGACAATGATATTTTGTTATATTTAAGGGTGTCTTTAGATAGTCTAGAAAAAACATTCAGTATGCCAACATGTTGGAGTTTTGTGATATTTCAATTTTTACTAGAATAATTAAATAGGATATTTGAGGCTTCTAGAAATTTTATTCTAGAAATTCTAAAGTAAATGGTTGTCCTAAGTATGGGATCTATTTGCTAACAATTATCCTAAAGTATTAAATTATTTTATGTGAGTAAACTTAGAGCCTAAGTAAAAATTTAGAGGTAAGATTTCATATTAGAACCTAGTGAATAATATATAAGATACTAGTAACAGAAAATAAAGGCTTTAATGTTGTTCATATAGCATATTCCCTTCAAGTTAGCCCCACATTCATTCACATACCAACCTTTTACTGATTTTCTTTTAGTGGATATATAATTTAAACTGTAACTACACATTGCTTTACTTCAGATAACAGGAACATTGCAAGTTCAAATGCAAAACTATTATATATTCTCAATGAAATATTAAATCTGTTTCAAAATTCAGTTTACATGATATTAACTGTAGCTATATTCTGTATTAGAGATTGTTTCCCTCTGGCATCGAGAAGCATCAAGTTCATTCTCATATTCTATTTCAGGTCAACAGAGGTTGCTTAATTAGCAACTAGTTGAACTAGTAGCATTGCAAAGCAATTCAACTCTGATAGTTTTAACAACTATAATAATATTTTATACACAGTTGTTTCATAGAAATGATAACTGATAGTATGTGGCTCAACTTTCCACCCAATGCTAAAATTTGTTGGCAATTGGCCATTCAACTTCCACTTAACCTTTTCCACTTAACCAGGCCCTAACTACCTGATGAGATTGTACAGTTTATGGTTTGACAGCTCCAGATTTTAGACAGCCCTTCAGCATTTATATATTTACACAGTTCACCATATCTCTTGGCAATTAATTTATGACAGAAATTAAATACTTGATAATATTAAAATGACACATTTTAGTTAATCATATTAACTTAATTCCCTTTACATGTAGTATGAACTTTGTAAGAGAGAACATAAACTGCATAAACAAAGGTTAGCATGTATCTCATTTAGGTGGCCAAGACACCAATAATTGCTCCCAAGTATTAACACCAACAGACACCTGCTTTTGCTTCCCTACTTCAAGGGCCTATGCTTAAATCTCAAAAATTTCAGCCATCAGCCTCCTATGTTCTTGCCCCTAAACACTTAATTTCTGTTTGCCACTATTACACACAATAACTGAATTGCCTCACCCCAAATCCTTGTCCCTAATTTGGTGGCAACAAGGGTGAAGAGTAAATTAGCTGACCAGCCACATGAACCATGGCTAAAGATGAGTGATGCTAGAGCCCACTTTCACTGTTTTCATTTAAACACCACTTTTCTCCTTAAGTGAGCCAATTTTGGAATGAAATTATGTAGAAATAAAAAATGGCATATATGGAAGATGATGTGTGCTTCTCATGCTAATTAGATGCCCTTAATATTTCTTAGCTGGGACTGAAGTCTCAGAAATAAAGATCAAGCACACAGCATATTCCAACTAGTCCCACTGAGGCATGGGTGGCCCTGGAGCAGGGTGTGTCTCAGGAGATCATTATCTGGCTGGAAGTGCTTTAAGAAGGATATCTGTGGCAGAGATCTAAGGAGCTCACAACATTCAAAGCAAAGTGTTTGGATCTCTATTCAAAAATTTTTGACAAATGCTTCAAGGTGTAGAGGCAAGAATTACAAAGATCCCATTTCTCAGCTTACCCGGCTCCCCTATAGAGCTTCAACATTAATTTCAAAGACTTGCCAGGCTTGCATCAGCTCTGTGGGGCATGGACCCAGGCGAGAGATGGACCAAAGCCAGGAGAAAAGAAAAGCTGAGCGGGGAAAAGGAAAGTTCTGTGGATACATTTTAGTACAAAAGAGAGCTCCTTCTCACCCATATGAGTGCCAATGCAACAGATATAAGCATGCATCATATATTTACAAAATATGTATATAATAGAAATTATATCATATGTAACATGGAGATACACCTGATTATGTACAGAATGAATAAAATACACATGTTCATTTTTCACAAAATTTAACCTGAGGGAAACTGAGATAGGAGAAGTAAGGATATTAGAATGCCACCATAAATCCTAGTGGTTTGTTTTTCCTTACCAATTAACCATTGATTACTATTTTTCATCAGCGAGACCATAGTGAAAGATACCACATTATTCAATTTGATTTAGGGCCTGAGTAATGAAAGCTCAGAGACTGAGAAATTTGCCGCGAGAAGGGAGGAAGGGGAAGAAATGGATTCATATGAAGATTGGAAAATAGGTATATCTCTATTTCTTCTGTAAGCCTTAAATTTAATTTTTCATATCAGGTCTTTAATCCATGTGGCAGTTATTCTTGTGTGTGCTGTGGAATGGGAATCTATTTTTTTTTAATTTTATATAGGTAATGATATATCCCAAATAATTTATTAAGTGACTTTCTTCACCCACTAATGCACAACAATACCTCTCTCATATTAAGTCCCCATATATGCTTGGGTCCATTTCTGGGTTCTCCACTGAGTCGCATCTACTTTCTACTCCTATGCTAATACTAAACTATCTTAATTGCTATAATTTAAAAATAAATGTTAGTATATGGTGTAACTCATACACAAGCACCTTTCTCTTGTTCAAAATTGGCTGGTTTTTGTTTTGTCAGGTACATTTAGGATCAGGGGGTCAAATTCCACTAAAACACTTTAGGGATTTAACTTAAATTACATTTAAATTATAGAATAATTTGGAGTGAGTCTACATCTATATACTAATTAGTTTTAGTACCAATTGATATATAATCAAAAGAGAATTTCCATGGATTATAACAGTACATCTACTGGACCACCAATGTCTGCATCACTACATTCTCTCTGTTGCCGTAGCTGAACTATCCTTGTTCCCATCTGAAGTTAGTCCTGTTCATTTCACACTCTTTTGCCTTATCAAGCACATTTCCAGCAATTCTGTCCTTTTCTCTTACATCTCTACCAGATTAGTTTCCATCAGTATACAAATACGAGTATGATTTATTTCTGCCATCTTAAAAAAACTACCTCTTCTTTACCTCATTTCTCCCTCCAGCTATCAGTCCAGTTCCCTCTTTTCCTATGCCACAAAATTATTTAAAAGCATTGTTTTAGCTTCAATTCCTCTCCTTCTGATCTCCCTTAAACTCCTTTGAGTCAGTCTTTCTCACCATTCCATTAAAATTACTCTTGCCAATATGACCAATAGCTGCCATATTGCTACATCCAGGTGAAGTTCTATTTTTCTAGAAAATGGTCGAATTTACCTAATTACAAATGTGGGGGCTAAAAAAATTCACATTTTTTCTCCCAACTTCTAAGTTCTTCTAGCTTGGCTAATTATCAAACACAGATTAATAGGAGAAAATCAAATTTTAATACATGTGCATGGGGAATTCACATAAGCATGAAAAATTCCAAAGGCACAGAGGCAACATTGGATGTATATGACATTTTAGACAAAGAAGAGGAAGGGGCTATTAGACTTCAGAATTGAGAATTGGTGATTTACAGGTAGTTAAGGAAGATCTGAATATGTCAGAAAAATTATTGCCAGCCAACTCAGAAACAATGGGACACTGAGTATCCAGCTAACAGACCTGGAGTCTTCCTGACTAATGCTAGGTGAAGATTCTGAAGGTGATTAAGCCAAGGCTTCCTTCTGGAAGCAGATTTTTCTGTTTGAACCTCTTGGGCAGGAAAGGGCAGAGGGCAAAAGGTCCTTTCTGAGTCTTATTTCTTAATAAAACAGCTTAAAATCAGTAACCAAAAAGTAGATTTAGGGTGGCAAAATTTTGGATCCCTTCACAAATATATTGGCATATCATTATTTATTATATAATCTTTTCAGCATTTCCAACATCTGTAGAGGGGGATTTTGTCTTTTAGTTCTATCTTGTTCCATGTGTGTGTGTGTGTGTGTGTGTGTGTGTGTGTGTGTGTGTGTGTGTATGTGTGTTTCTTTCCTTTCAGAGAATATTTTTTTGTTGTTGATCTTCTTTTATCAGTTTCTGCTCTTGCCTTCAGTTTTTTGTTATAATTTCTTTGTACCCATTTTGCTATTTTTCTATCTTCTCAAGATTGAGATGTACATATATTTTTCATATTTATTTTTCTAATGAAAATATTTGTTTTGAAAAGTTTTATATGTGGCATTTTATTAGTATTATTTTCAAAATATTTTCTAATTTTCAGTATAATTTTTTTTCTGTGACTCATGAGTTACTTAGACATGTATATCTCACATTCTAAATGAAAGACTTTTCTATTATCCTTTAAATCTTTATTTTATTGCCTGGAGGTCAGAGAACATGCTCTATCTTACATATTTTTTTTGAAATTTGCTAAGACTTGCTATATAATCTACCATATTATCAAATATCATACAACTTTATGTGAACTTGAATGTATATTTGAAGTATTAGGGTGCAGAACTCTATATTAGTTACTAAAGTTTCATAATTATAATGTTCAAATTTTTTGCATTCTTATTTTTTTTGTCTACTTGTTCTGTCAATTACTACAAAAGTTGTGTTAAAATATCCAGTTGTGAATGTGAATTTCTCTTTTAATCTTGTAGTTTTATTTCTGTTTCATATATTTAGAGTCCATACCTACAAATTTAGTTATAGTTTTCTGGTAAATTGGACTTTTTCTCACTATGAACTAAACCTTTTATGCCTAATAGTACATTTGCTTACAAATTTCTTTTGGAAAGAATTAATCTGGTATGTCTTTCTTCATCCTTTTAATCAACCTTTCTGTATATTTTTAAATATGTCTCTAGTAAGGAACATGTTGTCAGATTTTATTTGTTGTTGTTTTGTTTTCCAGCCTGAAGAATCTTTGGGGTTTTTTTTTTAGAGCATTCAATCTATTTGCATTTAATATAATTAATTGTATAATTGGATTTGTGCTTTGTTTTTTCTCTACATGTTTAATATTTCCTTTATGCCTTTTTTGCCTTTTTAATCTCTTGAGCATTTTCCTTTCTTTTTTCTGTTTTTAGCACCACTAGATTAGAATTTTACACTTTCTTATTAAAAAACCATTTTTTTCAGTTAATTTAATGTTATAAGCAGAGTTCTAAGATGACCTGAATGGCTCAGGCCTTTGTAGAAACCCTCCTCCACTTGAGTGTGGACAGGATTTGTGAATACGATGAGATATCAGTGCCATGATTTTGTTACTTCATATGGTAAAAGGGATTTTTCAGGCGTAATGAAGGTCCCTAATAATTTGACTTCCATTTGCTAAAAAGATTTTACTAGAAGGGAGAGAAGGGGTGCTGACATAATGAGGTGAGCCCTCTAAATAGAAAAGCAGCAACAAAGAAAAAGAACACGCATTAATAAGAGAAAGATTTAAAAGGCAGATAACTAGCTGACTTCCCAGCAGCAACAATGAAAATCAGAAGTTATTGGAGTCATATCTTCAATGTGCTGAAAAAAGTCCAACTATTGGGTTGTTGGAAAAGTCGTGACACATTTTTGCAACAAAAAACAGAAAAAAATATGTCATGATTTTTCTGACAATCCGATAGAATTCTATACGAGACCAAGACATCTTTGAAAAATGAGAGAATAAAGAAACAAGATTTTTTTAAGTGAGAAAAAAGTGAGTTTTTCACTAGAAAGTCACTAAAAGAAAATTCTGAAGTATGTCTGAGTATACAAGTCAGAAGCGATGTGTTCCAGGAGAATATTATATGATGTAAGAAGTAATAAAGAGCAAATAAAATGTGTGTGAGCAAATATACACGTAAATGAGTTTTGACAATATAAACCATGAAAACCACAGTGTGTCCTTACAGTAAAAATACAACAAAATAGACTTAAACTTTATTAAAAGTTTACATTACATAAAAGTTACATTATCTGTACATTAATTTTAAAATATGAGAAAATGAATATGCATTAAACTTTCTAATGCAATCACTAAATATATTGGTTTTGTATTGCTGCATAACCAATTAGAACAAACTTGGAAGTTTGAAACAACACAAATTATGTCACAGTTTCCATGGGTCGGGAGTCCAGCAGGTGCTAACTGAATCCTCTGCTCAAGCTGAAATCAGTTTGGGTCAGGACTGCAAGATCTGAGGCTCAGGGTCTTTTTCCAAGCCCACTGTTTGTGGAGAAATTCAGTTCCTTGTATTTGTAGGACTGAGGACTCAGCTCCTTGAAGGCCACCTGCCATTTCCTGACACATGGCCCTCTCGATAGTGTGACAGCCAGGCAGTGTGATTCCACTGCTGTTTACCTACTGAAATAATTGTAAAATAATGTACAATGAACAAGCAAATAGCGGGGAAAGTAAAATGAATTTTAAAGTATTTTATTAACCCCAATAAATAGGAAAGGGTAAATTAAATGTTCCGATTTCCAGAAAAAGCAACTCACAAAATTGGCAGAAAATCTGGGTAGATGTGTATCTGTATTAACAATTATTAAATCTGTAATTGAAATCCTTCCCAAGTTCAGATATATTCACCAGTAAATTCTTTCAAACACTGAAGGGAGAAATAACACCACAGTTTTCCAGAGACTATAAAAAGAGGTCACATCTCCATTTCATCTTAGGAGGGGAACAGAACTGCAGTGGTTGCTACAGCACACTGACTTTTTGACTGAGTCACTGATTGCCTCCTTGATTTGAGTGTTGGCAGCTGATAGCTCTCAGTTGAGTCCCTCTAGAGCAGCGGTTCTCAACCTGTGGGTCGCGACCCCTTTGGGGATCGAACGACCCTCTCACAGGGGTCGCCGGGTACTTGTATGTGGGCGTATCTGCATGTGGGCCTGGAGACGGCTAGAGGAGCGGTGTCTCGGTTCCTAAGACCATCGAAAATATGTGTTTTCTGATGGTCTTAGGCGACCCCTGTGAAAGATTGAGAACCGCTGCTCTAGAGGAATTTCTAATGGCCTGAGAGACTACACTCTCCAGGTCACATCACTCTAAGCAACCTCACCCATAGACTGGGCTATTAAGTGGTATAAAGGCTCCACCCCAAACTCCCATCCCCACTGCCTTAGAAAAGAATAGTGCTGAAGGGTCATCCTATCTCTCAACTCCTCTGGATTGCCTGGGGCCACTGTTGTGACTTGATCACATTAAAACTCTTTCTTTCCCCACCCACCTTACTTCCTTCAGTCTCACACAGGCATCCTTCATCTGCATGCAAATCTGTCTCAGCATCTTTTTTTCCTGGGGAATCCAATTTAAAACAATAATCTTGATATTAAAACTTGAAGAGGACATTATAAGAAAGGACTGTCACAGCCATTACCTCTCATGAGTATAGATGCAAAAATCCTAAATAAAACATTAGAAGATAGATTTCAGCAGTATACAATGGGGATACCACATCTTGACCAAGTTAAGTCCATTACAGGAATTCACAGTTAGTAGTTTAACATTTGAAAACAATTGATGTACTTCATCACATTGACAGGAAGAAAAAGAAAGAAAAATCATGATCATGTCAATAGATGAAGTAAAAGCCTTTGATAAAATTCAACATTCATTTAAGCCAAAAAGCTCTGAACAAACCACTAATAGAAGCAGAGTTCCTTTATCTGATGGAGAGAATCTAGAAAAATCCTTTAGCAAACACATATGAGTATGATAAAACAATATGGTGAATGTTTAAATTAAAAAAAATTATTACAGTAAAGACACATTACTGTTAACCCCCCTCAAAAGATCCCCCCCCCCTTCCTGCTTCAAACACACTTATCCCATGGTTCTTGCCACTTTCTGAAGCAGTTCTGGAAGTCCTCTTTTGTGAGTGTCTTTAGTCGCTGTCTTGGCTGCCTCGATGTCCTGAATCAATTCAAAACATTTACCTTTCATGGTCATTTAGACTTTAGGGAAGAGCCAAAAGTTTCACAGTGCCAGACTCAGTGAATAAGGTGGATGAGGGCACACTGTAATGTTTTTATCTGAGAGAAATTGCCGTACTGGAAGTGATATGTGACATGGAACCTTGCGATCAAACAATACAGTGAATGCTGCTGCCAAGTGCCATCCAACAGAAAGGCAGGGATCTTCAATATGGGAAGTGGTGGCACATGGAGCCTTAGTAAAAGTGTGTGACAAGTTTCAACTTCTTTGGTGCAGTCAGTCAGATGTTAGCTATTATTGAGAGAAGGTGTGTTTTAAAGTGTGCTGTAAATCATCGTCCATCATGATAACACTCCGTGTCACACATCGTTTCTGGTACAGCAATTTCTGTTAAATAAAAACATTACAGTGTATCCTCATCCACCTTATACACTGGATCTGGCACCGTCCAACTTCTGGCTCTTCCCCAAAGACAAAATGATTCAGGGCATCAAGGCAGCCATGACAGTGGAGCTAAAGACACTCACGAAAGAGGACTTTCCAGAACTGATTCAGAAAGTGGCAAGAATGTTGGGATAAATGTGTTTGAAGCCAAGAGTAATATACTGAAGGAGATTAATGGCAAGGTGTCTTTTACTGTAATACATATATTTTAAATTTAAACATTCACCACATATTTTGATCACACCTTGTAATTAATAGTGAAATATCATAGAGATTTTCCTGTGGTTGGGAATGAGACAAAGACAGTTTTTATTACCGTTTTATTTATCATTATATTCTAGGTCTTAGTGAGATAGGAAAATTATAGGCAGTCAGGGAAATTGCCAAGGTAGAGGGAATCAGGGCAGAAGCCAAAACAGAACCAGGGAAATAATTTTATTCGTTCACAGATAGGTTTAAGTCACAGGACCAGGATGACAAGCCCAGGTAGGTGTAGGGGACAGAGGGGAGGAGGAAACCCTCCTTTTTCAAGCCTATAACAAAGTCAGGGATCCCCAGGTGATTAGCATAACATAAGACAGTCAGGAGTCCTATCTTCAAAGCTACAGTCTCCCCTAACATACTCCTCTCAGAGCAGAGACAATGAATGATTAAGCTGATTTAGCTCTAAGGAAATTAGATGGTTTGAAGAAAATCCCTCCTCTGGGCTAAACAACAATGTAAATCTGTTAATAGTGCCAAAAAAGAGCCAGGCAGCCCCTCTCCCCAAGTATAAAAACCAATCTTTTGCTCTGACTGGTGGGTACCCCAGTTAGGACCCCCTCTCGTTTTGAGAGCTGTTACTTTCTGCTCTAATAAACTATCCTCTGCTGCATACTTTACCTCTCTGGTCCATTCTCCATTCTTCGGTGTTGCAAGACCAAGATCCTGGCACACAAACACACACATCCAAAAAATTCCTGCTTGTACACTATGGCAAGAAACAAAAAAATGTAAGGTAGGGGACGAAAAGGAAATACTATATTTTTGCACAGTACAAAATTATATTTGTAAAACACAAATATCCACAAATGAAATATTAGGATTAATAAGTGAAACCAGTAAGTTATTGGATACAAGCCTTATGTACAAGAACTAATTATATTTTTAGGTACCAGCAAAACAAAAAAAATTTTTTTTAAAGATTCAACTTATAATAGCTCTTAAAGGCATCAAATAAACCCAAAACATGTGCAAGAATTATCCACTAAAATTCTAAAATGTTACTGAGCACAATTAAAGAAAATCTAAATAAGTACCTCCAGTATGACATTTGTGGATTAGCAGACTCAATATTTCAAAATATTCCCAAATTAACCCATAGATTCACTGCACTCCCAATCAGTCCCACAGTATTTCTTTCATTTATATTTTTTCTTTCTTTTTTTTGTTACGTGGAAATCAATAAGCATATTCTAAAATTTATGTGGAAGTGCAAAGAGCCAAGAATTTCCAAGAAAATCTTGAAGAAGAATGACAAACAGGAAAGGTTTATATTAACAGCTGTCAATACTTACATTGAAACTACTGTAATTAAAATATAGCATACCACTGGGGTAAGAACAGAAACCTAGACAAATGGAACAAACTAGAGAGTTCACAAGCAGACACACACATACAGTCCATTGATTTATGGGAAAGTTGACAGTGCAGTGTGGTGGGGAAAGAATAATCTTTACAACAAGTATATGGGCCAATTGGATATCTGTATGGGAAAAATATGAGCCCTAACTCCTACCACATACAAAAAATCAGTTCCAGATGGATTGTACATCTAAATGAGAGGTAAAATATTAAAATTCTAGAAGAAAACATAAGAAAATCTCATTATGACCTTGATGTAAGCAAAGATTTCATAAACAGGATACATTAAACATTAACCATGAAGGAAAATTTTGATAAATTGGACTATATTAAAATTAAGAGCTTCTGTTTGAAAGACAACAGTTAGAGACAGTAACAGTAAATAGCAAACGACAGAGTGAGTAAAATAGTCAATCCTCATTATTCACAGATTTCACATTTGTGAATTTGCTTCATGCGAAAATTTATTTATAACCCCAAAATTAGTACTCCCAGTGCTTTCATGGTCATTCACAGACGTGCAAAATGGCAAAAAGCTTGAGTCATGCAATGTGCATGTTCCCAACTGAGGTCAAACAAAGTGACACTTTACCTTTTTATAGCATCCCTCCTAAGGGAAACAAGTGTCCTTTTTCAGTATATTTGTACCACATGTTTTTTTTGCATTTGTCAGTGTTTTTGTTTGTTTGCTTGTTATTTTGCTATTTCAAAATTTCCCCGAAGCATAGTGCTAAAGTGCTCTTTGGCGTGCCTATGTGCAAGAAGGCTGTTCTGTGTCTCATAGAAAATACATGTGTTAGAGAACTTCATAGGCACGAGTTATAGTGCTGTTGGCCATGTATTTAATGTCAAGGAATCAAATACATACATATATATATGTATGTATTTGATTGAAAAAAATGTATACACATTTTTAAAAATGAAAAAGCTGTATTAAAATTACACTGATGGTAGCCACTTTGAGCACCTCTTTTAATTGCAGATGTCAAAGGTGACTTGTATTCATCTTTTATTATTGGTATATATTGAGTATTACAATTTCAGTACAGTTTTTTTCTTTCTTAAAATGTATATTCATTTTTTGACACTGTGCATATATATATATACATATATATGTATATATATATATATAGTCTTTAAACAGAAAACATGTAAAATAAGGCAATATATTGATCAATTAACAAAAATGTTGTGACCAGAGGTTTGCAGTCAGATGTTTCCCTATAATAGTAGTTCCCATAATAGTAGTTCATTAATTTAGTGTTCATGGTGACTTTATAGAACATAATTATTGCAAATAACAAGAATTGGCTATACTTGTAATGCACAGGCTATATAAAGCACTCATGTACAGACTATACAAGGAAGTCTTACAGAACAATATGAAAATAGCAGGCAACCCAGTATAAATGTAGGCAAAAAACTGGACAGGTACTTCATGAAAAGAAATGTTCAAATGGTGAATATGTTTATGGAATAGTAGACTCAGATGTATTGTATATGCCTTATCCCTGCTCTGTTCCTCAGTTTCACTCATAAAAAATGATAACCTACAATTTTGATAATATGAAGTTATTTTTATTTATTTTTTTTAAAGATTTTTATTGGGGAATTGGGGGATGGGAACAGCGCTGGGGAATTGGTTGCTGTCCTTTTGTTCTGTCCTTTTGTTTTCCAGTCTAGTTGTGGAGGATGTTGCTTCACTGGCCCAAGTTGGCATCATCATTGCGCTCTTCCTGAGTGAGGCAGATCAGTCACTGGCTGCTGGCTACACATGGTAGCCCATGGCAACCCCTTGCAGCAGGGGCTGCAGCCTAGCCATTGCCAGCGACTCACAGCAGCCCAGCTCCAGGTTGAGCTGTTGTTCAGCATCTTAGCTGTAGAGGGCAGTGTCACTGGCCCTCATATGTGGGATCCAAACCAGGGCCCTCTGGCGTCCCAAGCCAGCTCTTAACGAACGCGCCACTCGGTTGGCCCTGAAGTTATTTTTAAATAGTGATTTTAACTTGGCGGGCTCCTAATGCAAAAATATCATGTTGACTTTACAGTAGTTTCCTCTATAAACAGTGGAGGAACCATGCTTAATAAAGTCTCAACTGATATGATGAAAGACTAAACATATGACTATGATTATCCAGAGTCAATTAAATATCACTTGAGGCTATATTTTATTTACAGAGCTTAAAAAGCGTTTGAAGAATGTTTGCTGGGATTTGTATAATAACTAAATGTATAGGGTTTTAATTGAGGATCTTAATATTTTCTGAGAAAACAACGGGAATTATAAAATTAAATTCTTGTGCAAAAACATAAAAAATAATTAATTAATTAATTAACTGAAATATTTTAGGATTATCAAATTCTACCCAGACAGTTTTGCCAGCATCTATGTGAATCTGCTGTGTGCTTTGCCACTGCTGGCTCTTTGCTCATGTATTTCCCTATATACCCCTGACTTCTGCAAACTAACCCAAATCCACAGACCAGCTAAAATGTCACTACTCTTTGCAGTCTTTCATGATTTCTCCTCTAAGAGTAATTCCTTCTGCTTTTGAGCTTCCATTGAATTTTTCAGACATTCAACCCTCTCCGTTTTGCTTGGCAATGTAGTAATTTGCATGTTTATTCTATCTTCCACACTAGATTATAAATTCCATCCAGGGTAGAGACAATGCACAGTACCTACATGAATCCCCAGAGTACTGATTCTACACATTGACTTAAAACTTGAGAAGTATTCAATAAATACGTAATAAGTTAAAGAAATCTGACTTACTCTAAAATAAGTTTGAATCATTTTCCAGGGAATGAAAAATAACCAAAAGACTGTAAGGAATATGTAGGACAAAAACAAACAAAAATCCCAACATTAAAAGAAAATAAGTAGAGCAAAGTTGACCAAAGCAGTTAAGGACAATGTGTGGTTAGGTGAAAGAAGTTCCTGTTCATTACACATTTCCTTCTGTATCCAGCTCTTTCTAGCTCTCCTGTGCTTCTGGTTTTCCTTGTTTGGCATCCACCTTTCATTCTGTCCTTGACCACTGAGCCCCGCCCCGCCCCTCACCACCAACTGGGTTTAGGTTGATGCCAGTCAGAGCTAAGCCTGGCTGTGGCCATGGCCAGACCTCCAGATATGTATGCTATCATCACTTACTCTCACCACTCCCATCCAGAACGTTTAGTGCCACATTAGCTTCGTGAGTACTCAGCCAGTGTACCATGAGACAAAAAGCATTTTCTGATTTCCTGGCTGCCTTCAGTGAGGCACCTTTTTTGTTGTTGTTGTTTTTTGATTTGGATAGGCAGTTGACTGAAAACCTAGTTACCATCTACCACCTGATGAAACTACTTTGAGGAAGTCAGTTGGTCGTTTAAGCCATCAGAGCAATTTGAATCCATTTTCTCCTATTTATCCCAATAGACTAATACTTTTATATTCTGCACACATAAATAGACATATTATTGGAAGTTATAAGTTTTTACCTGAATGGGTCACTGGTCCACTGGAATAGAGATAAATACCACAGCGCCTGAGGCAAAGGATGATTAATGTTAATGGGTGCTGATGTTTTAAGCAATATTTTCTTTCTCCTGACTTTTTTTTTTTTTTTGCTTATCTCTTTCTCCTGACTTTTGAAAGAACACACCATCCTCACGCTCTGGAGACAGCTGTTTTCTTCATGGCAACAGCTGGAGCGGTGGTACCCTGTGGGCAGCCTCAGATCACTACGTGGGCCATGTGTTTCCCAGGAGAGACCAGTTAGAGTCCCGCTGCGAACAAAGGACACATCAAAGGAAACAACACAACAGAGAGGGCACATAATTTAATGGAACCATCCCAATTGTTCTAAGCCCAACCTCAGAAAAAGATCAGCCTTACCTAAACTCTGTCATATGCTGATAAAGTACACATCTGATTACGGATTCATCATCATTAGCACCATAATTACTGCAACCATCAAAGACCTGAAAGGAATGGCTGCAGCTTCAGGGCCAGGTGGCCAGTGGGCTCAGGGGACAAACAGAGGGTGAGACACACACCCAGCCTGCTTCCGGAAGTGCCACATCTGCACTCTGATAGCCGACTGGGGAGTTGCCTCAGATGATACCAGGAGTAGAAATACGAAATATTTAACTTAAAAGGTCCAGGACAAATTTCTTATTTTCCTTTCCATAGAGCTGCTCTGCCTCCTGTTTCCTTCCTTCCCTTGTTGGTGACACCAGCGTTCACCAAGGTACACGCTGGGACAGGATTTGATGCCTCCCCAACCCCCACCCCTCTCATTCACCAAGTTCTTCAGGTTATAACATTTAAATAGTTCTTTATGCCCAATCGCTGCCTCCTTAGTCATTTCTTATTGAATTGACTGCAAATATACTCTGTCTTAAGTCATTCAGGCTGCTATAACACAGACACCACAGTCTGAGTGGCTTACGTAACAAACATTATTTCCCACAGTTCTGGAGACTGGGAAGTCCAACATCAAGGTGCCAGCAGAGTCTGCTTCTCATGAGGGCCCACTTCCTGGTTCATAGACATCTTGCTCTGTCCTCACGTGGCAGAAAGGGTGAGAGAGCTCTCTGGGGCCTCTTTTATAAAGTCATTAATGCCACTCATGAGGGCTCCACCCTCATGACTAAACCACCTCCTGAGGGCCCACCTCCTAAAACCGTAGCCTTGGGGGTTAGGATTCCAACATATGAATTTGGGAGGACACAGACATTTCAGAGCATGCACATCATCCTCATCCTTCTCCAGTTCATTCTCCATACTTTACAAAAAAATACTAATACTAATTTCTTCTGCTACCCTGTACAAACCATTGCACAACTTCCTTTGGCCTTAGGATAAAATCCAAGCTCTTTAGCATAATATCCAAAACCCTTAATCATCTTAGTCTAAGCGTCTTCTCCTGCTGAGCTCCACGATTTTAAATGCTATGCTCTGCTGGCACTGAACTACTCTCATTTCTCCAAATGGGAGACATTCCGTGTTCCATACCTTTGCACATGCTTTCCTTCTACCTGAAATACAATTTCCCTTCGCCCACCCTTGCCTAAGGAACATCAGCTTTTCTCTGAGCTTATCACAGATATCATGTCTCTCAGGACCATTTTCTGACACTTCAGCCTTTACCTCTGTACCTTCCTGCCCTGCTACCTGTTGCTGTGGCCTGACTTCAGTGGTTGCTCTTCTCCCACTATACTAGATCGTGTGCCAGCCTCCTCATCTATATAGTAAACTGCTTACTAGGAGCCAGGGACCATGTCTTGGATATTTATCACTAGCACCTCACACAGCCCCGACATGTAATATTGATAGATACAGAATAAATACTTTGAGTGGGGTTGAATTGAGCTGAACTGCCATCTGGTTGCTGAGGGAATGCGTGCAAATAAAAAGATTCAAATGCCAAGTGTAGAGGAGCATTTGCTCAAGAGAGAGCCGTTATTTTAGGCTAAAGAGAGTAGGATAAGGCAGGACATTTCATAGTATCAGTGTTGTATTTCATGGGCTCTTCTTAGGTTCATTCATTTTTGTCTCCATAGAGATACAGTAAATGTGGAAGTGGCTGATCCACAAATTCAGAGATGGTATCAGCAGACCCCTCTTCTAGTATGTAACGTGTTTTGTAAATTACTCAGAAAGTAATGTGCATGCTTCTGGGGGTGGGGGAAGGGGTCATTTTATTCCCACAGTGATGGAAAACTAGAGATTTTTCTCACATCAATTTTTCTTCTGCTGTGGTAACCACTGTTTATCCCCGCTATGGAACATACGTTTACACGAATAAACAAAATAATTACTATCCCAGCCTGAAGTACTTTCCTTTCGATTACTTGGCCAATATCCAAAGTTAACCTAAGGAAAATACATAGGTCCTTGTCTTGCATTATCTGACCATGGGAGTTTACCAGAGTAACTTCTGTCAGACCCAAGAGTCAGCTTGTAAAGCAGGTGGCCACTTCTGTCCAGAGCGCATTAAGACCCACCTTGATGGCAGTTTTGGAAAAACATTTTATGCCTTTTCCAGCTTTCAAGTTTTCAATAACGCTGAGTTCCAATTTCAGAGAATCATGCTGCAAAACAAGGAATTTTAACTGGCAAAAGAAAGAAAAGAATATTTACATTTCTGAATTATTTATTTTTAACCAAAGAGCTGAATACTGGATGGCCTTATGCAAATTTTGACACCTGTCAACTTATAATGATGGTTCATTCAGGCACCCTCTCTGGTTTAAAGACCTTCAGCAGAATGAAAATGTCACAGATGTCAGCCAGGCCAAGAGGCTGCTCCCAGCTATCCTAGAAAACTGGGGATTCTGAAAACCTCGTCCAGGTCCATTGCCCTTGCTACCCCTGACAGCTTCTAATGTTTATACTTGTCCCATGGGAGCTCTGCATTTCCTAGAATACGAGGAGGGGAAACAGGTCTGTCTTTCTTGGTCACAATTATTCAGTAGTTGACTGGGGCCACAGTGATCAACCCCTCAGTCCTCTTGAATAAATAAATCTGTGGCTGCCTGAGTGAAGATTCCAGGTGGTTTCTGCCCCCAAGGCAAGGCTGTGCTCCACTGTGGCCTAAAGAGGAGGAAGGAGGATGGGAATGTTTTCAGAGGAGAGAAAGTTGTCTCTGACCAGAAGCAAACGCCACAGCACACAACTTGTGGTTAAACCAGCTCCAGACCCTCGTCCTATGGGTTTGGGTTAGGGGCGCTCACCTTTTAGGAGTTGAGAACACAGACTTAACCAAGCATCTTATTTGTTCCCCTGTACCCCACTGGGCCAAGACTCAGCCTGGTAAGAACAAACAAACAATAACAACAACAAAAAAACACTGCCATCTTGACTGAAGTTCAGACTTTCCTCCCAGAAAGAAATTCTCTCACACAGAGCTCTGTTAGAAAGTCTAAAATGTTCATTTTTCATGAGCTCTCATGAGTAAATTCTGCAGAAGAAAGGTGGCACAAGAGTGCCAGGACTATTGTATGAAGTGGGGAGTGGTATGGAAGTTGAATGTATAACTGTCACGGGCTCTGTGCACACAGCGTTGTTAAAGAGCATTTCATCCAATCTGAAAAACCATGTTGCATCATCCCAAAAGCTACCAGTGTAATCTAGGCACTGGAAGCCCTTTCCTTTTCTGCTCTGGAATTTGGTCTTGCAGTCCTGTCCTGTGGTGGCCGGGCCTTCTATTTACTGTAGTCAGCACCTGCTTAGTAATTATTTATTCATTGGGAGTAGGGGCAGTGGATTTTCATTTCTGTTAGGGCTGTGCAAGATAGCAGAGATAGGAGTCACCATCCTGTCCCCAGGTATACTCTGCTGTTCTGGCCTTGCTCAGACTACACACAAGACATACTCAGTGGAAGGACATGGAGTTTTCTAGTCAATAGTCAAGCAGCTCTCTAAAGATAATACAGGGGAAGGTACATATAATTTACCTAATATTAATGCATCTGTGTATTATTTTATATACATGTGTAGTCATTGAATTCTGGCTGCTGTAACAAAGCGACTTATACACAATAGAGAGATGTTTCTCACAGTTCTGGAGGCCTGAAGTCTGAGATGATGGAGCTAGCGTGGTCCAGTCGGCTGAGGAGCTTCTTCCGGGTTATGGATAGTTGTCTTTTCATTGTGTCCTCACACAGTAGAAAGAGGCTGAGGGGGTCTCTGGGGTCTCTTCCATCAGGGCACTATTCCCATCCGTGAAGCCTCCACTCTCAGGCCTCCCAAAGGCCCCACCTCCTAACACCATCACCTTGGGACTTAGGATTTTAACATATGGAATTGTTGTGGGGACGCAATCGGTCCTTAACAATAGTTACTCACATTTTTTTTTTCAGCTAACTAAACTGTATTTCACTTATGTAGTCCCTTGCATCAAGCTTCAGAAGGGGGTCATACAGAGTTAGGCTTTCTAAGAAAGGTGTTCCCTTCTTAGATCCAAAGAAGGGTGTTCATAAATGACCCTCCTCTCCACCAAGACCCTTCCTCCCACCACCCCTGAGACATCCGTTTTACAAAGTGCAGAGTCCTCCTTTGTGCTTCCCAAATCCAGCTCAAGCGTCCTTGCATCAAGGCAGGTGCCGAGTATCTCAATAGTTGACAGCCGAGCTAGTGCACCTCAGTATCACCAGAGATGGATTTCCCCAAGGACAGCACAGCCTGCTCTCACTTGAGACAAGTCAATCCCTCCTGTTAGCATCACTCCAGCTTCTCCAAATTAGAACCCACAACAGTATTGTTCCAAGAGCCTGTCTTACCTTGAAAGGACCACCAGATAGCTGCCAATGGTGCTTTCCTTGATATCCAGATTGGAAGTATGAGCTCTGATTAGATTATTTTTACTCCAAATATGACTCACCTGCATCCCCACTGAATTCCCAATGAAAGTGGGATGTCTAGATTATTCTACCACATTAATTTAGTACAAAAATAGATTTTTAAAAAAATCCTTTATATGTTTAAAGAATATATGCAGAGTGAATATATTTGAGTTTGCATACATGAGTCATATAATGAATACCATTTTTATCTTGTTATAAAGCCATGTAGTCTTGGGGATTTTTAGCTAAGACTCCTACTTTGTGGAATGTTGGATTTGTGTATCAGGGACATATGGACAAGCTACTTTAGAACACTTAAGAATAGAGAGTCTCTGTAAGGTGGGCTTTATCCAGCTCCCAAGTAGAGTGGTGATGATCAGAAAACCAAGGACATTGTTGCCATTTAGTCAGAACTTAACTCTTAGTTGACTAGAGTGGGAATAGAAATGTAATCTAATGGGAAGGAATGTGTTAGCACTATTTTCCTTAGAGAAATAAATGCATAGTCAGCAAGATTTTCTCCAAGTTTAAAAAGAAATGGGCCCTCCAAGGTTGAACATTTTTAATTGGAAATATAACACTGAACTCATGGTTATGAAAGTTGACCTCAGCAAAACAGGGACTAATATTTTTTTATCACAGACTCTGGACAAAATCTAGCCTCTCTCAGAAATATCTCATGAAATTCTATAGCTGTTCTAATGCCAGATGGCCCAATTTCACCTTTTATTTCCTGTTATTTATCATTATGATATTTTTCAAGGCACTGTCATGAAAGAACAAATAAATACAAAAGTAAATGAAAACTTAGATTAGCACTTTTTAAACTGCTGCCCTAACTCTTCATTTATTCATTGATTTACTAGTTCACTGAATATCTTTGGTGTTCAAAGTCTATATCAGAGCTATGAAAATGGGGTAAAGGGTGCAGAAGGAAGCAAAAGGGAGTAAGTACTAGTCCTGATTATAAGGTCCTTGCAACATAGAGGAGGGAATTAGAGGAGAATATAAGAAATTAAAATATGAGTCAGAATATTATATGTACTATGAGAAATGCATGCAAAAAGCTATGGGAGTTTAGAGAATGGGTCGGCCATGTCCAATAGTTAAATTAAAGAAGACAACACAGGGTTTCTTATTTGAATTAGATCTCAAAAAGTTACCTGGGATATGTTGGAAAATGTAGATCATAGAATGGTGTGAAAAAAAAAGATGTTAAAGCAGAAAGTGCAGAGTAATCCCATATGCCCTCATGGAGTCTACCTACCCACTATATGGAATTATGTGCACAATTTCTCTGTGGGGACAATCCCCAGCTTTCATCAGAATTACATATAATCACATTACAAGACATGTTTGGTTTTGTTTGAATATTAAGATTATATAGCACCATCAAAATAAAATTCATGTTCTTTGGTGAAACAGCAGCAAGAACAAATCACGTAAGCACTCCATGTTTAGGAGCCCTTTTTGTATAGATAATGATGTGGGGATAGCAAGACATTGGAGTTGTTTAATATGCAATACACATGTTACACTATGAACAACCAAGGCATAAAATCGACAGTAAGCCAAAAAGGCAACAGTTTCAACCATCCATTTTTAAATCGAGAAACTGGGACTCTGAGAGGTGATGCGTCTTGATCATAATCATGGGGCTTGTTACTGGAGGTAAGGCCAATTTTTAGAAAGTCTTTCTTAAAAATATGTAGAGAATGGGCTTTATTTACTAGGCAATAGGGAATCATTAAATAGTCTTTGGACAAGGAGCATGTACAGAAGATGTGTCTGGCAGAACTGGTAGTTGTATTGGAGAGGGCAGTGTCTATACTCAAGAATGCCAATGGAAAATGTGTAGCAATGGCTCAAATCCAAACTAAAGATGGCCTGAATCAGAGTGGTGGCTGAGGAAATGAAAAGGAGATAGTAGATTCAATAAACTTAATGAAGGTGAAATTCATATTATTCAAAATATGGAATAGCTATGAGGGCAAAGGAGAAGTAGGTGCCAAGGTGATTCACAGATTTCACTTTCGTAAACTGGGAGACGCTCCTGAAATGTGGAGAGCCAGTTTCAGGAGGAAGGTGACACTCGGTTTTGGATATGATTGGTTTGATTAAAAAAATAAATTATGCCAACTTCCTAACACAGTTATGGCTCTATAGTTAGTTTTCAAGAGAGAATTCACGTTAGCCCAATGACAATTTCGTGGTCAGAGCTGACATCCATTTATTGGTCTGGTAACTTCTTATTGGGATAACCACATCATGTGAATGTAATAAAAATAGAGTTAACTGGGTCTGGCTTGTGGCTATTATATAGAATAGTAGATACAGGAAAATCAGAATAATTTTTTTATATTGCCCATAGGTTTGTGAACATTTATTATTATAAGTACATTAATCCATATAGCTTACAAAAATCATGCTACCTATTCATTAAGTATTTAATGAGCTTTGATGATATACTAGTTACTATAATAAGCATTTTTAAGGGAGGGTGAAAAAATATAGACATGGTCCCAAACTTTAAGTGACTTATTAGTTTAGTTAAGGTTGTCAGAAATAAATAGAATCACTTATTTCCCATTGTTACCATATTGTTTAAACCTAAAATGTTAGATGCCTTGTAAAATATCCATATCCCTTTATTATTCCCTTTAAAATAATTTGTTAGAGTTTGAAGGCTGGTAAGGATCAGCTGAAAAGCCCAAATCAAACCTTGTCGACATAGAATACAAAGACACATGCAATCTTGTTCCTTCAGCTTTGCAGTTGCTCTCCGCGAAGTTGGCTACCAGAGTTAAAAATCCAGTTTCAGATTTCAGGACGATGGGCATGTGTCCTGAGTCCCAACAGTAACCCAATATGGACTCTCCTAGCATCTGATTATTCTCAGGTCTATGTCTGTGCAAACACATAAGACTTGACAAGTTCACGCCACCTTAAGCTAATTCCTGTTCTCTATAAAAGGTACGTCTCTTCATTATTCCTGCAGTTCTACTTTAGGTCTCTCTTTCTCTAGTCACTCAGACTTTTTCACCTTCCTATCCTGTTGGCTGGAGAAGTTTTACTTTTCTTTCAGTTAGATTTTTTTTTTGGGGGGGTCAGAGTGAAACTCAAGTGAACCGATAAAACCAGGGTGAGTGCCAGTTACCGAGAACTCTCTTCCCACCATGTCTTTTGTCCTTCAAGCTGCTGGTTTCTCTGAAGAGGTTCCAGCCTTTGTTTGAAACCCTAGAGTGCTGGCGCAGCAGCTGGCTTGTGTCATCTTCACTTTCGAGTTGCACTATTCTGAGAGCATCGAGAAATAATGAGATTTGCCTGAAAAATGATTATTAGCACATCTTAAAGACTTAGAGCAAGGTTTGCTGGTTCTTATGCTAAAGTGTTAAATATATTAATGGTGTGGCCTGCCATGAGAATACTCTTCCTGGAAGTGTGAATGGCACAGAAATAGATCGCTGGAAGTAAGAACATCTGAGCTGTGAATATATGCGGCGCCATTATCAGTAAGTGGAGCTGGTTGGGGAGCAGGAATGACCACTCCATGATGGCAGGACTGAGAATAGAGGGGTATGCATCTGAGCAGCGGTTCTCAGCCTGTGGCTTGCGACCCCTTTGGAGGTCGAACGACCCTTTCACAGGGGTCGCCTAAAACCATCGGAAAACAGAAAGATATTTACGTTACGATTCATAACAGTAGCAACATTACAGCTATAGAGTAGCAACGAAAATAATTTTATGGTTGGGGGTCACCACAACATGAGGAACTGTATTAAGGGGTCGCAGCATTAGGAAGGTTGAGAACCGCTGCCTCAGAGGATTACATAAACTTCAGAAGTAAATCATACCTGAAACTGTGTGGATCAACCCCTTTTTTTTCAAAACTCCATCTTACTGAGTTTTTCCAGCAGAGCTCCAGATGGTTAAGGCTTTCCTTTATAGGAGCAGGATGGCCTAGTGGGGAGCAGCTTTGCCCATCTGAAGGCAGTGGAATATAATTATTAAACAGTCACCTGCACAGAGATGGCTTTATCTGGATTCAAACTTCACTTGCTGTCACTTACTAGTTGTGTCACCTTAAGCATTACTTAACCTGTTAAGCCATGTTGCCTTCACCTGTAAAACAAGGGTAATAATCAGCCTTGCTTTACAAGGTTTTTTTGACAATTAAATGAGGTAATACATTTTAATTGCTTAGCAGAGTGCCTGGCCCTTAGCAAGCACTCAGTGTTGTTGTCGTTATTATTATTACACATCCTAAATTTCTTACAGGGCACTCAGCTGTCTGTTCATGAAATGTCTCCCTTAGTGATTCAGCTCAATACCCCCCCCCCAACACATTAATGAATCTTCCTTCTCTGAGAATCTGCTTCTGTGTGTGTCATTAACACAGTGCTTTGGCACTCCAGTCATACCTACCTGAATCCTGCTGCCATGACTATAACATGTAACGTGATTACCTGATTGGCTCACCTGCTTTTTCTATTTCTGAGATTTGGTTATGTCTATCACAGAGCAGTATCTTCTCCAACATCACCTTCTCAAAAAAGAATCAATATGTATACATGCTTTCTCCTGCCAACAGAAATTATCCTATTCTATGTCACCCTCCTCCTTTATTAAGTTGAAACAAAAGAAGGAAAAGCAATTAGACTTTAAGAAGTTTAATTAGAAAAGGAAAGCTTCTACAAAGACAGTACGTTAGAACATATTTAATGTTTTAAATTTAAGAGCATAATTTGCTATTTAGACTTACAGGAGAAAAAAAAATCCCATTTTCATGACTCCTACTTTTAAAAAAAAAGGGAGGGGCGTTGCTCAAATCAATGGCTGGGTCACTAATGGTGGGTCATTATCCAGAAAATTCGATCATGAAAATAACCGTTAATTCATTTGCAAATATGGATTCCACCCTAAGAAGTGTATAGTCTAGTAGGAGAAATCATGTGCATGTAAATATTATATAAGATAAAAAGTCGGTTATAGAAGATGTTTAAATAAAGTGCTATGGGAGCTCTGAGGAAAAAAAACATGCTGCCCAATACAGCATTTGAGTCAGCTTCTTAGAAAGAGGATGAATGGAGTCTTAAAGAATTAGGTTATGTGACTGAGGCTTGAGTATTTGTTGAATATATTGCAGTGGAATAGATACACTCAGTGAGTTTATCTGTAGTTAACTGTTAATTAAGCTCCCTTTCATCCTGTCATGCAGTATCTATTTTATTTTCATTTCTCTACCTCAAATATCCCTAAATAAACCGATGATAGCCTGCATTTTTGGATGCCTTCTTTGGTCCATAATAGTCCACAAGCATTTTCTCCAGAAGGCCAGATAGTAAATAGTTTAGTCTTTGTAGTCCATATGGTTGCAACTATTCAACTCTGCTGTTGTAGCATGAAAGTAGCCACATAAAACATTTAAGTGATGTGCATGGCTGTGTTCAAATAAAACTTAGTTTTCAAAAACAGGTGCCAAGACCTATTTGGCCTACTGGGTGGGCAAGCTTGCCAATCTCTGGTCTACAGCATAGGCTGACTGATGGATCAGTCCAAAGAAAATATTTTTCTTATCTGATATTCACAGAAATTGTACTATGAAAATTAGGAATCAGCACTTCTTCTGGGCCAAATACTCAACTGTTGAAAGCAGTAAGGGTCTGGGATTTGACTACTTGCAAGGGAACAAGTTAGCCTGACAGTTCCAAGGATGTTGGCATAAGACACAAGATCTCTGGGTCAGAGACAAAGGAAAATGTATTATTCACAGTAATAGCAGTCAGAGTATCAGCATTTCTTGTGCCAGTTCCCCAAGCCTGAATTCCCACAGGATAACATAAAAAGATCCAGGTAATAACTGTGCACACAGTGCATTGCACTCTAGGGGAAAAAACTGAATTTAGAGAACACGAATCTTTTATAATAGGCAGTAAGCTTGCCTAACATTTGCTCCAGTGAGAGATATGAACTTTATTATACTAAACAGTAAGTATGTCTGCCCTTTGCTCTGGAAAGTTATACCATTCCTATTTTCCAAGGCTGTTCACCATACACACATACTTGCATAGATAATACAGGACAAAAGCAGAGAGTGCCTCTGTGAGATGTGCAGAAAAGCTGGAGACTCATGGAGAATTATCTCCAAAGCCCAGACTCCCAAACTATACCCATGTTTTCACAGGTCTTGAATGCTTTGACAGAAATGCATCATTAAACCAAACACACTTAAATGTCCACAGAATTTACTGAAACAAGTATGAAAAAAATCTAGAAAATGGACAGAAACACTCTGTACCTTTTTTTTTTAATTTTTTTTTATTGTTAGTTTCAGGTGTACAGAACAATGCAATAGTTACCCTTTTCACCCTCACAAAGTAACAACCCCCCTCCCCCCATGTACCTTTTAAATTTAAGATTCCAGCTAATCCATAGCTAATCCATAGCAATAGACATCAGCTTTCTTTCAATCCTATTACTGGATCCATATTTCTTTAAACAAGATTATATTAAAATTAAATTATTTCAGTGCCACTTACTTATACTATGACTTTTAAAGTTTTATACATGTGCATACAGGTTTGTATATGTGTGCACATGCACAGAAAACTGTCTTTTGTGTACCTAGAGGTTACATGGAAAAAAGGGGGAAATGATATTAAAATAAAAACAAAATTTAAATAAACTGACTGGAATTTCAGATTTTTGGAAAATGAGAATCACCTTCTCAGAATTTTAAAATTTAAATTAGAGTCTCCAAGAATTAAGTAATCTATAATTACATTTACTTGGTAAGAGATGACCTATGCTATTCCCAATCTGCAATGCTGGAAACTAGAGATAGCTATATGTAAAACTAGTTGAGCAAAGGCAATAGGCAGAATTGTAATAAAATCCTAATTTTAAATCTTGTTTGTTTGTTTTTTTCCAAACAAAAGATCTCATATACTTATCACTAAACAAAGAGGCATAAAAAACAAAGAAAAAAGTAATCATTTTCCCAATAAAACATGTCCAACAATTCAGACAGTAGTGGCTGTTTCAGTTTGATATGTTAAGATGGTAATGACCTTGATACAGCATAAACACATGAGTCATTCCTTATAGACCAACCTTGGTTTTTCTCTGATGTCTCCTTTAGAGTTGTACTTGAGCATACAGTTTTCATAAAAATTCATGGGGGAGTGGGATAATTCTACTTTTCTATAATGGCTAGAAATTGTTTGATCCTGACAGTCTTGTGAGAAGCCATGGTGAGAGATGGGCCAATCACACAAGCCATGATGGCCGAGGAAGGGAGCCAGAGATGCACAATAATATTTTAACAGGTGACTATAAATTTGGAAACTCAAAGCGCAGGATATTTGATTAAAATGAAAAGTGGGTGAATTTTGGTCTCAGAGACGTTTTAGGCCTTTGTATATTGCTATGGCAGTCTACTAGGTTCTGTGAAGGAAGCAGGATGTGGGATTATAGTAAGTCCTTGCCAAAGAGCTGTGCAATAGCAGGACCCATACACCATACAGATGGATAAGCACACTATGTGAACTTGAGGGCAGCCTGGTCCACAGCAAGCAGGGTGCTAATGGCCAAGAGCTGAGGGGGAGGTGCCCTGTGCCACCCAGCTCCCTTCCAAAACCACATCCGTGCCTACTTAGAACAATTCATTCAACACGAGGAGAAATGTGCATGTGTGCAAAGAACAGACGGATGTAGGTGTGTGTATGTTTTCACTTCTAAAGACCTTTTCCTCCCGTTTACCCCATTCACACTTTGGGAATCATATGTGTGGCTTCAGTCATTTTTAACTTGGGCATTTGGAACTGAAGACGACTGATTCATTTGACAGACATTAAATTATGTCCTTTCCTGTGTATAAGCATTTTTCAAGTGTGTCCCTGTTTATAGGTATGGACATTGAGATTCCTGGGAAATGGTGCTGATGTGTCACTGTCAGGCATCATGGAAATGCTAGAGATGATTTGGCAATGCAAAAATAAAACGGTGACAGGCACCAGGTTTTAAGTTTTATTTTCACCATGCTTGTACTTTGTTCCGCTTTTAGTAGCAGCATGATGTCAGTCACATTTAAATCAGATGAAAACCTGAATTTTTCATATTAATTAAAGTTCAATGGATTCTTTATAAAGAATACATGAAAAGATCAGCAGTGATGGGGATGGGGGGAAGTCACATGGGGTGGATTTTCTGCAGATTAACTGTGGCTGAGTTGAATTTCCTCCTGGGTTTCCTGGACTGATTCCAAATTTAGAAAGAGATTGACAAACAATGTTAATTTACCCTGCATGATTTTTTTTTCCTCTTGTGAAAATGAGCATAAACAAAGAGGGAGAAGAAGTGCTTTCAATGAGTCATGTGGACTAGTGTGTGTGTGTGTGTGTGTGTGTGTGTGTGTGTATTACACAAATTTGTGCAAAAAAAAATAACAGCTCTGTGTGCATGTAATCAGCAGCACAACACAGGAGATATATTAAGGTCTGTGCCCCAAATCTCCCTGTTTCAGCTATAACAGGTGCCCATGACTACATCTATTTTCTATATCATCACCATTTAACCAGTTAAACCCATCTGAGTTTAATTGTTTTTACTCTAACTCATAAATGGAGATTTTTAAAAAAACTGTTACATGGTAAAGACACAGATAAGAAAAATCAACACTACGGAGGTGTGTATAGTCGTACTAAAAACTGATTTGAACACAAAAGAAATGCATAGCTATGACTCTCGGGGAGCTGCCTGTTACACATTCTGAAGGTTCATAAACTGTGTCACTCTGAGTGGGAGAGAGAGCCTTTGTTCTTGTTCTGGACTCCTTAGGTTCCACCTGTCCCCATCCTGTCAGCTGTCTTCTTCCCATAGGGTTTCCAGAAGAATCCTGACTATCTTGTGTACTGGCCATTTCTGTGCTTTATAAGCATCAGAGTCCTAATGCCTAGGACTTCCCACTTTAACTGCTACTGTGGTTACAGTTGCTACTGTAGGCAGGAAGAATAGAGCTGGGAAGAAGGGGGAAGAAAAAGAAGGAGGAAGAAAGGTCAGCAGTTAAGGGAAAAAGCCCACGACAATCTGTCCAGAACTGGATTTTGGCAGCCAAGAGGGCATCCAGGATGCCATCTTGCCACTTGAGGTGAACTTGAGCTGATTATAATGGATTAAATTGCTACTAGCGTGGAAGCCAGGAAACATCTCCACCCCCTGTGTTGCCATGATAGTCCCAAGAGAGCCAAAAAAGGACAAAAACGCCCCCTCTGGAGGGGAAGGAGTGCTCAGCAATGAGCCCCTAGGAACATCCCTAATGCCATTAAATCCTGAATTTCCACCCTTTCATTTTTAGTGTAATAAATTTCCAAACCCCACTTTTCTTCAGGACAGCTGCTGTTCTCCAAGCCTGTCTGCTCAGTGTCTTGAGAGTGTACTAACCTTTGCTCATAAATCTACTACTTGCTTGGCTTATTTGGTGCATCCTTGAATTCTTTCCTGTGACAAACACCAAGAACCTGTTTTTCAAGGACATAGTCACTGCTGTGTTATTACTATTAATAGACTTGCTTTATTGATCTATTTACATTAGGACCGCTGATTAGAAGACATTTGTCTCTACTTAGGAAAACCTAAATTATGCATTTAATCCTTTATATTTTGCTACTGGTGCACTACATCAATCTGTGATGTCCCTGTTTGCCCACATTGAATTAATTCTTCTTGTGATCTAATTTAAACTTGCTTGATGTTTGATCAGTTGGCCTAATCAAAGTGGAGTTTAAGATATTTGATCCTTAAGACCCAATATATCTCTGGACAGTGATTCTCCAATTTTGAAGCAGGAACTGGTAATAATACATAAAAGCAAACTACTTAAGACAGAATTTACAAAGTCATTATTGAAGCATTACCAAAAATCACATAAACATACAATTATGTTAATCTTTAAAAACAAAACAAAACAAAAACAAAAACTTAGGTTTCCATCATGGTGAGACTGAAATTCTTTGATGTAGTGATTGGTTGATACAAGACCTGTAAAAATTAAGAATTGTAGCTCTGGTCACTGAGCAACATGATGTCACTAGACTCACCTGCCTTCCTTATATGACCTCACATCATCACATTTCCATTGTACCTGTACTGCCATGTACTAGAAGGAACAGTTTACCCTGTCCTTGTGCTTTTGAAAAGAATGAATAACTTCCAAGGACAGTGCTTCGATGAAGTGCCTCTCCTCTAGAAACCACATCAATTTATCTCTGCTGCTTTTTGCTTTTGTTTGTTTGTTTGTTTAATGCCCCAGATCTCTGTACAGCAGAGCAAAGGGCAAAATGCCATGTGTATATGCATTTGCAGAGCTCTCCTAATAACAAAATATTGTCTTCTAAATATTTTACTTTTTTCATGTTCCTGCATTATTGTAATAACACACCATTGAATTACCAGTGGCAAATAAGTCAACTATTGGTTAGGTTTAATGGAGCACATTGATACCCACAAGATCTTTAAATTGCTGGAGGACAGAGGGGCTTTTGAAAAACTAAATGAAATACGATCTAATGTCATATAAGTTATATATATATAAAAAAAAGAAACAAAGGCAAGAAAAAGCAATAACGTAGGAAAGGACCTTGGTAGGGCGTATGAGGAAGAAATGAGTGGTTTATATTTCTTACAGTCATGCAACTTCTTGCAATTAGTTTTTTAAAGTCCCGTAAATGATTGAACTGATATAATTTGAAACATTAAATGATTAGACAAAATAAAGTTTCATGGCATTTTATCACTGGTCTATATTACTTGAGAAATAATATGCAGACCCATTTATACTCTCCCTCTCTTGATTGCATCTGCCTTATGTACATCACCATCCTAGTTAGCACTTAGTGGCACAGGCAAGTAAATAATCATAACTAAGCCAATTCATAAATTCTGTAGAAATGAAACATATATATATATATATATATATATATATATATATATATATATATTTCTAATATCGAGGGTCAAAATATACATTTCTAGTATAAAAATAAATTGAACT